>NW_022196057.1:0-426030 GCF_008641045.1 Pistacia vera
CCATAATCTTATTAATCCTTACCTTCGCAGAATTTATCTTTGCTCGCCTCTTCTCATTTGCCATGCAGCCATTAACAAATGACGGAGGCATAACATCCAGCCCTACATCTTTCTCCAAAATTTTCTTAAGCATAAGTTTCTGGCTCATTTCTGATTTTCCATTCCACCATTCCCTACAGGCACTACGCTCAAACCCTCTCCTTCTCTTCCTTCCATGTAACTCTTCACTCTCTCCTACTAACCTCCTACCATCAATCTCATTTGAAAACTTAGCATAAATCATTCCCAGGCATTCATGAGAAAGCTCAATCTTATCACCATTTCCAACCCCTCTTCTAGTCAACCCACTTCTATCATCCATATCAAAATACTGAGCATCACTTTCCACCTTATCCTCATCAATCCCATACTCAAAATCTTTTTCCAAACACTCCCTAACCACATCATCAAAATCAACCCCACCACACTTTAGCCCTTCCCTGCCTTCTTTTCTCTTCTCCCTGGACTTCAACTCCATATAACGCATTACAAAAGGTGCATTCTTCACTATGTTCTTTACATTCACATCCTTTCCCCATGGCAACGCTTGAGCCACCTTCACAAGCGCTTCCAACAACTCCGAGTGTCTCTTTCTACATGTTCCAAGCACACAATGTACCTCCTTGGCAACATCCTCAATCCTCAATCCAACCCCATTCAACTCTGCAACAAACACCAAAACAGCTGCCACCAATGGCATTGGTCTCCTCCCAGTCGTCAAAAACCACTTCACTGCACAATTCAACAAAAACACTCCTTGTTGTCTCATCTGCTCCAACTTATCCCTCTCCAATTCAACCAATTTTGACAATTTCGAGTTACTAAACACTTTCTCAAACATAATCACAATATCAAATTCAGGCAACTTCAAATTCAAAAACTCAACCACACGCGTAACCATTCTTCCTAATTCATGCACATCACAATTCAAAACAGACGCAACCTCACCCAGAGGTAAAGATTTATTCTCCATTCTCATAACAAAATAACCACACGCACCGATTAAAATCGGAAACCACTCCCCTAACCCAAATTCACCCTCAGTGATTTTATTAATCATGTTTTTGACATCCACGGATCTTTGACCGGTCAAATTTAATTTATAAGTATATTCATCGATTAATTTCTTAGATTCGTAAACTTTTTTATCTTTATAGTTTAGGACGGAGCCGGTACCTGCAGAACCGACGTGGATGTAAGTTCCGATAGGGCCATCGCGACCGTAGGTTTGGGGGTCAAAATTGTCGAATGATTGGACCGTACCGCACGATGCGCAAATCAGGTTGCCGGATATGTCATCGTGGGTTAGAGATTTTGACCAGCAGCTAGTGCACGACATTTCTGATGGGGTTTGGAGGCGTTTGGTTCTTGAGAAAACTCCAATTTTAAACAGAATTTGGGAAAGATATAATTGATAGCTGAAACAAAAACCCTAGCAAAACCCTCTGATATAATTTCAGTTTCACTGGGAGGAGAAAATATATTAAAATATTTGCGTTTTGTGTAAACAGAAAAAGCCGCTGAGTCCCTGTTGTTGGATTTGGAGAAGTACTTTCACAAAAGAATTATATAGATAAACCGAATCTGTGTATCGAAAAACGTAACAAAATCATCACTGTTGATTTTTAATTAATGGTCGGAATTTTACTATGTTATTAGAGGCATAAATTTAGTGTACAACCTTTGGTGGCTCTTTCATTTTCATTCACAAAAATACTAGTTTCAAATTCTTAGTCCTTATATAAATACAGTTACTTTTAAAACGGGTTAATGTATAAAAAAAAAAATTTACCCCTAATTTGAATTAAAATTTTTAATTTGACCTTAAAAGAAATATATACAGTATAATGTTAGTTATCTTACAAATTAATACAAAAATAAAATATGAATAATTGAAATATTATAAAAATTTATGTTACTATTCCGACCATGCCAACAACGACATTTCCGGATTGTGAAGATAAAGAAACCCTCAATCTATTCTTTTGTGCTACATCCATCATCTGATTATTGAAGAATTGATATCCGGTCATATTTTTTTGAGACAATCTCTTTAATGTGCCCCATATATTTAGCGTTTTGATGACTTTTTCTTTTATCGTTGAAAGTGTTTAAACCAACTTACATATATCTTAATTAATTTATAAAACTTTTAAATTGTTAACCAAATAAGAACTCTAATCATCATCCTTTTTAGTGTCCTGTAGCTTTTTAACTGTCGCAGTTGGCAAAAATAAAAAATATAATTTACTTAAAAAGATTTTGTTAAAATACTATTTTAAGATATATAATAAGAATTGAATACATACTAAGTTTCTTTGATGTGACCTCCACAATGTGCCTCATGCATTTACTGCCATGGCGGTTTTTCGACTGCCACCTTTATCCCAAATCAAAAAGGTGATTTACTTAAAAAGATTTTGTTAAAATTGCGGTTTTTTATAACGTCTATTAAAATTATGGGTGAATTTGTCACTATCAGGTTATATTGGGCTACTTTAATGGGGTAGAAAATAATGGGTGAATATGTTAGTCTTTTATAAACCCTTTAAAATATAACCCATAGTAAACCTATGACATGAAATTCTGGATTAATTATAATTAATTGAACTCAACTTCTTGAGTAGTGAATGTAAAATCTTAAATACAGAAAATATTATCTCATATATTCAATTTAACTTAAATTTTGACTTAAAAGTTATAATAGAATAAGACATTATTCCAAATTTAGAAATCATGGATCACAAAATCATATAATATATATGAGGTAGGTTATTGAATCACAAATGATCTGCAGTAATACTATATAGGGGTGTTTAAAAGCGGTTAACCAGTGAACCGAACCGGTTTTCGGTTCAGGAAAATTCCTGAATCAAAACCAAACTGATTTAGGGGAAAACCAGTTTTTCAGTTAACCGAAAAACCGGTTAATCGTTTTGAAAAAAACCAGTTAACCGGTTTTGAACTGGTTTTCCCCTAAAATTGATTAAAAATTTTTTTTTTTAAAAAAATTCCCGAATTAAATTGTAAACATCAACAATATATATCCAAATAAAAATTAAACATTCATACATATCCATTGTCCACAACTAACAACACATTAAAAATTGATACAAATAAATTTAATTTTTATTTTATTTTAATATATAATATCCATTAAGATTATTTTATTATTATTATTATTGTTATTATAAACTGGTTAGTATAATCGATTTTAGTTAATCAGTTTGCATTTTCACCCAAATTGGAAACCGAACCTAAAATCCGGTTTTTTGAATTCTTTGAAATATAGCAGAACCGGTTTTTCGGTTCGGTTCGGTTTTTACATTTTTTTTGAACACTCCTATTACTACACTCACAAACACTTCTCACTAACTTTCTATGACAAATACGACGTGTCAGCTCGTAATTGGTCAGTTTGCAATGGGTCTCGCTTAACCAAATGTGAACTGACCAACTGCGAGCTATCATATCAGTGTTTGTGAGAGAAAGTTGTGAAAAATGTTTGTCAACCTATCTTATAATATTCTTCGAAAAATATATAATAATTATTTTATAATTTAGTAAAAGAACAAAATACAAATTAAAATATTATAAAAGGGTATGTTACGGCAACAACTGTGACCAGCGTTGTCCTTGCAACGACATCTCCAACTCGTGAGAAAAGAGGAGGCTTTGATCTATGCTTTTGCGTTACATCTATCATCTGATATTACAAGATTGACCACACATAATGTTTCTTTAAGGTGGCGTTTATAACATGCCTTACACATCTGGTGCCAAGGTGGCTTTTCAGCTGCCACAGTTAACCCAAATAAAATAAAAGGTGATAAAATACTATTTGTTGATAACGTCTATCAAAATTATCGTGGATTTGTTACTACCAGATTATATAGGGCTTCTCTGTTATTTAGTCCAAACCTAAGGGTGAATATACTATTCCTCATATTTATTAAAAGAATCCGTGAGTGAAAAGATGTTAGTCCCTATTGTTTTGATCCTACGAAGGACACATTAATTTTAAACTTTCAAAATCGTCCTCTAAACTCACGGTCGTTAGAATGAAATAAATAGACAAATGGCATATCGCTTCCACTACTAAATAAAACATTTAAATTATAAAAACCTCCTACAAAGTTTTTAGATGGGGTTGAACATTTATTTATTTTAAATAAAATAAATAAATCAAAATGGATTAATTTTACATAATCTATTAACATTAAAATAATTTTTACTGGACTAATCTTCATTCACAAAATCTTTTTTGTCATAACCATAACCACACTCCACCAATCTCCACAACACACCCCTTCTACTCCCATCGCCGTCTTCTAACCTACCACTATTTCCACCTCCTGACCACCCTTGTAATTAGCAGCGCCACCTCTTAACCTCTTACAACGAGATGTGTTTAACCCATTGTGACATCCCCTTTATCTTCATATTAGATTTGTGATCGGTGACTTTGTTTTATGCCGTGGGTTTTCCCACCGTGGTTTGTACTGTTTGCCAATTTAGTACATTTTGTTAGTTACTGTTTTTTTATTTTTTAAATAAAAATATTAATTTCTGTGGCCCATTATTCTTTTTTAATATTTAAATAAATTACTCCTCATATCAATTATTTTTCCCTTAGATAGTGGATAGCGGGACATGTGGGAAGACATAATGCCTATCCTATAATGTTTCTTCTTTTCATAGGAAAGAAGTCTATAGAACAACATACGTTATATTTTCTACAAAGAAAAGGGTCTCTAGTCTAACAAAGAAAAGTTTGTGATATCTCTATCAATTGCATGGATTAAGGTCTTGAATAGACTAGACTAAAAATTCTCAAATATTTGGTGTATGTGATTTCTTAATATTGGAATCTGTTGCTATGGCAAGAGACATGTGTTTTTGGCCTCACTTTAGTTTATTAAAATTGATGACATATTGCTTACATTTGGTATGAGAGCAATATCTCGTCTAGTTTTTGGTTCCGTTAAATTTTTTTATTTGGATTTCTTTGATTGCTATTATCAATGATTATGTTGAATTGTTGCTAGAATGTGTTTTTCATTCATTAAGGTTTGTGATTCTTCTACATATTATATTACTTTTGTTTTGGAGGTTTGCCAAACTAATGGAGGATTAAATTCCTTATGCAATTGTGAGAAAAACAACTATTGAATTGTCAAACAAACAGACTTATAATGACTGAGGATATTGCATTCAAAGTTTGGGTTCATAATGGATCATTTCAGGTCGAGTATCGGTTGCAGACCCTATTGAAGGTTAAGACACTTCAAAATGACATGTCGTTTTCTTCCTCTAAGAAAACAACATGCATTTCAGAGTTCTGGGTTCATAGTGGGTCATTTCAGGTGGGTATACGATTGCAGACCCTAGTGAAGGTTAAGACTTCAAAATGACATGTTGGTTTCTTCCCTTAGAAAACAACGTGTCGTTTTGTCACAAAAGAGTCGCTTGAACCGAGAAAAACAACATGTCGTTTTGAACACTTAAAAAAAAAACGAACGTGTTGTTTTAATCAAGGAGAGGCCTTTTTCGGTTGTCTGGGCTGACTTTGGCTTATGGGGATGAGTGAATTCATTTAAATAGTCATTTTTGACATTTTGGGCTTATTAGTTTGTTTTTCTTTGCAAATTACTACTTGTACAAATTTATTTAGGATTGTTATACATAATTAATTTTCTATGCATATTTTAGTTTTCCTTAATATAAAGAATTGATAATTGACATAATGTTTAGTTAATAATTTTGATGTTATATTTAAGTTTACATTTGAGTAATTAAGTAATCGCCACAACATTCTTAATTGTGAAAATGTCTAGTGATTTTAAGTTTAGTCACACAAAGTCAATGACATCAATAATTGTAATTAATCATGAAAATATAATAATTTAAGTGGGGTAATGTTTATATTGAAGTGTTTAATTAGGATGGGCCGATGAGATAAAATTATTAAAAAAAAAAAAAACTAGTTGCCCATAGGCCTAGAAAATTATTTTAAAGATAAAATGCTAGTCTCATCATAAAGTAATTTAAATCGCTTGCGTGTTATAATCTAAGCCCACATGAAAGATTATAATGACATGTTGTTTTATTTGTTTGGATTGTTTTACATGGGTAAATATTCCATATTGGGTCATTGCATGTTTAGTAAGCTTTATTGTTTATTTTGCAGTTGTTCAAACTTTATATGTTTCAAATTTGATTCCTCTCATATTGCTCCTCTGAGTGGTGATAACTATGCTAATCGGAAGGAGAAAATTCTCCTAACATTAGGGTGCATAAACCTTGATTTGGCACTTCGAGTGGATGAACCACCAAAGCCCACAGAATCAAGCATCCAAGTTGAGAAAACATCATATGATCTTTGGGAAGAATCCAATTGTTTGAGTTTGATGTTTATCAAGTCTCATATGGGATAGTATTTAAGGATCCATTCTTGATTGTACTTAAGCGAAAGAATATCTCAAAACTATTCAGAATCAGTTTGAGACTTCGAACAAGGCATTAGCGAGCACCCTGATGACAAAAATGTGTTCCATGGAATTAAATAGTACCAAAGGTGTGAGTGAGCACATCATGTAGATGCAAGACATAGCCGCTCGATTAAAATCATTGGAGATTGAGATGTATGAGTCATTTCTAGTTCACTTCATCCTTTACTCGCTCCCGTCTAAATATGGACTCTTCAAGAACTCTTACAACACATATAAGGAGAAATGGTCATTCAATGAAATTCTGACCATGAGTGTGCAAAAGGAAGGGAGGTTGAATCAAGAGAGCATTGAAAGTGCACATTTGGCGACTCGTGACAAGAAACCATCCAAGAAAGGGAAAGGCAAAATGCCTCTTAGTCAAGTTAATAAAGGCGATGTCAAATGCTTCTTTTGTAAGAAGAAAAGACATATAAAGAAGACATGTCCCAAATTCAAGCATTGGTTTGAAAAGAAAGGTAATCTAATCTCTTTAGTGTGTTTTGAATCTAATGTAAGAAAAATGCTACGGACACCGACGCTTTGCACCGAATTTTTACACCGAATGATGTGTCCACTAAATCAGACGAGCCACGTATCACGTTAACAAATATTCCGTGAATAAACGACCGTCCATAAAATATGGACAACCATCCATTGTTATTGGACGGTAGTTCATTTGAAATGGACTCCCGTCCATATAATTTTAGATGAAATATTCATTTTTAAAGTATAAAATTTTTAGATGAAATAAAAAAAAAATTGATTTTAAGTAAAAGTATGGACGCCAGTCCACTGACGACCATCCAAATGAGTGGACTGGCGTCCATTCTCAATTTTTTATTTATTTATTTATTTATAAACAAAATGCAAAGTAAGAGGAAAATTGAATGTAAAATTTTTGGATTGAGACAGAAATTGAATGTAAATTTTTTTTAAATTAAACAATGGACATGTGTCCATCTAAAAGGGACGCCTGTCCATTGAATGTAATTTTTTTTAAAATTTTGCACCCGTCCATATAATATGAATGAGAGTCTATTAAATATGGACAGACGTCCATAAATGTTGGACGACCGTTCATTCCCGAAAGACTCCAGTGTGGTCACGTCTGACTGGTTGCCATGTCTTTCGGTACAAAAATTCGGTGTAAAATTTCGGTGTCTGTAGCATTACTCCTAACATAATTTATGTTTCTCATAACACTTGATGGATTGATTCTGGTTCCACAATCCATGTTGCCAATACCATGTAGGGCTTCTTAAACCAAAATAAACCGACGAAAAGTGAATGTTCCATCTATTCAGGAAACAAGATGCGTTCACATGTCGAGACGGTTGGGACCTATAGACTTGTCCTTAGATCTAGCTTTATTTTAGATGTTGAAAGAACCTTTTATGTTTCATCCTTTTTTAGAAATCTTAGGTTCAGTTTCAAAAATTTACCTTATGGTTTCAATTTCAATTTCATTGATACTTCCCTTCATTTGAATAAAGACGATGTTCATGTTGGTGATGGTATTTTAAATGATGGGTTATTTAAACTTCATTTAAATTCTACCCTTGTTTATAACCTTACGACTATGCATGGTAATAATGTTGGCATTAAGTGTGGTGTTATAAATGAGAAATTCTCCATGTTGTGGCATAAATAGAATTAAGAGATTGGTAAATGATGAAATCCTTTAGGCTTTTGACTTTACTGATTTTGGTACTTGTGTGGATTGCATTAAAGGAAAGCAAATTAACAAGGTCAAGAAAGGTGCCATGAGGACTAATGTTTTAGAGATTACACACACTGATATTTCAGGTCCTTATGAAACGTGTTTTAATGGTAAGAAATATTTCATTACCTTTATTGATGATTATACATATGTATCTCTACTTGCTTTATGATAAAGGTGAAACATTAGATGTTTTTAAAGTCTATAAAGTGAGTGTAGAGAACAATTGGGTAAACAAGTTAAGATTGTGAAGTCAGATAGAGGTGGTGAATATTATGGTAGGTACAATGAAAAGGGACAATTACCTTGTGCATTTGCAAAGAATCTAAAAGAATTAGGTATTGTGGCACAATACACAATGTTAAGCTCACATCTCAAAATGGTGTGGCTGAAAGGAGAAATTGAACATTGACGGACATGCTGAGAAGTATGATTAATAACTCTGATCTCCCGTTGCCTTTGTGGAGTGAAGCTCTAAAATTTGTAGCATATGTACTAAATAGGGTTCCAACCAAGGTGGTTCATAAAATGTTGTTTGAATTATGGAAAGGTTGGAAACCTAGTTTAAGGCATGCACATGTATGGTGTTGCCTAGTTGAAGTTAAGATCTACAATCCACATGAGACAAAGTTAGAAAAATATAGTTAGTGGATATTTCATTGGCTATATAGAAAAGTCTAACGGATACAAATTTCATTATCCATCTCGTGCGACGAGAATTACAGAATCTAAGAATGCAACGTTCCTTGAGAATGATGAGATTAGTGGGAGTAGCGAACCTCGAAACTTAGTTTTTAAGGAGGATAATAGTTTTGAACCTGCTCCTACATCTTCATATATATTGGTTGTGTTTCATGATAATTATCAGGAATCAATAACTCATGAACAACCAATTGTTGAGGAACCATATCATTATAAAGATATTCCTATAGATCCAGTTAAGCTGAAAATGTTGATGCAACATTGAGAAGATCTTCAAGAGTAATGAAATCTGCAATTTCTTCAGAGTATGTTGTGTACTTGCAAGAATCTAACATGGATATTAGTGCTGAAGATGACCTTATTACATTTTGATAGACTGTGAGTAGAAATAAATCCATATTATGGCATAATGCCATGAAGGATGAGTTGGATTTAATGGCTAATAACCAAGTTTGAAATCTTGTTGAGTTGCCTAAGGAAGGAAAGACCATTGGTTGACCAAAAGAGACTCTTTAGGCAATATTGAAAGATACAAGGCAAGACTTGTAGTCAAATGATTCACTCAACAAGAAGGAATTGATTATCACGATACTTTATTTCCTATTCCAAAGAAGAATTCATTTTGGACAATCATGGCATTGGTGGCTTATTTTGATATGGAGTTACATCAAATGGATGTGAAAACAACATTCCTTAATGGAGAACTAGAGGAAGAGGTTTATATGAAATAACCAGAAGGTTTCATTTCAAAGGGGAATGATCAATTGGTTTGTAGGATTAAGAAATCTATATATGGGCTAAAACAAGCCTCATATCAATGGTATTTAAAATTCCATAATGTCATTTCTTCATCTAGTTTTACGAAGAATATCATGGATCAATGTATATACCATAAGGTCAGCGGGAGCAAAATAGTTTCATTAGTCCTATATGTAGATGATATTCTATGTGCTTCAAGTGATTTGGGCTTACTTCATGAGATTAAGCGATTTCTCTCGAAACAATTTGATATGAAAGATATAGGTGAAATTTCATATGTCATAGGCATATAGATTGAGAGAGACAAATCCCAAGGGATATTAGGATTGTCTCAAGAAGCCTATATTAATAAAGTTTTTGAGAGATTTCATATGAAGTGTTGTACATCTAGTGTTGCAACTATTGTCAAAGGTGACAAATTCAAATTGGAATAAAGCCCAAGAAATGATTTAGAGAGAGAACAAATGAAGGACATTTCTTATGCTTCTGTCGTTGGAAGTTTAATGTATGCTCAGGTTTGCACAAGTCTGACATTGCATATGCAATTGGAATGTTGGGTAGATATCAAAGTAATCCATGTTTTGACTATTAGAGAGCTGCAAAGAAAGTCATGCAATACCTTTAAGGGACTAAGTACAAGCTTACATATAGGCGATCTAATAATCTAGAATTGATTGGATATTCAGATTCTGACTTTGCTTGTTGCCTTGACTCAAGAAAGTCAACATTAGGATATGTCCTCTTATTAGCTAGAGGGTCCATTTCTTGGAGAAGTACAAAACAATATTTGGTTGCTACTTTTATCACTGAAACGGAGTTTGTATAATGCTTTGAAGTGACATCACATGCTATATGGTTAGGAGTTTTATTTTAGGGCTTGAAGTTGTTGACACAATTTCCAAGCCATTGAGGATTTACCACAATAATTTGTTGCAATGTTTTTGGCCAAGAACAATAAAAACGGAAGTCGCAGTAAGCACATCAACATTAAGTATCTAGTTATTTGAGAACATGTCAGAGCCAACAAAGTGGTTGTTAAGCACATCGATACTAGATTGAGGATTGTTGATCCATGGACAAAAGGTTTACCACCTATTGCTTATAAGGGACATGTTGAACATATGGGACTTAGTTCTATTATGTAGTTTTTGTGTGATTGAGAGACCTTTTATGTTTGTATCACATTTTGTTGATTTGGAAAACTCCATTAATTTCATATTTGTCTTCTCTTATTTAGTAGTGTACATGAAGTTTGGAGAATAACAATACATCTTTGAATTTCGTTTGTGGACCCTGAATGACCATTTGGAAGTTCATTCATAAAGACATGTACCACATATGGTTCTCATTCAAAAGAAAAAGTTGCATTGTAATATGTGGAAAGTAATACTTGCTCTAAAGGACTTACTGCCACGATTCATGCAATTTAAACTCTTTTGTTTGGGTATGATGATATTATATCTATGGGAAAAAAACTGCTACATATTAAGTGTTGAATGGGCCAAGTGGGAGAATGTTACGATTTTTTATTTTTTAAATAAAAATATTAATTTTTGTGGCCCATTATTCATTATTAATATTTAAATAAATTACTCCTCATATCAATTAATTTTCCCTTAGATAGTGGATAGTGGGACATGTGGGAAGAGATAACTGCCTATCCATATAATCTCTCTTCTTTTGATGGGAAAGAAGTCTTTAGAACAACATACGTTATATTTCTACAAAGAAAAGGGCCTCTAGTCTAACAAAGAAAAGTTTGTGATATCTCCATCAATTGCATTTATTAAGGTATTGGATAGACTAGACTAAGAATTCTCAATCTTTTTCACAATATTTGGTGATTGCTATGGCAAGAGGCATGTGCTTTTGGTCCTGCGTTAGTTTATTAAAATTGATGACATATTGCTTACATGTTTTTGAAAATCGTTGATGAGACTTTTTGGGTTATGGAGCATGTTTTGGTGGTTCAATTTGATTTATGGGTTTTTGGTTTATGAAGCATGTTTTGATTTATGGGTTTTTGGTTTATGAAGCATGTTTTGATTTATGAGTTTTTATGGTTTCCTGGGTTATAAAGCATGCTTGATTTATGGATTTTGACATATTTTGATTTATAGGTTTATGAGTTTTCTCAGTTATGAAGCTAGTTTTAGTGTTTGAGGTTGATTTATGGTTTTTGGTTTTTGGCGTACGATGGTGATGGTTTAAGATTCAGGTTTGGTGTCTTTGGTTAAAGATGATTTTATTGTTATCTAGGCGATGAATTATAGGTTTTTGGTTATGTTGATAAATTCTTCGATCTTTTAGTTATGGTGTTTACTGTTATGGCGATGAATTGTTGCTTTCTAATTATGGCGATCATCAATGTTCTAAAAACTGGACCGAACCAGATCGGCCGGTTAGATCGGTCTAATCGTCGATTGGCCTTTTTTTTCGATCCAAGATTTCAGTTTCAGTGTTCATACAAATCCCTAATTTGATTGCTGGTGAACGAGGGGCTACCAAGTGTTGGAGTTAGAGGGCTTTTGTAGAGTGGAGGCCAGTGGTTTAAGTGGTAGTGTTGGATTGAATTTTCGACGTCAGAATAAGCCTGAATTTGACAGTAAAGTTCAACCCAATATGGGAATCACGACTAGCAAATAGAGGGCTACTAAGTGCCAAGGCTAGAAGGGTTTTGTAGAGTGGAGGTTGATGGTTTAGGTGGTGGTGTTTGATTGAATTTTGGAGGTTGGAATAAGCTGGAATTTGGCTACAAAAATCAACCTAATCGCGACTGTGTTTGTGACTCACGGCCGGCGAACTGAGGGCTACCAAGTTTCGGGGTTAGAGGGGTTTTGTAAAGTGGAGGACAATGGTTCAGATGGTAGTGTCGGATTGAATTTTAGCCACTGGAATTTGGCTGGAAATGTCAAAATAAAAACAGATCATAGGAGTGTATTTTCTATATTTTAAACCTGTGGGGACTAATTGTAGTTTTCAGGGGTGTGTTCGAAGAATTTAAACTTTTTGGACCATCGAAAACCGGCCATTTAACCAGTCAAACTGTGAACCGAGACCTTGACTAGTAAAAAATTTAAAGGAGCAACTAAAAGAAGTAGAAAAATTGAGGGCATGTTTGTTGGATTTAAACTTTAAAGAGGCATAAATAAATTTATAATTTGAGAATAAGCAGGAAGCTTGGGTTTTCCCATGCGTGAAGTTGAAGTGACCAACTCGACGTGATTAAAGCATAGCATACTTGCAGGCATTGAACAACCGAAAGAAATTTTGAAGCAAAATCAAGGAATAAGAATAATTATGGTGAAAGAAAAGATGAACAAAAACCAGAAGGCTCTTATGTGCTATAAAAGCAACAACCTAAACATTTCATTTTCACCCACAGAAATGGAACACAATCGCGTGTATGAGGAATTTGAGCCATCCACAGCTTGGCAACGGGAACCTACATACGACACTCTTATTCTTCAACTACCAGGTTCTTTCTCTTTCTGAAATTGCCTTCTTTTATTTAATCAACTTCTTTCTATTAATTAGTATCATATATTTTAATTGCAGGTTTCAAAAAGGAGCAACTCAAGGTTCAAATAACAACATCACGTAAACTGAAGGTGAGCGGAGAACGGCCAAAAGGAAAGGACAAATGGACCCGATTTTACTTGGAAATACCAATTCCTTCCAACTATGAGATCAATGACATTAGTGCAAAGTTTGAAAATGCCGCACTTTACATCAAACACCCTAAAGTTATTACACCAGCTCCTGAACCACCTACTGCAACAGAAATTCCAAAGCCTCAGAATAAAGGACAAGAACCACCTACTGAAACAGCTCCATCCATGGAGAAACAGCAAAGCCGAAAGCCGAAACAAGAGCTGCAAGCTCTAATGAAAAATGGGCAAGAAGAGGCCAAAAATTATGCTGAAACTGTTCCGGAGAAGAGTTTAGAGAGGAAGAATGAAGAGTTGGGAGATGCAGAGAAGAAAGGTGGTGGTGAAAAGATGGAGAATGAAGCAGCTGCTGAAACTTCGAATGTCAGAGATAAATCTGGAGTTGTTCCGGAGAAGAGTTTAGAGGGGAAGAATGAAGAGTTGGGAGGTGCAACAATGGAAGAGAAGCAAGGTAGTGGTGAAAAGATGGAGAATGAAGCGGCTGCTGAAACTCCGAATGTGAGAGATAAATCTAGAGTTGTGGAGGATTTCAAGAAGGCTTTTGGTGTTTTGGTGAGGGAGATGAAGCATTCAAGAAAGATTATGAACTTGATTGTGGCAACTTTATTTGTTCTGGTTGCTGTGATTTATGCAAGAAATGTAGTGAGGTCCATTGGTAAATCCCAGGACTAAACTCTATTAATGTGTCTACTTTGATCAAACTAATAAACTTTGTAAAGGTATGAGTATTTGAAATTGCATTCATTGTTCAATACAAATGGATTAAAATACTTATATGAGATAGTCTTATCATCTCATTTTTTTTAATGTCCAATAAAATAAGGATATGTTTTATGTGTATTTTTATGAGTAAAAAGGAAAATTATAAAAAACCTAAGTGGATCCATGTTATATTATTCCAAATTAACATAATTTCTCATTATTAACTTTGAAACATCCTAATGGGGGTTTAATCTTAACAGATTAAGATTAAATTTAAAATTATGTGTTTAAGATATGTTACAAAATGTCAAAAAAAAAATAAAAAAAATAATTAAGCTCTACTGGGATGAAGGAAAATTTCCAAGCTAAAAGAAAAAGCATCATATAAACTACATGAAATGTCATACAACGGAGACAATTTAAAAGTATGGCAATAACAACAATTATTTAATAAGTCTTCTAGTCTCAGCTTATAAAACCTATAACAAGTCTTTAAGTTAATTTCAATGTAGAAGAACATTTATTAGTAGTATTAAGATATCGATAGGCGATAAACGTAGTTACCAGAAAGATGCATTTTCTAATTGGTTTCATTTGGGAACTCCAAACTCACAGCCACCCACTGATTGTTACTAATTGGCAGCAGTGTGATGCCACTGGGGAATATAATCTCAGGGATGCATGTATAAACCCTCACCCTGTTGCAAAGCAAGTAGCTTCTGGTTTCTGCAGGTGTTCCGACGCTAGAGTTTGAAATTGAGAGAGAAGACACATCAGGTAATTGTGTCATCGTCATCGGAGGAGAAGGAAATGAGCATCCTTCGGGTGAGGTGGGCATATGAAAGCTAGACAGCGTGTCATCCATACAGGGAATAGATTCATCAGAGCTGCTTTTCCTTTCAGTTGAATGTACTTCTTCGACTAATTGTGTGATAGCCATTTTGTCATCTACAGTTGAAGAAACAATCAGTATAATTGTGGCTTATGCAACCTGAAAATGTTTCATGTTTTTAACATATGGTTAATCTAAAGAAATAGGAATTGGAAGTACAGGTTACCTTCACTATTATAAGCATATTTAGCGACCAAAGATGATGAGACACTGCTTTTTTCTTGGAGGTTTTCAGAGTCAACAGTGACTGCCAAGTCTGAGATACAAGTAGATTTCGAAGCTCTATCCACCTCAATGGTAGGAGAAGATAACCCATTTCTCTGACTCTGTCCACCTGAACTAAAACTAAAATTTAAGAACCAACTTGAACATTCTGCTATTCTGTTGTTTATTTATCCAATGAAGCAGAAACAATTGAGAGAGCAACAAAGAGATGCATTTATATGTTGCAGCTAAGTGGAAACACATTTTTGGCAGCATATATAAAATAAAACAGAAAAGCAAATTGTCAAATAACAAAAAGAATTGATCATTTGAAAAGTGAAATTGTCAATTACAAAGGGTTTTGGTTTACTCACACTGATAAGATGAAAAATTTGGAAATTAATGATGGATAAATAGCACAAATGAATTTCGGAAATTAATGATGATTGAAAACTTGGAACTAATCAGGAAACAGAAAATAGATCAATGAAACTGATGCTAATGGGCAGATCCGCAGATGAAAGATTCAACTAAATGAACTGAGAGACTAATGAAGGCTTGACGGTAAAATCTGGTAAAGCTCAGGAGTATTGTAGCTCAGAAATTGCATCCAGAGGAAGATAAAAAGAAAATTCCAAGCAGGCAATTAGATAATTGAACAAGATAAGCACCAAATAATAATAAAAAGAACAAAAAAGAGAACCACAGAGAGATATGAAAGGATTGAAGTTGTAAGTTCGAAAACACCATTGGCAAGATGTACAGTAGAAAAAGAGTAACATACTCTCTATTAAAGCCGTATAAGCAACTTTTGCTGCTTTGATCTCTGCCACTTTCTTGGATTTCCCTGCCTTCCCATAAAAAACCTCACCTTCTACTTCCACGGTGCAAAAAAATGTAGGCATGTGAGGTGCGCCAGATTTTTTTGTCTTATACTCTGGCATGGAAAGATCTTCTCTCTGGCAAAACTCCTGTAAGAGATTCTTGTAAAAGCCATAGTCTTCCTGGAAATTAGAATACAATCTATATTATAAGTCATCAGCACCTAACACCTCACACAATTACACAAAACTTATATTAAGTACTGATCATCTTTGTGCCCATCATATTGTTAATACTAAAATGGAGGATTCAGTTTTGGCACTCACCTCTTGAAATCCATCAAATGACAATGACGTTAAAGCTACTTTTGCAGCTGCATGTTCTGCTTGCTTTAGATTTGTGAAGAACTCAAGACTCTCAAAAGTGTGTCCGTCAACTGTAACTGTAGCCTTAAAGCGAGGGGCATGGGCAGGGCCCTCTGTTATACTATAATACACTGGTGACTCAAGAATTTTGCATCGAGCATAATTTTGCAGCCGATATTTGTATTGGCATTGCACATCTATAACGACAAATCAACTTGTAAGATATCTTACAGAGGTGAGATATCTGAGAAAATGCAGAAAGAGATGGGCAAATTACAGGAAATCAAACATGGTGCAACAAAAAATTAAAAAAAAAAATGTGTCCTTCACATGGAAGCAAGAAGCATGGTGTAAGCTGACTCCACCACTTGAAGTATTTAGAAAGTTATATTGTCTAATCTATTCTGCTCTAAGATGGATGTCAAAAACAAGAAACAGTCTNGGATTCAGTTTTGGCACTCACCTCTTGAAATCCATCAAATGACAATGACGTTAAAGCTACTTTTGCAGCTGCATGTTCTGCTTGCTTTAGATTTGTGAAGAACTCAAGGCTCTCAAAAGTGTGTCCATCAACTGTAACTGTAGCCTTAAAGCGAGGGGCATGGGCAGGGCCCTCCGTTATATTATAATACACTGGTGACTCAAGAATTTTGCATCGAGCATAATTTTGCAGCCGAGATTTGTATTGGCATTGCACATCTATAACGACAAATCAACTTGTAAGATATCTTACAGAGGTGAGATATCTGAGAAAATGCAGAAAGAGATGGGCAAATTACAGGAAATCAAACATGGTGCAACAAAAAATTAAAAAAAAAAATGTGTCCTTCACATGGAAGCAAGAAGCATGGTGTAAGCTGACTCCACCACTTGAAGTATTTAGAAAGTTATATTGTCTAATCTATTCTGCTCTAAGATGGATGTCAAAAACAAGAAACAGTATGTTATTGGACTTGGACATAGAAAAGTTTTTTTCCTATGATTTTGATAAATATACGATAGAAACAATAGCTTACGCTTAAAAAGTGTCGTATAGCTGAGCTGCCCTATCTCTTTCTGATAACAATTAATGATAGATAGTGCTACTACCATCCAATCTTCTGTGCAAATAAACTTCTGCAATATGCTAGTCCATCATAAATTAAAGATACCTCTAAAATTTGGTTCTTATCAGTTTTCCAAATGAAAAACAAATCCAAGAACTAAATGAGCCATGACAAGTCATGAGGAAGATTAAAAATATTTCTTTTACAGTACTAGCATTTTACAAAATAAAATTTTGTAAAAGAAATACATGATCATAAAATTCCACACCGTTTTTGTCGGGTGAAACTTGCAAATAGATCTCAGGACCCTTAAATGTCTCTCCGATTTCTGGTTCTCCAACACTGGGTTGAACACCTGATATTGAGAAAAATTGTAATTTATAGTGTATGTACTTAATTGAATGGAAGAAAAAATACAAAACCAGAGAAATTTTGATATTTAAAATACTGTTAATCAGTGTAATTAGAGAAATATGGAGAGTACAATTCTACATCATAATTTGTAACGTGAACTAAATATAAATAAAAAAAATTCACGACGTCGTTCATTGAAGTGCATTATTAGTCTTACCTGGAGAAGTAGTGAAGTGGAGATAAGCGAGCATGGCGGCATCGTTTTGTGAGTGTTTATAGGATTTGGAAGAAACAGAAGAGTGAAAGGAGAGGCCATTAACGGAAACAGAGGACTTGAAGCGAGGATTGTGGTCAGGTCCGTCTTTCATGGAGGAGTAGCTCGGCAAGCGCCAACGCTTCTCATGGCACAGCTCTTGCAGCTTCGTCTTGTACATTTTCTTCTTCTTTTTTGATATTAATTATGAGAGTTCTTGAAGCATTTTGATTTTGTGAATAACTTCAAATTCATGCATGCCGGGTGCTGTACTCCCATCACAATTGGTGATTGAGGGCGAAATTTTGTGTTCAATAAAGGAAACATGCAATGCAACGACCATTTCAGTCTTCCAATGGTAAGTGATTTGACACAAATCAGTTCGTGACACGCAAGATGTTTGAAGGATGCTCACGAAGAAACTCCATAATAACTAGTGAGAGGACCATTTTGTCATCTATAATAATTTCATCAAAAACCTTCCCTGTTAAATGCCTATACTATGACAAAAGTCTAATGATTTAACACAAAAATCATTGACGGCACCCAGTCCGGACCTGGGCTTTATAATATCCTGGGCCTAGCCTTGGCAAGCCCTGCCCTGGGCCGGGGATTTTACATCCCTAGGTAGTCTTTTAAGCCTCTGCCCCAGATCAGAAAAGTAAAGTGGTACCAACACGAACTGCACAGTCCAGCCTCAATATGTTATTTCCATTCCTGAATTTCCAGGTATTCATTCAACACAGTATAACCATGCAAATATGGTAAAGACAAAATAGCTTCATAAACAAGAAAATCGAGGTAATAATGGTCCAGATACAAGTAGATAAACATAAACATCATCTACTAAAAATAGAAAAATTAACTCAAAAAGAAGCCGGCACATTATTCAGTCTTTCTCGCAGATGAACTCCCGTCTCTATATATAAAGATATACTTTTATGCCACCTTTTCAACTCACTTGGCACTTGCCAGCTGGGTACGAAGAAGCTTGGCAGCAGCAACCATGTTGCTAAGCGCAGGCTTGACTTCAGAATACTTGCGAGTCTTAAGACCACAGTCGGGGTTTACCCAGAGGATGTTACTCTCAAGGACTGCAAGCATTTTGTTTATGCGTTCAGCAATTTCTTCTGAGGAAGGGATCCTCGGCGAGTGAATATCATACACACCAGGACCAATTCCAGCACCATACTTCACTCCCTCACGGAAGACAGAGAGAAGCTTTTCATCTGATCTGGAGTTCTCAATAGTTATTACATCAGCATCCATGTCTATAATTGAGTGGATGATATCATTGAAGTGTGAATAGCACATGTGGGTGTGGATCTGTCAAAATTAACAATAATATGGTTAAGATGATACTTATTTACTCACTCATGATGAATACATAAACAAATGTGCACCTCCACAAATACAGCTCCAAAACAGCATGCTGTGTTTTGAAAAACTAAAAAAATAAATAACACGTTTATCCTGTGCTCAAGCAGAATGTTGCACATAAATTTTCACTAATAAATTCTGTAATTTTCAAGATGGAAAATGTCTGTTATCACCTTTGTCAACATGACCTGAATATTCCATGAGTATACAAGCAATATAGAAAAAACCATTCGGGTAATCAAGCACAGACATAAGACAAGTAACATTAAGCAGCTAAAGAATTAAAGATGAACCTGGGTAGTGTCTTGTACACCACAGTTAGTAATCCTGAAGGAGTGCACAGCCCATTTTAGATAAAATTCTTGCTCAGACTTCCTGAGAGGCAAACCCTCTCTTAAAGCAGCCTCATCAATTTGGATGACAGTAATACCAGCTTTCTCAAGATCCTCAACCTCATCCTTGATTGCCAAAGCAATTTGATAGCAGGTCTCAAATCTAGAAAGAGGAAACACATAACAAAGTTAATGAGCCATTTGAAAAATACTAGAAACTGAGTGTTGTAACAGTAGTTGGGTTACTTTTCTCACCTGGGCTGGTCATTTCTGACAAAGGACCAGTTCAAAATGGTGACCGGGCCAGTAAGCATTCCCTTCATTGGCCGCTTGGTCATACTCTGGGCCATTGAAGACCAGGGTACAGTCATGGCCTTTGGGCGGCTTACGTCACCATAGATAATAGGAGGTTTAACACAACGCGAGCCATAAGATTGAACCCAGCCATTCAAAGTAAAGGCAAAGCCAGATAGTTGCTCACCAAAGTACTCAACCATGTCATTCCTCTGCATGGCCAAGATATACAAGTGAAAAAAGAGACAGACAGACAGACAGACGGAGAAGAAGAATTTGATATCTTATTTCTGCAGCAAGTACAGCTCCAGTGGACATATTAAGTTGTTCTACTTAAAAATTTAACTCACCTCTGGTTCTCCATGAACCAGAACATCAATGTCAAGCTCTTCCTGGAGCTTGACAACTTTGTTAATTTCCTCCTTGATAGACTTGATATAGTCATCCTCAGAGATTCTGGAAATAAACCACAACAAGTTACATAATAAACAAACAGGAATTGTGAAAGAGTTAGACAAAACACAACATGAAGAGCAATAAATCTCACTTCTTAGCCTTGTACTCGCGACGCACTCTTCTAAGATCCATAGTCTGTGGGAAAGAACCAATAGTGGTGGTAGGAAGCATCGGAAGGCCAAACTTCTTCTGCTGAGCACCCAGCCTGGCAATTACATTAGTGGCTCGGCGGTGGTCAGAACCCTTCAAACCATCAGCCTAAACAAGAAAGAACAAGTAAGCACAAGTCCAAGAAAATTTAGAAATGTGAAAGAAAAAATAGTTTCGTAATCACTTACAGCCTTTTGGACAGTCTCATTTGTCACCCTTGGGGACGATTTTCTAGAAGCTTGAGCTGCAGCGTTAGAAGAGAAGTAGGCCTGGAGAAAGAAAAAGATGCAATGAAGCACTTAGAAGGATTCATACAACAAAAATATAAAAATAAGAATAAAACTAAAACTTCACAGCAACAGTATGCTACCCCTCCACTCTCTGAATCTAAAGGAATTAACAATAAATTCTAGGGATACAGAGAACTCAAGCCAACAGATAGCAAAAGTTAACTTCTTGGACACACCTGAAGAGGAATGAGTCATTCAGTTACAGAGTCAAGAATTCCACCATCCATAACTAATTAGGCTTTCACAGTGCTAACAAAAATGGCTGATGTTGTGTGCATGCATTCACGAAGAAAATATTTAAAAAGAATTTATAAAA
This sequence comes from Pistacia vera, assembly GCF_008641045.1. NCBI lineage: Eukaryota > Viridiplantae > Streptophyta > Magnoliopsida > Sapindales > Anacardiaceae > Pistacia > Pistacia vera. The sequence continues at coordinate 21,239 of NW_022196057.1, forward strand.
AGTAACCTAGAGATGAAAATTATGTTTTAGTGTTGGGGGAATATCATATTCACATGAGAGAATGACATCAAACTCTACCTCTCAAAGTATGTAAAACATGCACAATGAAAAACATATCAGGCAATGAATAGAAAAATGTATAATGGCTTGGTTTCTTTTGTTAAGAGAAGATAAGACAACAAAGAATCAGCTTCATTTTCTTGAAACCCTCAAAACTTCTACTTCGTATATCTCAACATATATAAAACATTGACCCAAAATCATACTTTTGACTCATTCAAAGAGTTTGATTGCTACAAAATTATCTCTCAAGCCTTTGATGGGCAAAATGTATAGCAGTAAACTTACGAACAACATTCTGTATATGTTATAGACTATTTCAACCATTTAAATAATAAAAGCACATATTTAAAAAAAAAAAAAAAAAAAAAAAAAAAAAAAAAAGAGAGAGAAAAATCCTTGTGGCAGAATGCAGTACTCCTCCTTGTGCCCAGACAATGCCTTGGCCAGAGCATTTACTTCAACTTTTCTGCGCTGCAAATGCCAGCCGGACTTGATTCCATCATCAACTTAGTTTCATCACTAGATCAAATGCTGTGTGGAGAGTGAGCAGGATGTTGAGACTACAAGCTTATCTGCAGAACCAAATAGCTAGAATATTAAAACCATTAAGGAAAAATAAATCATAATTGCAATAGTAAATGAGTGCAAGAGAAAATACCCTTTCCGACAATGCCCTCAAGAGTCTGCAGGGTAGTGAGGGAAGAAGCAAGATCATTAGCCCAAAGTTCCTACCATAACCAATCCAGCAAAGAGATATTGTCCAAAGGAAATCCACCTTTACTAATTCAAGTGTCTTTGTCCACGAACCAGGTCAAACCCGTACCCAGTGACACCCTTCAACGAGTTGAGAGTTTTGTATGCCTCAGGAGTAACATCAGCAAAGTATGTCTCAATTAAGACATTCAAACCAGACAGAGATGACTCCAGCTCAGAGTAAGCATTAGTAAATGCTTCTAATTGATGAGAATCAAGAAATCCATCACAAGAGTTGGCTCATCAAACTGAATCCAGGTAGCCCCAGCAGCCTTCACCTCAGCCACAACTCCCTGCCAGGTAAATAATTCATATGGATCAATCAAAGAAAGAAATGCCTACTAGGCAAAATGGCCATGCTGACTCAAATCAAGCATATCTAAACACTGATAAACATTTTTCTCACATGACTTACTTGTAGACAGGAAGAATCTTGCTAATAAGGGAAAGAAGAGAAAATGATTTCTCCACACCTTTGCCGGTTTAGACAGCCACAAGTATGAGACAGGGCCTACCAGGACAAGGAACTGTATCAACTCCAAGCTGCAGCAGAAAAAGCAAACAAAAAGAAACTTATTGAATCAAGAAATGCATAGATATTAAGTAGAGATATTTATAAACTCAAAACACCATTAATCATTTGATATACTGCAAGAAAAATCCCTTAATTAAAGGTCATAGCACTCAGAATGAAAATCAAGTGATGCAATCCAACAGTTGATCATTAGACTAATTTACAAAGGTTATTCAATTAGGCAATATCATCAAGTTCAAAAGTATTGTTGTTAATTCTCAGCTTCAAGCAATTAACCATTAATATGAACCCTTGTATATTTCATTTAGTTGAGTTTATGCATACCCCAGAACGAAAAATTCATTTTGATTTAACAAAACTATAATTGGACTTTCAATTTATAGTATTTGATCATTTTTTAGTATACAATTATGTAACAGTACTGGGACTCATCTTTATCACCACTTTTTTCAAGAAAATTAGATCATTAAAAAACATAACTCTTTTCAACTTTTTTTCTATTTTTTTTTTTTTAATTGGGTTTATTTGTAAACCATTTTTAAATATAAATAATGAAAGTCAAAAGCAGTAAGATGGTTGTACACGGAAGGCAGTAGATTATAGAACAGACAGAGCAAAGAATGATAAAAAAAATAAAGTGGTTTAAAGTATAAAACTAAAGGAATTTTTAATTGAATCGGCAACAAAGTTTGTATTCGGTGAGTGGATAAAGATTACTATGTTATACTATCAATCCTCAATCATGTAATAATACAATATCAATAGATCTAAGCAAGCTTACGGCTTTGGCCTCCTTATATTCGTGACAGCCTTGTGAGAAGCATATGAAAACTTGATTTCCGGTCCCATTCAGGCACAATATAAGGCTACAGAAACCAACCATAAACACATGAAAAATTACCCAGAAAACAATAAATTTTGGGGAAAAAAATTATTAGTTTCACTACTTACTAGGTGGTATCAAACCACTTGGTCATTTCATAGCTGGAACAGAAGCATTACCCCCTGCCATTGAAAAATAGACATCGAAACCAATCTCACCACCATTCCAATTATATCTGGAAGGAACAGCGCCCAACATAGCAGTGGTATCCAACACTTGATCGTAGTATGAAAATGTGTTACTGGGGATGAATTTAATTCCGACTTCGCCATTTGTTTCCAGACGGACGATCTGAGATCAGCCGCAACTTCTGCAAATCACGGCGGTGTCTCTGCCGTCCCAGAACGATTCTAATGCAAACTTCAACTCTCTCTTTGGCCCATACGAGGGTACCCAACAATATGGGAGGCCATTGCTCTTATAGATCTATCAACAAAATCAAAATTATAAGAAATGAATGACATTATATGTAGTTTTTCAATAAAGAAATAGGATATAACCTGAAAGAGAAACGAGCCGTGTGAGAAGTGAAGCGGAGTAATGAAGGGGAAAAGGAGAAAGTAGAGCGAGTTGTGAGAGATATGGAGATGGACACTCTTTTATAGGGGAAGAGAATTGGCTCATTTATACTCTTCTCGAGATCTAAATCTTTAATATGCTCTTTTAATTTTTATTTTTCGGTGGTGGGGGTTTTCTCGGAATGGTTAGGTTAGGAGAAGGACCATTATTTGATGTGCATATTTCGGCACTTGCTTTTTAATTGATTCTTTGTTTTTCATTAATTTTCTTAGATAGATTTATTGAGACAAATCTTCAATTTCATTCAACTCATCATAAGGTCACATTGCCATTGGTCAAGTTGGCGGACAAGTGTTGGTTACATAATATCACTAACACTATTTCACGACTTATTTAGGGGGTGTTTGTCTAAGCTATAAGTGATCAAACTAGTTTATAGTTCTAAAATTAAGCTGACATATTTGTTTATAACTTTTTTGATAAGGAGCTAAAGCCAAAAAAAATAAGTTAAGAGTTTTTTTTTTTTTTTTTTTTTTTTTTTTTTGCTTACAAGTTAGTTTGACCAAGTATATACTACATTATCCTGTTTAATTTTAAAATTCATAATATACCATTGTTAATGTAGTACCCTTTTTAGTCATTTTATAAAAAAATGTACTTATAGCCACATTTACTAAACACACAACTACTATCAGTCCTTTTAAGTAATTTAACCAAACACATAATTGCTTAAAATTTCAATGCTTATAAGTTATTTTCATAAACTCAGACAAATACCCCTTAAACAAATGGATACACATAATGGTCATTTTGTGGCTGGCTTAAAATGGGACACCTTATTCCCTGAAATTCTTCTACAACTCTTTTCCCCTCTTAATTTCATACCATATCAACTTCATTACCATCAAGGGAAGTATTTTCCTAAAACTCTTTCTATTTCACTATAAAAGGATGTTATACAACAAAAAAAAAAATCTCATATTAGAGCATCCCAAATGAAACCTGATAACAACCTATATTCTTTTCTAACCCTATATTTCGCAACAACTTTGTATTTATGAAGGAAGCAACGTTGCAATCAAGGAAGACTCTAGAAACCCTAATCCAAGGGTAGAACGGGAAGGTCAGAAAGGCAAGATTGTAATCTTGTGTTTGGCAATGTCTGAAAACCGGACCGGGAGCCGACCGGCCAAATGGCCGGTTCTCGATTCGAACGGTTTGACGGTCCGACTGACCGTGACGTCAGTATACTGGTTGAAGCTGCATATCTACAACAGCACCCCTGGTTTGGAAACTATCAACATTTACCCTGCGTTAATGTTTGTTAATGCGTCCTGACATTTGAGTATTTGGCACTGTTCAGACATTACAATGAGTAAACTGCCCATAGTTTTTGTTTATTAAAATAATAACTAAAAAAATAAATAAATATATCTTTAAAAGACCATTAATTCCAAATCAACAAATACTAGCAAAAATTAATGAAAATTTTAATTAATAAAAAATATTAATTAATAATTAATCACAAATCATTCAAAATAACGCCACCCATCTTCACTATCCTTCGTCTTGTCTCTTCCATGGAAAGCTTCTACTGAAAAATCTTCCTCTCTACCACTTTCCTTACAATAGTTGGATATTTCATAAAACCAAATAACAACACACAATTAATAATCGTAATCAAATCACAAACCCACAGCATAGAATAACAAAAAAACGATACAACCTTTCCTAACATCAGAGGTTGAAGCTGGCAGACGGCAGCTACGACCGGTGGCATATGGCAGCTCGTAGATGGCGGCGACGGCAACAGATGTGAAGGTTGAACGTGAAATCTGAGCTGAAATGACTTATCGGACAGTAGCCATGGAGATGGTGATGATTGAAGAGTTCACGTTGAAGACTAGAAGACTGGAAGTTGAAGAATGAAGCGTGAAGCAGAGTAGAGCAGACTGCAGACCGAAGACTGAAGACTGAAGAGTGAAGACGTGAGGCGCTGAAGCTTAGCTGAAAGCTTGAAGGAGATCTGACTCCTGAGATCTCGAATGCAGGACACGAAGAGGAGGACTAGACTGGAGAGTGGAGGAGATCGTGAATGGCAATAGCAAACGACAAACCAGATGAAAAAGTGAAAAGTTAAAGAAGGGAGACGGCTCTATATCAGTGTATCTGTAGCTCAAAAGCAAATTAAAAATGTGTTTTTTAATAAAAATTTGAGGGTTTGGTTAAGTTTGACAGTTTGACTTTTTATGTGTGCGCATGTGATGTTTTGAATTTTTAAATTTTTTTTTATTTCATGTGTAAACCGGAAATGTGTGGACCGAAAATTTGTTAAATAACGGTTGGACCGTCGGTTTGCTACAGTACGACGGTCCAACCACGGTTTGAAACGGTTTAATGGCAAATCCGTGTATTTGCCTCTTTAAACCGGAAATGCAAGCGGGTGGCGTTCCGACCAGTTCGACCGTCCGGTCCGGGCCGGGTTTCAGAACCTTTGTGTTTGGTGCAAATTTTGAAATATATTATTAAAAAGCACATGTTTGTAAATAATAAAAACATATGATGATACAAATGAAACTTTTCTTCAAGTTAATATATATATATATATATATAATACACCTTATATAGTTGTTTTAGGTGAGTTAACACACAAAATTAAGATAAGCATTAGATATACTCTATGATTTGAATTTGAATCCATGAACCAAGCTCAAATCATGAACGGAGCTTGAATCCAAACAATAACTCTATCCCAATTATAAGGGTTCTTGAAATCCCAATAGGCTTCTGAATCCGCAAGCAAAATATCATATCCACGACTAAATAAATTCCAAAAAAACTTCTGAAGTTTTTACTAATAAACTACTGAAAAATCTGTAATATGACAAACCTATTCATGAAAGGGTTCTGTTGGTATCATTTTGCTAAAAAAATCATGTTATTATAGTTTCGTTTTGATTTTAATTTTACAAAAAATGATTGTTTTCTTATGGCAGCCTATAAATTCCATAAATGCATTATATATATATTCAATAGCTACCCATACTTTGAATTAAAAAAAAACAATAAATTCATATGTAAAACCATTAAAACCTTCCAATTTGTATTTGTAACTATATATCTTACTACAATTTTCTCATCCATTAAAATATATTTTGTTCTAAAATAATTTAAAGAATAATAAAAAAGGGCTTATGAGATAATAATATATCCTATTACAAATCTTCTTCTTCCATTAAATATCCTTTTATTCTAAGAATAATTTGAATAGCATACAAAAAAATAAGGTTATGAGATAATAATAGGGTGTCAAAAGTAGCTGTAAAGAATTGGAAATTTTTTAAGAATTAATTACACAGTCCTCCCATGAGGTTTCAACATTCGCATGTGCATAGAAAAAATATTTAGGTTAACACAAATGCCTGTTTCTTTAACTTCCTTTAGGGTTATTTCCATTACACCTCCTTCAACGTAAAAATTTGCAAATTACCCCTTATATTTGTTACTTACTCCTTCTACCGTTAAGTTTTGAGGTTAAACTAATTGAGAGAAAGGCAAAAAACTGAAAATTAAAATATTTTGCAAAGTAAAAATAAAAGACTGAAAAAAAAAAAATATACTTTTAAAATATATGTTTTTAAATTGAGATCAATAATAATTTTTTTTTAAAAGAAAAAAGATCTTCAATTTTGATGATCTAAGAATGGTGGTTTCGGAGATCTCTAATCGCCTAAACCTCTTTTTTTTTTTTTTTTTTTTTTTTTTTTTTAAAGAAAGAAATTCTTTAAAAAATAAGACTAAATCTTAAGTATATTAAAAAAAAAAAAAAAAAAAAAAACTTTCTAAATTTTTATATTATTTTATATTTAATATATGATTTGATATTTTAACATATAAGGTCTATCTTAAGCTTCTTCCATTACATATAAAAAAACAACAGTTACCCCCTTAAACATTAAAAAAAAAAAAAAAAAAAAAACAACAACAACAATTACCCCCTTAGTTAGCCATTTTTGAAGGAAGTTAAAGGAGAGGCGTGTATGTGTTAACCTAATAATCTTTTCTATTCATCTGTAAAAGGTTGAAACGTCAAGGAGGTTTATGTAATTAACTCAATTTTTAATAGTTTATTATATGGATAAATTTATCATTATAAAATTTATTAAAAAGTGAGGCTTCTTTAGTCCATTAGTATAATACCAATAGATCCACTCTAAATATAGTACTAGTTAACTCATAATATGCATGGTCCAAGACATGGATTTTAGTTCATTATACTAAAGTCTAAAGGTCCAAAATTGTACTAGTAAATTATATGATTGATAATAAGAAATTTATATAAAAGAAATAATAAGGGTCGTTTGGTTTATTATTTCAAATACTATTCCCAAAATAACTATTTGTTTAATTATTTAGGAAATATTATTATATTTTTTTTAATTTTTTAGACCCCTTATGTTTATTAATTTAATTAAACACCCCTAGAAAAAAGTTTAAAAATTAACAAAAATACTCCCATCCACCCATAGTTGCCAGATTTCGGCAACTACAGTCAGTGGTAGCCGAAATCTATCACAACGGCCTACAAACGACCGAAACTGGCTGATAATTCGTCGATCTGGCCGTTGTTGACCGACAACAACGGCCATATCTTTGGCCGTCCCTGACGAGCAGATATGGTCTTTTGCGGCCGTTGACGGCCAGATCTGGCCTTTCCGGCCATATCCGTGGTTGATCTGGTCGGAAAATGCCAGATCCGACCGGTCTGCGTCGTAACGTCAGATTCCGACGATGGTGACCGAAATTTGGCACTATGGGTGGATGGGGGTGTTTTTGTCATTTTACAAAAAAAATTATACACTGGGGTGTTTAGTTAAATTAGCAAACCTGGGAGATTTTTTAGTTAATTTTTAAATTTTACCTCATAATAATCACCATATTCAACTATCCAACATTATTTTCAAAATCCTATCCAAAAAAACAAACCAAACGGATCCACTGTTGTCCATTTGGCAATAGATCTACATGTGTATCCTTATAGAATACTAATAATCGGAGTTAGGTGAAATTACCGTTTTATTCTATTCCATATAATCTTTATTAAATGAACTTATTCATCAAATACTTAGCCAAGATTTGATTATCCAAGCATTTATAAATCCTTAAGATGATATTCATTTCTACAATAAGATGTATGAATTCCATATATACAAACATACGTTTACACTTTAATAAACAATTGCTTTTTCATCATGCATGAGGACAGGAGTTTGGTCTGATATATTGGAAAGGTAAAATTAGGGGTGGACAGAAAAACTGTAAAACCGTACTGAACCGTGAAATTGTACGATTCATTATGGTATAGTACAATAAAAGTTTTTAGCCAAAAAAAATCGTTCATTTTTTTCTAAGAACCGTACAGTTTTCGGTTCTTGGTTTATTTTAACAGAAATATACCAAACTGTTTATCTTTTAATTTTTTTTCAGAATACCCCCAAAAAATATCATAAACCCCCTAAATGTCCAAAAGACCCCTACAAATATCAAAAAGCCCCCTACAAATATCAAAAAGCCCCCAATAAAAACTGCAAAATTGAATCAGATTCACACCGTACCAATTTTTAAACGTAGAGGGTATGTTATGGTATGGTTTCTTTTTACAAATTTTTTGTACGGTACGATTGAGTTCAGCCAAAAAACTGAACCGTACCACGTGTCCACTTCTAGGTAAAATTACCTCTACCTTGATCCATCACTTATGTCCCACAACCAAAAAATTTTGGGTATAAATTAAGGAAGAACACGTCACCCGAGAGAAAGAGATTCACAACTTGGTATTCTCGACCCTTGATCCTTGAGAATACAAAGACATTCATCTCCTCTTTAGAATAGTAAATAGTTCATTTATGCACTAAACTACAAAAGACTTTTGTGAGAAAAAATCACTTCATCGAGCGTCAGAAACGACGTGCCAGTAAACACCTTTCCTAGTCCCTTTTTGAATCAAGTTATTCTTTCGTAGGCACTACAACCCACGATTTAAAGTTAACCATTCTAGCCCAAGCATTCTGAGAAATTTAATTTTATGGTCAGACCTCCCAAGTTTGTATTTTAAAAACTGACCGTAAAAATATTTTATAATTTTTTTTTAATTTAGAAAAACTGACGTGGTACACTTAAGATTCATTAAACATGTAAAATGAGTTAAACTGAAAAGATTTAAACATATGTAAGTAATATTATAATTAACAGAAGTTTGTTTAAATTTTGAAAATTAAAAACGATCCCCACCCTTCAAAATCGTTTAATTGAGCCAAATACCCAAAAAAGGACCAACGAACACCTTTGATTTCTCTGCCATTTCTGGCGAAGAAAGTGCCATATTTTTGGCAAATATTCGATCCTAAAGCTTCCTTACACAAAATTATGACTGATATTCACAAAGAGGAGGAAAACCTAACCCTACTCCAAATCCTAGACTTCGGCGGTGACGGCAGCTCAAAGGCTATCCAATAAGACGCTTCGGTGGATCATCCGATGAGTGAAGTGGTCCAGAGGCAGAGGAGACAACGACGACACAAGAATAAAGAGAAGAATCGGAAAGCGGTTCTGAAGAGGAGGACACCGGTGAAGAAAGGGTACATTTTTTACTTGTTGTTTTGAATTTGATGAGAAATTTTGGGAATATGTAGTTGGTTTTATTGTTATGGTGGTTGTGGAGTCTTGTCGAGCAATTGGCGGGCATCGGGGGAGTGACTTTGTTTGGGTTCCAGAGGATGGGGGAAGGTAAGGGAGGCCGTAGGGAGGTTGTTTGTGGGAGGTTGGAGGGTTGGGGATGGCAGGAGGTGGCGGAATAGGGGGGCTAAAGGGCTGCCCTGCATATTGTAGGGCTGGCCACGCATAGCTGTGCGCACGCTATTGCAGGGCAGCCCTCCAACCTCATGGAATATGCCACAATTGCCTTTGTAGGGCTTGCATTGGCTTCCCCGGTCCTCTCGAGGCCAAAAACACCCACTCCCCGATACCCTCGAAGCCCATATCCCCCAAATTGGCGGCCTATTGATTGTTTTGGTTTTTTGGTTAGGTTAGGAGAAGGACCATTTATTGATGTGCATATTTCGGCACTTGCTTTTAATTGATTCTTTGTTTTAATCATTAATTTTCTTAGATATGATTTATTGAGCAACAAATCTTCAATTTCATTCAACATTCATCATAAGGTCACATTGCCATTGGTCAAGTTGGCGGACAAGTGTTGGTTACATAAATACACTCAAACTCTATTTCTTACGACTTTATTTAGGGGGGGTTTGTCTAAGCTTATAAGCTGATCAAACTAGTTTATAGTTTAAAATAAGCGACATTTTGTTTATAACTTTTTTTAGCTTATAAGTTGAGCATAAGCCAAAAAAAATAAGTTAAGGGTTTTTTTTTTTTTTTTTTTTTTTTTTTTTTTGCTTACAAGTTAGTTTGACCAAGTATATTACTACATTATCCTTGTAATTTTAAAATTCCATAATATACCATTGTTTAATGTAGTACCCTTTTTAGTCATTTTATAATAAAATGTAATATAAGCCACATTTTACTAAACACATCAACTAATTATCAGTCCTTATAAGTAATTTAACCAAACACATAATTGCTAAAATTTCAAATGTTATAAGTTAATTTTCATAAACTCAGACAAATACCCTTTAAACAAATGGATACACATAATTGGTCATTTTGTGGCTGGCTTAAAATGGGACCCTTATTCCTGAAAATCTTCTACAACTCTTTTCCCCTCTAATTTCATACCAATATACTTCATTACCATCAAGGGAAGTATTTCCTAAAACTCTTTCTATTTCACTATAAAAGGAGTGTATACAACAAAAAAAAAAATCTCAATTAGAGCATCCCAAATGAAACCTGATAACAACCTATATTCTTTTTAACCCTATTATTTCGCAACAACTTGTATTTATGAAGGAGCAACGTTGCAATCAAGGAAGACTTAGAAACCCTAATCCAAGGGTAGAACGGGAAGGTCAGAAAGGCAAGATTGTAATCTTGTGTTTGGCAATGTTCTGAAAACCGGACCGGGAGCCGACCCGGCCAAATGGCGGTTCTCGATTCGAAGTTTGACCGGTCCGACTGACCAGTGACGTCAGTATACTGGTTGAAGCTGATATCTACAATCAGCACCCCTGGTTTTGGAAAAATCAACATTCTACCCGCGTTAATGTTTGTTAATGCGTCTGACATTTGAGTATTTGGCAATGGTTCAGACATTACAATGAGTAAACTGCCCATAGTTTTTGTATTATTAAAATAATAACTAAACAAAATCATAAATATTCTTTAAAAGACCATAATTCCAAATCAACAACTACTAGCAAAATTAATGAAAATATTTAATTAATAAAAAATATTAATTAATAATTAATCACAAATCATTCAAAATAACGCCACCATTTCATATCCTTCGTCTTGCTCTTCCATGGAAAAGCTTTACTGAAAAATCTCATCTCTACCACTTTCCTTACAATAGTTGGATATTTTCCATAAAACCAAATAACACACAATTAATAACGTAATCAAATCACAAACCCACAGCATAGAATAAAAAAAACGATACAAACCTTTCCTAAAATCAGAGGTTGAAGCTGGCAGCGGCAGCTACGACCGGTGGCATATGGCACAGTAGATGGCGGCAGACGGCAACAGATGTGAAGGTTGAAGCTGAAATCTGAGCTGAAATGACTTATCCGGCAGATCAGCCTGGAGATGTGGATGATTGAGAGTTCACGTTGAAGACTAGAAGACTGGAAGTTGAGAGAATGAAGCGCTGAAGCAGGTAGAGCAGACTGCAGACCGAAGACTTGAAGATGAAGAGTGAAGACGTGAGGCGCTGAAGCTTAGCTGAAAGCTTGAAGGAGATCTGACTCCTGAGATCTCGAATGCAGGACACGAAGAGGAGGACTAGACTGGAGAGTGGAGGAGATCGTGAATGGCCTAGCAAACGACAAACCAGATGAAAAAGTGAAAAGTTAAAGAAGGGAGACGGCTCTATATCAGTGTATCTGTAGCTCCAAAGCAAATTAAAAATGTGTTTTTTAAAAAATTTGAGGTTGGGTTAAGTTTGACAGTTTGACTTTATGTGTGCGATGTGATTGTTTTGAATTTTTAAATTTTTTTTTTATTTCATGTGTTAAACCGGAAATGTGTGGACCGAAAATTGTTAAATAACGGTTGGACCGTCGGTTTGCTACAGTACGAGGTCCAACCACGGTTTGAAACGGTTTAATGGCAAATCCCGGTTATTTGCTCTCTTTAAACCGGAAATGCAAGCGGGTGGCGTTCCGACCAGTTCGACCGTCCGGTCCGGTCCGGGTTTCAGAACCTTGGGGTTTGGTGCAAATTTGAAATCAATAATATTAAAAAGCACATGTTTGTTAAATAATAAAAACATATGTTTATTGATACAAATGAAACTTTTCTCAAGTTAATATATATTAATTATATAATACAACCTATATATAGTTTTTAGGTGAGTTAACACAACAAAATTAAGATAAGCATTAGATATACTCTATGATTTGAATCTTGAATCCATGAACCAAGCTCAAATCAGAACGGAGCTTGAATCCAAACAATAACTCTATCCCAATTTATAAGGGCTTCTTGAATCCTCCAATAGGCTTCTTGAATCCGCAAGCAAAAATCATATCCACGACTAAATAAATTCCAAAAACTTCTGAAGTTTTTACTAATAAATACTGAAAAATCTGTAATATGACAAACCTATTCATGAAAGGGTTCTGTTGGTATCATTTTGCTAAAAAATCATGTTATTTAGTTTCGTTTGTTGATTTTAATTTTACAAAAAATGATTGTTTTCTTATGGCAGGCTATAAATTCCATAAATGCATATATAATTACAATAGCTACCAATACTTTGAATAAAAAAAAAACAATAAATTCATATGAAAACCATTAAAAACTTCCAATTTTGTATTATTTGAACCTAATATATCTTACTACAAATTTTCTTCATCCATTAAAATATCATTTTGTTCTAAAATAATTTAATAGAATAATAAAAAAGGGCTTATGAGAATAATATATCCTATTACAAATCTTCTTCTTCCATTAAATTATCCTTTTATTCTAAGAGATAATTTGAATAGCATACAAAAAAATAAGGTTTATGAGATAATAATAGGGGGTCAAAAGTAGCTGTAAAGAATTGGAAATTTTTTAAGAATTAATTACACAGCCTCCCATGAGGTTTCAACATTCGCATGTGCATAGAAAAAATATTTAGGTTAACACAAATGCCTCGTTTCTTTAACTTCCTTTAGGGTTATTTCCATTACACCCTCCTTCAAAGTAAAAATTGGCAAATTACCCTATAATTTGTTACTTACTCCTTCTACCGTTAAGTTTGAGGTTAAACTAATTGAGAGAAAGGCAAAAAACTGAAAATTAAAATATTTTGCAAAGTAAAAATATAAAGACTGAAAAAAAAATTAAAATATACTTTTTAAAATATATGTTTTTTTAAATTGAGATTCAATAATAATTTTTTTAAAAGAAAAAAGATCTTCAATTTTGTGATCTAAGAATGGTGGTTTCGGAGATCTCTAACGCCTAAACTCTTTTTTTTTTTTTTTTTTTTTTTTTTTTTTTTAAAGAAAGTAAATCTTTAAAAAAATAGACTAAATTTAAGTATATTAAAAAAAAAAAAAAAAAAAAAACTTTCTAAATTTTTATATTATTTTTTATATTTAATATATGATTTGATATTTTAACATATAAGGTCTATCTTAAGCTTCCTTCCATTAACATAAAAAACCAACAGTTACCCCCTCTAACATTAAAAAAAAAAAAAAACAACAACAACAATTACCCCTTAGTTAGCATTTGAAGGAAGGTAAAGGAGTGGGGTGTATGTGTTAACCTAATAATCTTTTCTATTATCCGTAAAAGGCTGAAACGTCAAGGAGTCTATGTAATTAACTCAATTTTTAATAGTTTATTATATGGATAAATTTACATTATAAAATTAAAAAGTGAGGCTTCTTTAGTCATTGTATAGTACAATAGATCCACTCTAAATATAGTACTAGTAACTCATAATATGCATGGTCCAAGTCATGGATTTTAGTTCATTATACTAAAGGTCCAAAATTGTACTAGTAAATTATAGATTGATAATAAGAAACTTAAATAAAAGAAATAATAAGGGGTCGTTTGGTTATTATTTCAAACACTATTCCTAAAATAACTGTTGTTTAATTATTTAAGAAATATTATATATTTTTTAAATTTAATTAATTAAACATCCCTAGAAAAAAGTTTAAAAATTAACAAAAAAATCTCCACCCACCAGTTGTCAGATTTCGAAAACCCCGGTCAGTGGTAGCGGATATTATCAAAATGGCCAGAGCATTTACTTCAACTATTTTCTGCGCTGCAAATGCCAGCCAGGACTTGATCTCATCATCCAACTTAGTTTCATTCACTAGATCAACTGCTGTGTGGAGTAGTGAGCAGGATGTTGAGACTACAAGCTTATCTGCAGAACCAAATAGCTAGAATTATTAAAACCATTAAGGAAAAATAAATCATAATTGCAATAGTAAATGAGTGCAAGAGAAAATACCCTTTCCGACAATGCCCTCAAGAGTCTGCAGGGTAGTGAGGGAAGAAGCAAGATCATTAGCCCAAATGTTCCTACCATCAACCAATCCAGCAAAGAGATATTTGTCCAAAGGAAATCCACCTTTTACTAATTCAAGTGTCTTTGTTCCACGAACCAGGTCAAACCCGTACCCAGTGACACCCTTCAACGAGTTGAGAGTTTTGTATGCCTCAGGAGTAACATCAGCAAAGTATGTCTCAATTAAGACATTCAAACCAGACAGAGATGACTCCAGCTCAAAGTAAGCATTAGTAAATGCTTCTAATTGATGAGAATCAAGATCCATCACAAGAGTTGGCTCATCAAACTGAATCCAGGTAGCCCCAGCAGCCTTCACCTCAGCCACAACCTCCCTGCCAGGTAATATAATTCATATGGATCAATCAAAGAAAGAAATGCCTACTAGGCAAAATGGCCATGCTGACTCAAATCAAGCATATCTAAACACTGATAAACATTTTTCTCACATGACTTACTTGTAGACAGGAAGAATCTTGCTAATAAGGGAAAGAAGAGAAAATGATTTCTCCACACCCTTTGCCGGTTTAGACAGCAACAAGTATGAGACAGGGCCTACCAGGACAGGAACTGTATCAACTCCAAGCTGCAGCAGAAAAAGCAAACAAAAAGAAACTTATTGAATCAAGAAATGCATAGAATATTAAGTAGAGATATTTATATAACTCAAAACACCATTAATCATTTGATATATACTGTCAAGAAAAATCCCTTAATTAAAGGTCAAAGCACTCAGAATGAAAATCTAAGTGATGCAATCCAACAGTTGATCATTACACTTAATTTACAAAGGTTATTCAATTAGAGCAATATCATCAAGTTCAAAAGTATTGTTGTTAATTCTCATGCTTCAAGCAATTAACCATTAATATGAACCCTTGTATATTTCATTTAGTTGAGTTTATGCATACCCCAGAAACGAAAACTTTCATTTTGATTTAACAAAACTATAATTGGACTTTCAATTTATATGTATTTGATCATTTTTTAGTATACAATTATGTAACAGTACTGGGACTCATCTTTTATCACACTTTTTTCAAGAAAATTAGATCATTAAAAAACATTAACTCTTTTCAACTTTTTTTCTATTTTTTTTTTTTTTATTGGGTTTATTTGTAAACCATTTTTAAATATAAATAATGAAAGTCAAAAGCAGTAACATGGTTGTACAAGGAAGGCAGTAGATTATAGAACAGACAGAGCAAAGAATGATAAAAAAAAATAAAGTGGTTAAAGTATAAACCAAAGGATTTTTTTTAATTGAATCGGAAACAAAGTTTGTATTCGGTGAGTGGATAAAGATTACCTATGTTATACTATTCAATTCTCAATCATGTAATAATACAATATCAATGGTATCTAAGCAAGCTTACGGCTTTGGCCTCCTGATATTCAGTGACAGCCTTGTGAGAAGCATATGAAAACTTGATTTCCGGTCCCAATTCAGGCACAATATAATGGCTACACAAACCAACCATAAACACATGAAAAATTTACCCAGAAAACAATAAATTTTGGGGAAAAAAATTATTAGTTTCACTACTTACTAGTTGGTATCAAACCACTTGGTCATTTCCATAGCTGGAACAGAAGCATTACCCCTTGCCATTGAAAAATAGACATCGAAACCAATCTCACCACCATTCCAATTATATCTGGAAGGAACAGCGCCCAACATAGCAGTGGTATCCAAAACTTGATCGTAGTATGAAAATGTGTTACTGGGGATGAATTTAATTCCGACATTCGCCATTTGTTTCCAAATGGACGATCTGAGATCAGCCGCAACCTTGTGCAAATCATCGGCGGTGCTCTTGCCGTCCCAGAACGATTCTAACGCAAACTTCAACTCTCTCTTTGGCCCCATACGAGGGTACCCAACAATATGGGAGGCCATTGCTCTTATAGATCTATCAACAAAATCAAAATTATAAGAAATGAATGAAATTATATGTAGTTTTTCAATAAAGAAATAGGATATAACCTGAAAGAGAAACGAGCCGTGTGAGAAGTGAAGCGGAGTAATGAAGGGGAAAAGGAGAAAGTAGAGCGAGTTGTGAGAGATATGGAGATGGACACTCCTTTTATAGGGGAAGAGATTTGGGCCATTTGGCTCATTTATACTGTTCTTGAGATCTAAATCTTAAATCTTCTCTTTTTAATTTTTTAATTTTTATGTGTTTTTGGTGGTGGGGAGTTTTCTCGGAATGGTTAGGTTACGAGAAGGACCATTTATTTGATGTGCATATTTCGGCACTTGCTTTTTAATTGATTCTTTGTTTTAATCATTAATTTTCTTAGATATGATTTATTGAGCAACAAATCTTCAATTTCATTCAACATTCATCATAAGGTCACATTGCCATTGGTCAAGTTGGCGGACAAGTGTTGGTTACATAAATATCACTCAAACTCTATTTCTTACGACTTTATTTAGGGGGTGTTTGTCTAAGCTTATAAGCTGATCAAACTAGTTTATAAGTTCTAAAATTAAGCTGACATATTTGTTTATAACTTTTTTTAGCTTATAAGTTGAGCTTATAAGCCAAAAAAAATAAGTTAAGGGTTTTTTTTTTTTTTTTTTTTTTTTTGCTTACAAGTTAGTTTGACCAAGTATATTACTACATTATCCTTGTTTAATTTTAAAATTCCATAATATACCATTGTTTAATGTAGTACCCTTTTTAGTCATTTTATAATAAAATGTACTTATAAGCCACATTTTACTAAACACATCAACTACTTATCAGTCCCTTATAAGTAATTTAACCAAACACATAATTGCTTAAAATTTCAAATGCTTATAAGTTAATTTTCATAAACTCAGACAAATACCCCTTTAAACAAATGGATACACATAATTGGTCATTTTGTGGCTGGCTTAAAATGGGACCCTTATTCCCTGAAATTCTTCTACAACTCTTTTCCCCCTCTTAATTTCATACCATATCTAACTTCATTACCATCAAGGGAAGTATTTTCCTAAAACTCTTTCTATTTCACTATAAAAGGATGTTATACAACAAAAAAAAAAATCTCATATTAGAGCATCCCAAATGAAACCTGATAACAACCTATATTCTTTTCTAACCCTATTATTTCGCAACAACTTTGTATTTATGAAGGAAGCAACGTTGCAATCAAGGAAGACTCTAGAAACCCTAATCCAAGGGTAGAACGGGAAGGTCAGAAAGGCAAGATTGTAATCTTGTGTTTGGCAATGTTCTGAAAACCGGACCGGGAGCCGACCCGGCCAAATGGCCGGTTCTCGATTCGAACGGTTTGACCGGTCCGACTGACCAGTGACGTCAGTATACTGGTTGAAGCTGCATATCTACAATCAGCACCCCTGGTTTTGGAAACTATCAACATTCTACCCTGCGTTAATGTTTGTTAATGCGTCCTGACATTTGAGTATTTGGCACTGGTTCAGACATTACAATGAGTAAACTGCCCATAGTTTTTGTATTATTAAAATAATAACTAAACAAAATCAATAAATATATTCTTTAAAAGACCATTAATTCCAAATCAACAACTACTAGCAAAATTAATGAAAATATTTAATTAATAAAAAATATTAATTAATAATTAATCACAAATCATTCAAAATAACGCCACCCATCTTCACTATCCTTCGTCTTGTCTCTTCCATGGAAAAGCTTCTACTGAAAAATCTTCATCTCTACCACTTTCCTTACAATAGTTGGATATTTTCCATAAAACCAAATAACAACCCACAATTAATAATCGTAATCAAATCACAAACCCACAGCATAGAATAACAAAAAAACGATACAACCTTTCCTAACATCAGAGGTTGAAGCTGGCAGACGGCAGCTACGACCGGTGGCATATGGCAGCTCGTAGATGGCGGCAGACGGCAACAGATGTGAAGGTTGAAGCTGAAATCTGAGCTGAAATGACTTATCCGGCAGATCAGCCATGGAGATGGTGATGATTGAAGAGTTCACGTTGAAGACTAGAAGACTGGAAGTTGAAGAATGAAGCGCTGAAGCAGAGTAGAGCAGACTGCAGACCGAAGACTTGAAGACTGAAGAGTGAAGACGTGAGGCGCTGAAGCTTAGCTGAAAGCTTGAAGGAGATCTGACTCCTGAGATCTCGAATGCAGGACACGAAGAGGAGGACTAGACTGGAGAGTGGAGGAGATCGTGAATGGCAATAGCAAACGACAAACCAGATGAAAAAGTGAAAAGTTAAAGAAGGGAGACGGCTCTATATCAGTGTATCTGTAGCTCAAAAGCAAATTAAAAATGTGTTTTTTAATAAAAATTTTGAGGGTTTGGTTTAAGTTTGACAGTTTGACTTTTATGTGTGCGCATGTGATTGTTTTGAATTTTTAAATTTTTTTTTTATTTCATGTGTTAAACCGGAAATGTGTGGACCGAAAATTTGTTAAATAACGGTTGGACCGTCGGTTTGCTACAGTACGACGGTCCAACCACGGTTTGAAACGGTTTAATGGCAAATCCCGGTTATTTGCTCTCTTTAAACCGGAAATGCAAGCGGGTGGCGTTCCGACCAGTTCGACCGTCCGGTCCGGTCCGGGTTTCAGAACCTTGGTGTTTGGTGCAAATTTTGAAATCAATATATATTAAAAAGCACATGTTTGTTAAATAATAAAAACATATGTTTATTGATACAAATGAAACTTTTCTTCAAGTTAATATATATATATATATATATAATACACCTTATATATAGTTGTTTTAGGTGAGTTAACACAACAAAATTAAGATAAGCATTAGATATACTCTATGATTTGAATCTTGAATCCATGAACCAAGCTCAAATCATGAACGGAGCTTGAATCCAAACAATAACTCTATCCCAATTTATAAGGGCTTCTTGAATCCTCCCAATAGGCTTCTTGAATCCGCAAGCAAAATATCATATCCACGACTAAATAAATTCCAAAAAAACTTCTGAAGTTTTTACTAATAAACTACTGAAAAATCTGTAATATGACAAACCTACTCATGAAAGGGTTCTATTGGTATCATTTTGCTAAAAAAATCATGTTATTATAGTTTCGTTTGTTGATTTTAATTTTACAAAAAATGATTGTTTTCTTATGGCAGCCTATAAATTCCATAAATGCATTATATATATATTACAATAGCTACCAATACTTTGAATTAAAAAAAAACAATAAATTCATATGTAAAACGATTAAAAACTTCCAATTTTGTATTATTTGTAACCTAATATATCTTACTACAAATTTTCTTCATCCATTAAAATATCATTTTGTTCTAAAAATAATTTAAATAGAATAATAAAAAAAAGGGCTTATGAGATAATAATATATCCTATTACAAATCTTCTTCTTCCATTAAATTATCCTTTTATTCTAAGAATAATTTGAATAGCATACAAAAAAATAAGGTTTATGAGATAATAATAGGGTGTCAAAAGTAGCTGTAAAGAATTGGAAATTTTTTAAGAATTAATTACACAGTCCTCTCATGAGGTTTCAACATTTCGCATGTGCATAGAAAAAATATTTAGGTTAACACAAATGCCTCGTTTCTTTAACTTCCTTTAGGGTTATTTCCATTACACCTCCTTCAACGTAAAAATTTGGCAAATTACCCCTTATAATTTGTTACTTACTCCTTCTACCGTTAAGTTTTGAGGTTAAACTAATTGAGAGAAAGGCAAAAAACTGAAAATTAAAATATTTTGCAAAGTAAAAATATAAAGACTGAAAAAAAAATTAAAATATACTTTTTAAAATATATGTTTTTTTAAATTGAGATTCAATAATAATTTTTTTTTAAAAGAAAAAAGATCTTCAATTTTGATGATCTAAGAATGGTGGTTTCGGAGATCTCTAATCGCCCTAAACCTCTTTTTTTTTTTTTTTTTTTTTTTTTTTTTTTTTTTTTAAAGAAAGTAAATTCTTTAAAAAATAAGACTAAATCTTAAGTATATTAAAAAAAAAAAAAAAAAAAAAACTTTCTAAAATTATATATTTTTATATTATATATGATTTGATATTTTAACATATAAGGTCTATCTTAAGCTCCTTCCATTAACATAAAAACCAACAGTTACCCCCTCAACATTAAAAAAAAAAAAAAAAAACAACAACAACAATTACCCCCTTAGTTAGCCATTTTTGAAGGAAGTTAAAGGAGTGGGGTGTATGTGTTAACCTAATAATCTTTTCTATTTATCCGTAAAAGGCTGAAACGTCAAGGAGGTCTATGTAATTAACTCAATTTTTAATAGTTTATTATATGGATAAATTTATCATTATAAAATTTATTAAAAAGTGAGGCTTCTTTAGTCCATTAGTATAGTACCAATAGATCCACTCTAAATATAGTACTAGTTAACTCATAATATGCATGGTCCAAGTCATGGATTTTAGTTCATTATACTAAAGGTCCAAAATTGTACTAGTAAATTATATGATTGATAATAAGAAACTTAAATAAAAGAAATAATAAGGGGTCGTTTGGTTTATTATTTCAAACACTATTCCTAAAATAACTGTTTGTTTAATTATTTAAGAAATATTATTATATTTTTTTAAATTTAATTTAATTAAACATCCCTAGAAAAAAAGTTTAAAAATTAACAAAAACATCTCCACCCACCCATAGTTGTCAGATTTCGACAACCACGGTCAGTGGTAGCTGGAATATATCACAACGGCCTATAAACAACCGGAACTGGCTGATAATTCGCCGATCTGGCCGTTGTTGACCGACAACAACGACCATATCTTTGGCCGTCGTTGACGATCAGATCTGGTCTTTTGCGGCCGTTAACGGCCAGATCTGGCCTTTCCGGCCAGATCCATGGTTGATTTGGTTGGAAAATGCCAGATCCGACCGATCTGCGTCGTAACGCCAGATTCCGACGGTGGTGGCCAAAATCTAGCACTATGGGTGGGTGGAGGTGTTTTTGTCATTTTACAAAAAATTTATATACTGGGGTGTTTAGTTAAATTAGCAAACCTAGGAGATTTTTTTGTTAATTTTTAAATTTTACCTCGTAATAATCACCCTATTCAACTATCCAACATTATTTTCAAAATCCTATCCAAAATAACAAACCAAACGGATCCAAGGTTGTCCATTTGGCAATAGATATACATGTGTATCCTTATAGAATAATAATAATCGGAGTTAGGTGAAATTACCGTTTTATTCTATTCCATATAATCTTTATTAAATGAACTTATTCATCAAATACTTAGCCAAGATTTGATTATCCAAGTATTTATAAATCCTTAAGATGATATTCATTTCTACAATAAGATGTATGAATTCCATATATACAAACATACGTTTACACTTTAATAACCATTGCTTTTTCATCATGCATGAGGACAAGAGTTTGGTCTGATATATTGGAAAGGTCAAATTAGGGGTGGACAGAAAAACTGTAAACCCGTACTGAACCGTGAAATTGTACTATTCATTATGGTATAGTACAATAAAAGTTTTTAGCCAAAAAAAATCGTTCATTTTTTTCTAAGAACCGTACAGTTTTCGGTTCTTGGTTTATTTTAACAGAAATATACCAAACTGTTTATCTTTTAATTTTTTTTCAGAATACCCCCAAAAAATATCATAAACCCCCTAAATGTCCAAAAGACCCCTACAAATATCAAAAAGCCCCCTACAAATATCAAAAAGCCCCCAATAAAAACTGCAAAATTGAATCAGATTCACACCGTACCAATTTTTAAACGTAGAGGGTATGGTATGGTATGGTTTCTTTTTACAAATTTTTTGTACGGTACGATTGAGTTCAGCCAAAAAACTGAACCGTACCACGTGTCCACTTCTAGGTAAAATTACCTCTACCTTGATCCATTACTTATGTCCCACAACCAAAAATTTTTGGGTATAAATTAGGGAAGAACACGTCACCCGAGAGAAAGAGATTCACAACTTGGTATTCTCGACCCTTGATCCTTGAGAATACAAAGACATTCATCTCCTCTTTAGAAGAGTAAATAGTTCATTTATGCACTAAACTACAAAAGACTTTTGTGAGAAAAAATCACTTTATCGAGCGTCAGAAACGACGTGCCAGTAAACACCTTTCCTAGTCCCTTTTTGAATCTAGTTATTCTTTTGTAGGCACTACAACCCACGATTTGAAGTTAACCATTCTAGCCCAAGCATTCTGAGAAATTCCCAAGTTTTTATTTTAAAAAATGACCCTAAAAGTATTTTATAATTTTTTTTAATTTAGAAAAACTGACATGGTACACTTAAGATTCATTAAACATGTAAAATGGATTAAACTGAAAAGATTTAAACATATGAAGGTAATATTATAATTAACGGAAGTTTGTTTAAATTTTGAAAATTAAAAACGATCCCCACCTTTCAAAATCGCTTAATCGAGCCAAATACCCAAAAAACGACCAACAAACACCTTTGATTTCTGTGCCATTTTCGGCAAAGAAAGTGTCATATTTTCGGCAAATATTCAATCCTAAAGCTTCCTTACATAAAATCATGGTAGATATTCACAAAGAGGAGGAAAACCTAACCCTACTCCAAATCCTAGACTTCGGCGGCGGCAGTAGTTCAAAAGCTTTTGAATAAGACGCTTCGGTGGATCATCCGATGAGTGAAGGTGGTCCAGAGGCAGAGGAGACAATGACGGCACAAGAACAGAGAGAAGAATCGGAAAGCGGTTCTGAAGAGGTGGACGCCGACGAAGAGGAGGACACCAGTGAAGAAAGGGTACATTTTTTACTTGTTGTTTTGAATTTGATGAGAAATTTTGGGGATATGTAGTTGGTTTTATTGTTATGGTGGTTGTGGAGTTTTGTTGAGCAATTGGCGGGCATCGGGGGAGTGGCTTTGTTTGGGTTCCAGAGGATGGGGGAAGGTAAGGGAGGCCGTAGGGAGGTTGTTTCTGGGAGGTTGGAGGGCTGGGGATGGCAGGAGGTGGCTGAATAGGGGGACTAGAGGGCTGCCCTGCATATTGTAGGGCTGGCCACGCATAGCTACGCACATGCTATTGCAGGGCAGCCCTCCAACCTCATGGAATCTGCCACAACTGCCTCTGTAGGGCTTGCATTGACTTTCCCGGTCCTCTCGAGGCCAAAAACACCCACTCCCCGATACCCTCGAAGCTCATATCCCCCAAATTGGCAGCCTATTGATTGTTTTTTTTTTTTTTTTTTTAGTTTATATCAATTGTGTAGATTTTCTGAAGCGTAAATTATAAAGACTATGGCTTGGAGGTTGTAAGCGAGAAGATACCGTATTTTCTCGTAAGAGTGATAGTTAGGTCGAGTTGACAAGTTTTTACAAGAATAATGGATAATTTACGGGAACAGAAGAAGGGTATAGACCGATTCAAAGAGAGTTGTTTCGGTCATTTTGTGAACATTGAGAAAATTGGAAAAAGGCGTTCTAGAGGCAGGGAATGCATTATATGTTGCTGCACTCAGTTAAAAGCCAAAAAAAAAAAAAAAAAAAAAAAAAAAAAAAAAAATGAAATGTGGTTCATGGTGGATGGGAAGCCACTACTTTTTGGGATGATGGAATATGCCCTGATAACAAGCTTAAGATGTGGGGCATTTCCAAATGCGGAAGAGCAAGAGAGAATAAAAAAGAGTAGGGTAGCGATAACTTGGCTAAAAAGGTTTTGGGGGGGAAGGCATCTATTACGGGACGCGATTTAGAGGAGAGGGTAGAAGAAGATAGGTATACCTCTTTAGAGAGGTTCAAGATGTGCCTGGTATGGTTAGTGAATTCGATCCTAATGGCTTTTGACTCAACAAAAGCTGTTAATAGTGATTGGGTGAAGTTTGCAAGCAACATGAACTTCTTAATGTTTATCCATGGGGATGGGTATCATTTCAACTAATCATGGACTCCCTACAAGGAAAAGACAGGTGGTTAAAGCATCGCCAATCTGTCGAGAAGAATAGAACGAGCAGTACAATTGTTTGGCTTCCCATGGGCAATACAGGTAAATATTAATAGCTTTTTGTTATATTTTTGTATTGTATGTGTTTTAATTATGATTAAACATTTTTTTACAATGTAGACTTGGATGTATAAGGTGTCCTGTCTAGCTAAGGTGGGGGGGGGGGGGGGGTGGAGGGGCGGGAGAGGATGGAGGCTTCGGATGAGCGACTGAAAGTGTACCCATTGGGATTATGACAAAATAGATATGCAAATTCAAGCGACTCAGGTAAGATTAAAGGATTAATCTTTTGAATATGCACTTGTTTTTAAATGTGGCTTAAATTTGATTGATTTTTTTTCTTATTGCAGGAAGTCATCCGTCCCTTCCTCACCCCTACTAGGGGTGAAGCAAGAAAGGAGTATATTACACCGTTCAAAGCACTGGATGATGCAACAGATGAAGTGATAGACCACCTAATGCGGGATCTAGAAAGGGTCACGCATGTGAGTGCAGTTGCAGGGCCACTACTTGAGAATGTTGTTGACGCCGAGGATGATGAAGCTCCAATCGACGGGAGGGAGGAGGAGGAGGAAGAGGATGAACAGGTTCGTACACCTCCACCCAATTGGCAAACCGGTACAACAAGTACCTCTTTGCCGAGGCGGCGGGGATAGGAGAATGAGGTGGTTGACCTCATAAACGGTTTGTTTGAGAGTTTTACAACAGCTATTTATGAGAGGTTTGAGAAGATGGAAGAGCAGATGAAAACGGTGGACGAGAAAGTTGATAGGGTGGACGAGAAAGTTGATGGGGTGGCAAAGAAAGTTGGTAGGGTGGATGAGGAAGTTGGTGGGGTATTGAAAGTGGTTGCAGTGTAACCTAAGCATAAAAGAGAGAGCCGAAAGAGTAAGCACATAATTTCTCCTTACACAACAGTAATGTATGGAAAGAAGAGGAAAATGAAGAAAAAAATGAGGAAGTCCATGAAAGTGGAGAAGCAAAAATGGAGGAAGGTAGGGAGGAATGTGGAGGAAGTGGGGAAGTGAAAATGGAGGAGGAAGTGGGCAAGTGAAAACGGAGGAGTTAAAGGTCGATTTGTATAGGCCAATAGATGAGGAAAAGAAAAAACTCTTCTATGTTTATTACAATGATTCTGGAAGTGATGGGCATGTGAAGTGCAAGACTGGGGATTATCCCCGGGAGTGGTTTGAAAAGATGTTGACGATGGGCAGGTGGCTCGACGACTTGGTTAGTTATTTTCCCTTATTTTTTCTTATTTTTGCTTATGTTTTCCATGAGGTATTGTATACTTATCATATTGTTTTTATTTAATGTAGCACATCGATGAGGCATTGGCACTTATGAGGTTGCAACATAGTAGTAGTAGTGATATTTGGTATCCATACTGTGCCATCACCGATGTGGACTTTGGTCAAACGCTAGTAACTACATATGATACTTTAATGAAAAAGGACATCGGTAGAGGTATAACAAGGGGAGGCAAGCGGAGAAGATTGGTCATAGATGACTTTGACAATGTCCTTGATGATTTTCAGTTTGATGACTAGATGATGTAGTATGTACGGGGGGAAAGGCCCAGACATGGCAATAGTTGGGCAAATGTTAAAAGAGTATATTGCATCATGAACATCAAGGATATGCATTTGCTACTAAGGAAAGGCTTGCTATAGATCCTTGATTGCAACCCAAGTATTTGTCGAGAGAGGCAATTGGAGATGGAGTTGCAACCACTGTGTGTATTGTTCCCGCGACTGTTGCGCGACAATAGGATGTTTCAGCACTTGGTTATAAAACTTCCATAATACAATTGTTCTATAAGTTGATTCTAATGCTAATATCTTCCTCTTATTGTAGTGCTGATTGTGGGGGCATATGCACTAAAATTTATTGAGTTTGACATGACCAACACCCTGATGGACGGCTTGAATGACAAAACAATGAGTAACTGTCGGGAGCGCTAGGCTGTTGAGTGCTTCCATGGGCATATGGATCCCTTTTGACTGACCAGAACCCAATCCAAGTCATTGTTGATGCTGTCATCAAAAGGTATGGAAGTTGGACTTAGAATTTTGTAGTTTATGTGATGTTGTCTTATTGGGTTGTCTTGAATAATTGGATTGTCTTTAATTGGATTAGCTAGTGTTGTTAGGCGTCAGGTTGTTGATATTTGAGTTATGGTATTATGTATGCTTTGTGGCCAAGGCCAAGGCTGGATAATGTTGGAAGGGGTGTTGTAAAAGAACACGAAGAGGCTGTTTCTGCTGATGCTGAAGGTGTGCTGGAAAATTTTGGAGGATGGGGAAGTGGCTGAAGAGAATGATGAAGAAGGGGGATGGAGGCTGCCGGCCCTGCTTTTTTTTTTTGGGTGTATATAGGACATTTATTTGTTGTATATAATGTTGTAAATTAATGTAATTGACACATTTCAGATTTGTACAAAAGCAATTCAGTATTTCTTTCCCTCTTTTGAGTTTGAGTTTATTTAGTATTCTTTTTACATGACATTGATGTGTTGATGCAATTATGTTGTCAAATTCAGGAGAAAATATGGAATTAATATGTGTTGGTGATTTTAGTTTGTCAAAATTCAAGAGAAAAGCTGGAAAAAATATGTACTGCCCATGATCGCTTAAGTGATATATAAGAGACTACATCTATCGCTTAAGCGACCAAGGGTTTTCTATACAAGATCGCTCAAGTGAGACAATAAATCGCTTAAATGATTGTGCATTTGGGAAGATCTTTATTCTTCCATGGACTTAATCGCTTAAGCGACCAAGGGTAAAAGTGAAGAATCTCTTAAGCAAGACCATAAATCGCTTAAGTGATCGTGCATCTGGGTAGATCTTGATTCTACCTCGGATTTGATCGCTTAAGCAACCAAGGGTAAAAGAGAAGAATCTCTCAAACGAGACCATAAATTGCTTAAGCGATCGTGCACCTAGGCAGATCTTGATTTTGCCTCGGACTTGATCGCTTAAGTGATACCAAATTGCTTAAGCGACCAAGGGTAAAAGAGAAGAATCGCTTAAGCGATCATGCACCTGTGCAGATCTTGATTCTGCCTTGGACTTGATCGCTTAAGCGATACCAAATTACTTAAGCGACTAAGGGTAAAAGAGAAGAATTGCTTAAGCGAGATCATAAATCGCTTAAGTGATCGTGCATCTGGGCCGATGTTGATTTTGCCTCGAACTTGATCGCTTAAGCGATACCAAATCGCTTAAACGACCAAGGGTAAAAGCGAGGAATTGCTTAAGTGAGACAGTAAATTGCTTAAGTGATCGTGCATTTGGGAAGATGTTGATTCTGGCTTGGACTTGATCGCTTAAGCGACCACAAGTAAAAGCAAAGAATCGCTTAAGCGAGACAATAAATCGCTTAAGCAATCATGCATTTGGGTAGATCTTAATTCTGCCTTGTACGTGATCGCTTAAGCGACTGAGGGTAAAAGTGAAGTATCACTTAAGTGATATTGATTCTGCCTTGGACATGATCGCTTAAGCGACCAAGGCTAAAAGTGAAGCATCACTTAAGTGATCTTGATTCTTGCTTGTACATGATCGCTTAAGCGACTATACTAGATCACTTAAGTGACTAAGGCTAAATACACAGGACCGCTTAAGCGAGAAATGAAATCTCTTAAGCGATCTAGTATATTCAGATTATTTTTATTATGCCTTTCACAAGATCGCTTAAGCGATTAACATTATCGCTTAAGTAATGAAAGCTTATAAACACTGGATGGCTTAAGCGATTCCTTTTTTTTTTTTTTTTTTTGGAGTAGGTTGTCGACCCCATATTAAGTGACATTAATGTGAACTTCGGACGTTCACAACATCACATGATTATTAACGTTAATGTTAAGCGACATCGATTAGTGACACTTATTAAGGCCAATTAAGAAGGATTATTTGCAATCTAATTCCATCAATACATATTAAGGTTACAACCGTATGATATATGGATGAATGTCATAGCGCACTAGCATGACACGTTAATAGAAACATACCTGATTTCATAAATATGGATGAAATATTTGAGAATGATTAGATTGAAATAAGCTTCAATTTTGATTGTACGATTAGTTTAGTGAACCATGATCTGTCTTGTATCAACTGATTTGATTATTTACATCACTCGATCGATTTTTTTTTCAAAATTATATTTTAATTAAATTAATTCTTTTACGTCTGTACATAAACATGAAAAAGAAACATTAAAGTATAGAATGATTTTATATAATACAAATTTTAATGTTTTTAAAGTACCAAAGTAAATTACCCTTAATCGTTTAAGCGATATATGGTTTCGCTTAAGCGATATATGGTTTTGCTTAAGCGATCCTGTCTATTTAGCCTTGGTTGCTTAAGTGATAATAAATCGCTTACACGATCTTGTCAAAGGCAGAATAAAGGTCATCTGACTATACTGGATCGCTTAAGCAATCTTAGCTCTCTCTTAAGCAATTCAGTATGTTCAGCCTTAATCGCTTAAGCGATCACATACAAGCGAGGATTAAGATCACTTAAGCAATGATTCACTTTTACCCTTAGTCGCTTAAGCAATCATGTCCAAGGCATAATCAAGTCACCCTAGGTGCACGATCGCTTAAGCGATCTAAGGTCTTGCTTAAGAGATTCTTCACTTTTACCCTTGGTCGCTTAAGCGATCTACGCGATTGTGTCCAAGGTAGAATCAAGATCACTTAAGCGATTATTCACTTTTGGCCTTGGTCGCTTAAGCGATTCATGATCACTTAAGCGACCAAGGTCATTTTGCTTTTTCTCTCACCAATCTTTTGATATTGTGCACGTTTGAGTGAGAAATTATATTCTGTATTGTGGGTGAGCTCTATATTCAATCATAACCATCCATATTTGTGAAATGAGGTACATTTCTACTAACATGCTACACTCGTGACTAATTCAGTAAATTGATTGATTGATTGATTGTCTTGATACGACAATTATGATGATAATATTTGTTTTGCTTGTCTTACTTCTTTGGGAAGCAATCAGTGCCGTACAAAGGTAATATGCTAAATTTTACTTACTTAAATCCTTTTTAAAATGAAAAATAATTAATTTGATTTAATACGTTATAAAGGATGATTTATTTAAGGTAACAATTAAATTTAAAACATAAAAAATTGAAAATAACAACTCTTCAACGGTTGGCCTTGGCAACTCTCTCGATTTCATCCTTCTTCTTGATGAAATAGCTGGAAATACAGGGACATAAAGTCAGTTTAATGCACCACAAAAGAGAAACATAATAACTTCATCAGATCACTTAAGCGATCTTAGGTCGCTTAAGCGATCTACTTGTCAGATCTGCATATAAGAAAAGATCGCTTAAGCGACCTTACGTTGCTTAAGCGATCTAATGTTCAGATCTGCAGATAAGAGCAGATCGCTTAAGCGACATAGGATAACTTAAGTGATCATATTTTATCTGCAAATCTGAACATCAGATTGCTTAGGCGACCTAAGATCGCTTAAATGATCTGCTATTCAGATTTGCAGATAACAACCGATCGCTTAAGCGATCTTATGTCTCTTAAGCTATCCGATCTTATCTGCAGATTTCTTGCTTTCTTGCTACTAATCAATTCGAACCTAATTTTCTAGATCTACATGTGATTGATTTTGGCAACTGCTTCTCTTGTGGCTAGGTTGCTTGCTAATTGAGCACTTATTCATCCTCCGGGAAACCTCACAGGCTGATGGAATACGCTTAACTCTTTTTCTCCCCTTTTCTATCTTCTTGAATGACGGATGGATGATAATGTGAACCAACTCTGGCGATACCACCCACTGCTCTTCTGGAGGAACTGGATATATTGTTTCCGAATAAGCCAGCATGTAGTGATTTGCCATATAGAGAGGGGAGCAAAGTTCCATGTAAATTCTTGAACCAAAATCCAACTTCTGTTGGTGTTTCAGTGCTGCTAGTGCATGAGGACAAGGTCAACATCGAATGTCAAACACTTTATAGCTGCAAGTTTTACTAAGAAGGTTAACTAGGGCATCCGAATTGTAGCCGCGCATGGTGAACTCTTGAGAATTAAGAGGATAGGCAAATAGTGCATTTGACAG
Source organism: Pistacia vera (assembly GCF_008641045.1). Taxonomy (NCBI): domain Eukaryota; kingdom Viridiplantae; phylum Streptophyta; class Magnoliopsida; order Sapindales; family Anacardiaceae; genus Pistacia; species Pistacia vera. Next base: position 51,748 of record NW_022196057.1, read on the forward strand.
TTCCATACATTCTCACAATAATTTTTCAGCTAACGGAACAAGGGTTGTGGTAAAATTATCTGACTTCGTACGATGCCCATGGAACCATCGTGACAATGTCTTCTGGATTGCATAAAAAAGGGTAATTATTGGAAACCCTCTTTCTATTAACAACTTCAAATTTATGGACTTTGCTATGCTCATGGTCATGACATCAAACATTCTTCCAAGAAAGTAAGTTCTACTCCATTGCTCGAAACCAACATCATGCTTAAGATACTTAGCAATTCTATCATCCTTGATTCGGATTTATCGGAAGTGCTCCTCGAACTCATCAACTCAATAAGCTTTTGTTGCCATGTAGTATGTTTGAAAGAGGCCAATACACTTAAAATTTTGTTTTATGTTCTCACCAAGGTGCCTCATACAAAATCCGTGATGTGCTTGAGGGTAAATAGTGGCAATCCTCTACTTTATAGAGTTGTGCCTATCGGATATTATGCACAACTCGTCACTGTCAGGCACTATCTTACGTAATTGCTCAAAAAACCTGTAATATCCAAGATGTCAAAGGTATGTTTCCAACTCAAAATAGACCTTTAGATGTTAATTTTATGTTAAAAAACATAAAATCTAACTAAAGGCAAAATAGTCAATTCATTTGGAACGGTATGAATCAATTATCCATAAAATTGTATTAAGGGATAAATAGTCATTTTGCCTATGGATAAGCATTGCAGAAGTCAAGGATGAGTAGACTTAATTGCATTTAATGACATTAATTAAGTAATAATTATGTTTAGTGCCAAATGACCAAAATGCCCTTATATGAAGAATTAAGGACTTATGAATTATACAATTAAAATAATTGGGCCAATAGCATAATTTTGAAAAACTAATGAAATAGTTTCCTATAAATGAGAGGAAATTCGTTCAAGCCAAGGGAGATATCATTTGTTCAACTTTTCTTTCATTTTCTCTCAAATCTTCCGTGAAACAAGCTTTCTCTCTCTAAGTTTTAAAGGAGTTTTGCATAATTTTTCAGGGAGAACAAGATAGGAGCCTTGGATCTTCAAATTGAAGGGTTTAAGGTAAGGATTAACAACCCTAGTTTTGATGTGATTTGAATATTTGAGGTCGATGTTGAGGTATAATATTGTATATGTAGGATTAAGGTGTAAAAAAAGATAAAGGCAAAGGATTTGGTGGGGGAATTCTTTACAAAGGTAAGGAAGAACCTCCTATGACTTTAGGGATTATGCTAGGGTTTGTAGATTTTAATGAAACCTTAAATTGAGGCTTTAAGACATAGAATTAGTTGATGGCTAATGTAGTTGAACTCATTAATTTTATTTATTGCCTTGAATTCATTATACATGAAGTCATTGCTATTTATGTTTTATGAGTTGTTATGTTTAATAGAAGAAAATGAAGTATTGATGTTGATTATGGCAAAACTTTTAGTATTAGAGGTCACATGGTGTTGAATGGTTGCTATTAGAAGTGTTGATATGTTGTTTGCATTAACTTACAATGTTATAGCAATGATGGATGATCATGGGAATGAAGTTTTACACTTCCTTTAACATGTTAAAGACTATTAAGGGGAGGTTTAATTGATCCATAAGTTGACGTATTTGTTAATTGTCAATAGAAGTTGATATGACATGATTTAATATGGAAAATTCGGATTTGGCAAGTTTAGGGGTTATGTTAAACATGCTTCAATATTTCGACCATAACTTGAGTTTTAAAAATCAAAATGAGATGATTCTTAAAGCATTAGGAAGTTAAAACATAGCCCTATAACTTGCATGTTGAGGCCAAGAGCCAATTCGTTTGAAAAATGGATGGAATATGGCCCGAAGAATAAACTTCTGGTTGTTAAAGTTTAAGATTTAAGATAATTAATTCTTATGATTATGAATTGATTATTAATGTATTGTTGTAATTAAGCCATGTACTAATGTTTCCCCATTAGTTAGATGATCTTTGAAAGATATATCTTTGAAAGATATACATGGTCATGGATGCGAATGCATGATTAATGTTATGAAATGGCATGAAGATGCAATGTAATATATGTTTTAAAATGATGAATGTGAGCAAGAGGTAATGTAAATGGATTGATAATCCATAGATGAATCAAAAGTATTAAGCTCACTAAAACATGGATGTACATGTCATACGATGTTAGCGATGCATATAGACAGGATGAAAAACGTGTAAGCATATCCTTGTATACCAGTTGAGGAGAGATGAATATATGCTTTAGATGCTAAATAACGCGTAAGCATACCTCTCGATAATATGAGCTCTAGATGAATTTGAGGCTAGATGAGAGGAAAGATAAATATATGCTTTAGATGCTAAATAACGCGTAAGCATATCCTCATATACCGGTTGAGGAAAGATGAATATATGCTTTAGATGTTATATAACGTGTCTCTCGATGATATGAGCTCTAGATGAATTTGAGGTCAAATGATATGAAGTGCTTAAGACGCTAAGAAAAGTTCAACCAACTAGACGTTAGATGATTTATATGCATTTAGTTGCATTACATGAGTTATGATGTTATTTACATTATGAGATGATTTATACTCATGTTGGATGATATTTCGATGTTATGTCATGACATGTGATATGTGTGCACTACGTGCACATACTTATTTGTATGTGTACACTTGATATTTTATATGATCATGGGGAAGATGATGAAAAGTATATGAGACCATACTTAGATGCAAAAGATGTGTGGTATGTGAATGAATGTCAAATAACATACTTGGTATTAAATGGATCATTCCTTATTGAGCGATTAGTGCTCACCCTTTCATGGTTGAATGTTTTACAAGTAATCCAGAAGTGAGGGATGCTGGAGACATTAAGGCTATGCGTGAGGGGAGATAATTTATTGTCATCCTGACATTTTATCTTGATGTAAATGACAAATGTTTTTGAAACACCTTTTGAAGCTTCCACCATATGAAGGAAAATGGCATTAATATGTTTTGATTGATTGATGCCCAAATGAATTTAAGTTCTTATTTTTATTTTTGAAGGGACAAATTTTGATCCTATGGTACATCTTATAGTAATGTTTTGGACATTATTATTCTTGCATAGGTTTTCTAAATACAATTCGTTCCCCAAACATGAATTCTCTAGATTCTCATTGACGGATATTCAGAGGGTACTTGACTGGGGAGGGGTTTTACAAAACTAAGTCCACGACTTGTCATTCTCAGAGTCAACCACACACTATGCAACATGATATGTGTGATTCTCACTGTCCTGTGTAGTGGCCACCAACAATGTACCTCCATACTTTCTAGTCAAAAAACAACCATCAACAGCCAACATCTTTCTCATGTTTACAAAACCCCTTATAGTAGCACTGAAAGCAACAAAAAAATATTTAAACCTCATATTCTTGTCTCACTTCAAAGCTATCTTGCTACCTTGGTTTGTCAACTCAAGCATATAACAATAAACTTCTAATACTGCATACCCTTGCTCTAGCGTGCCCTTCACAAAATCGTGTGCATGTTGTCTCCCTTTCTATGCACACAAGTCTTTGAATGTCCTTAGGAGATTGACATTTCCCTTTAACAAACTGACTTTTGACAAATTGTCCAATAACATCAATAGAGGCTTGTCGATGCTGACATGAAATATGTCCCAAACCACATGTGTGCTCACGGGTATATATGCTAACAATAAATTTTTCGGACTCCGCCAACCTTCTACAATAAACCTGCTATTTGCACTTTTGGTCACGACATGCAACCATCATTACCGATGAATTAGACTTTTTGGTGATGAACTCAAAATTACCTTTCACAGCAACAAGTTTTAACTTCCTCACCACTTCCTTTTTGTTGTCAAATAAATACCCTATGCGCAAGTCCGATCCATCAATAAAAACATAAGCTGATTCACTACTACCTACAATTGCCACCTCTAAACATGCATAAAGGACCATAGTGTTTTCTTCCTCACAAACTACACCTTCTGCATAATCTGTATTTAAAGGAATCTCTACATCTGCAGGAACATGTACGGGGTCCTCCTCCTCAATATTTTCATTCTGCCACACATGACCAACCTATTCTACAGTGTCTTTCTCACCACCCAAATCACTGCCTACTCTTAACTTTTCAACTAATAAATTAATGCCCTCGTAGTTCAAATTAAAACCAGCATTCTCTCTGCCAACTTCATCATCATCCCCTATCTTTTAACCAACTTCCAATGGTTTATCTACAAAAGATATCCTTAAAATCGGCCTCAAACCATTATCGCCTACATCAATCTTATAATTTCACACCTTTATTCGACTTTAATATAGCAGAAGGTACCTTATAATGTTCATGAACTTTGCTTAAAACATACTTCACAACTATATCACTACGTGAGCAACTCAAATCACCTCTTCTAATTATTTCATCAATCAACTCATCAAAACTAACCTCTATGCTTACAGCAATTGGCATAACTTCTTTGCTCTTCCCAATCCAGTTCTAGCAACTTTGTTCCTCCATCCACTCACCAAAATATTCAACACCCAAAACAACTTGTCTCATGTCTAATAATAGTCAAGTACCTATAATGCAAGAAAAAAAATATTATTAACTGATGTATTAAGGGTTGAAAGATTTTAAAAAGCATTTGCAGAGTCGCTTGGACAATCTGGTGTATCGCTTAAGCGATCTGGGATATCGCTTAAGCGATCTGGTATAAATAAGTCTACTCGCTTAAGTAATCTTTTGCCATTTACCTGATCGCTTAAGCAATGTGCTGCCATATATCAGACTTATAGTAGATCGCTTAAGCGATCTTCTGCCATATACCTGATCGCTTAAACGATCTGCTGCATTATACTAAACATACCAGATCGCTTAAGCGATATACCAGGTCGCTTAAACGATCCATCATATCCAAAACACATTTTCATTTATCTGCACCTACAATCGGTGCTACCATCCCCAACTACCCACAATGCAAGAAAATATTCAACAAATTTCACTCCTCACACTGATTACTTAAACACAACCCATAACCTAAACAAAATAAATCAAAATCATAATCCAAACCCAATCCATCATTAAATCTTTGTAAATCGAAATATAAATGCAAAGAGGAGTACACACACTAGGACGAAATGTCAAGAGGATGAGAGGAGGAGGAGGAGCAAGTCTATGGTGAAGAAGATGTTATGGCAAAGGAAGAAGAAAGTGTTAATGGTGGAGGAAAAAGAAAATGTTAATGGCAAAGGAAGAAGAAGATGTAATGAAGAAGAAGAAGATGCGAGAAGAAGAAGAAGATGTAGACGAAGCTTAGAAGAAACAACAACCAGGGGAGGGATGCGTTAATGGCGGGAGGAAGAAGAAGAAGATGTTTGGGTTTGTTTGCAAGAATTTTGGCTCTTTGGGGACATATTATATTTTTAAAAGATTACAAAATACTTCATTAATCTAATTAACACTAATCATGTTTAATTAACCTTAATCAATAATATGACTGTTTACTTAAAACTTTCAAATTACATGACCTTTTAATTAATTTGAACTTGATTGACATTAATAAAATGCCCCAAACATTATTGACTAAGAATCAACGAAAACCGACGTAAAAAAATTATGATTTTATTAATTGTATCAAATCATTAATTATTTTGGGTTGTTAACTAACCTTTTTCACTGAGTTTCACCATATCTCAGTATTTCTATGGTAAGCTTGCTCAAATTCAACTTATAATACCTAAAATAAAATGCAGGGACATTTCAGATTTAAGTCATTAACCTCACATAAATGGGTTGATACAAAAACACTTCCAAAACTACCAAACACACCCTGCCGTTAATTTTGTCGTTAAGTTGGATGTTGACTCAGTTTGACTGTGAAAAGTTCGATTTGCCCCTAAAGCTTTCAATTAAATTTAATTAATTCTCTTTGACTATGAAATGTCTTACTACCATTAAGCTTTTCAACTAAATTTAAATCAAACTTTAAAACTAAAATGCCTAAACTAAGAAAACTCTAAAGTAAACCCTAAACCAAAATGCCTAAACTAAAAAAACTGTAAAGTAAACCCTAAACCAAAATGCCTAAACTAAAAAAAAACTCTTAATTAAATAAAAATATTTTTATTATTTATCCTATTCTAACTTACAAAAATGATCAAAACTGAAAAATTTAAATATCCAAATAACTTTTTAATTTTTACATAAACTAATTGAGTTTTAGTTTTTGAAGAAAATTAGAAAATTTTCTTAATTATGTAAAATAATATTTATTTTAAAATTAAAAAAAGATAAGTGATTATAGTAGCTTCGGCTGTGATCTGCCAAGGTCATAGCCTTTTATTGTGATCTTGCTTGCGAGAGTGTTCCGTCGGTGGTCAACTCTTTTTTGTCTTCAATTTTTGTATTTTTTATAACTTTTAAAGATTTTCTTATTTTCTGATTTTTCTTTTTGAGATTATCAACTTTAGTTTTATTTTTTTTTTTATTTTTCAGAATTCAATAGTTAAAGTCTCTTTACCCTTCATCCTAATTAGAGTAAACAATGAAAATTGACGGAGGGGGTGTGTTTGGTAGTTTCTGAAGCTTCTAAGTTTTAGGGGGTGTTTAAGTATAATCCCATATAAAATTCTCTGGAGCCCTCCAGCCTCGCGTGGCAGTTCTCAGCTCCGTCTTTCTTCAACCTCGTAAACTCATTTTCATTTCATCACTCACAAACCAGAAAACCCTAACTGAAAAAAAAATTCTCTGATTATTTCATTTCCATTCAATTCAATTCAATTCAATTGAAACTATTCAAATCAGATTCAATTTGAAATTCAAATTCTTCACCATTTCAATGAAGCAATGAGCAGAGCAGCCCGAGCCCACTGGTGTCCCCGACGAGCTCGCGGTCCGTTACCGAAACCGTGAACGGCTCCACAAGTTCGTGATCCAGGGTTACTCATTAGCGAAAGGCATGGGAATCGGGAAGCACATGCCAGTGACAATTTCACGGTAGGGGTTACCAGTGGGCCATTTATTTTTACCCTGAGGCAAAAATCCCGAGGATAATTCAACATACGTTTCAGTTTTTATTGCATTAGCGAGCGAGGGAACCGATGTGAGAGCGTTGTTTGAATTGACGCTCGTGGATCAGAGTGGTAAAGGAAAACACAAGGTGCATAGCCATTTTGACGTCGCTTGAAAGCGGGCCTTACAACTGAAGTATCGAGGGAGCATGTGGTAGGTTAGTGTTTAATTCTGAAATTTTGACAATGAAGATAAATTGTGAATGAAATAGTAGATTTGGTTTTAATTGTCTTAATTGTTTGATTATGATGATTGTTGTTGTTCATTAATGATGTGAAATTTTTTAGGGATTTGTATGAGATTGTTTGGAATTCTTATTCGTTTCATGTGTTGTGGCCTTTGTATAGCTTGGTATTTTGTTCTAGTAATGTCACCACCCTTTTGTGTTGATTCCGGTTAGAATTTGTTTTATACAAGTTCATTTTCTCTCTCCCATTCCAGTTTTTCTGTCTCGCCAAGTCTCCCTCTCTTCACATTCTTTGTCTCTGACCAACTTGTTTATTATTTTTTAAGTTTATTTACTCTCTTGGTCAATCGACAAAAAAACTGAATGTCAAACGCAAATAGTTGCCCAATTGTGTGTAAATATGTTAATTTAGGAGAATCGGAGTCTTGGAGAAAATGGTAGCTTCTAAAATCTGGGGAAAGATGCAGCTAATCAAGGGGTAAGAGGATTAGAAGAGTTGTGTATATGTTCAATGGTGGCAAATTCAGCAGCAAATCATTTTTGTTCTTTGGCTGAGCTAGCTTTTTCTCTCTTTTAAGTTTGATAACAAGTATGTAAAAGTTCTGCATATGTAGTTGCTTGATGCACTTGAGAGAAGTATAATTACAATGGAAACTACAAAATTCAAATTTTAGTGCTAAGTGGGACTAAGGTTTTTATAAAATCCAATTGGATCTACTGTTCCTTAGATCTTTTAATACTACAGAACTTATCTTGCAAACAACTATATATATAGGCTTCAAGTGCCAGAAAGAGAGGGAAACAAAAGGCATTAAAGAAATTGTAGCAGAATGATGTTTCAAAAAAAAGGAGAAATTATATCAAGGATCCAGAGAAAATTTGCTTAAAAGTCTGATAAGAGAGTAGGACAGCTCCCACACATCTTCAAGTAGCATAAAAGGTAGCAGGAGTAGGAAAGATTCAATAACTGGGTACAGTTCATCCTTTCTACGTTGTGAATGTGAAATTACCTAGATTTGAGGAGACAGAAGAAAGAAGATAAGTGACTTAGTGAGACTAGAGAGGAAAAGTGGAATGGAAGAGAGAATGAACATATAAACAAGGAAAGTACAAAGTAATTGCAGAGTTAGTGTAAGCCACATTTAATCTACCATAGGCTTTCAACCACTTTTCGTATTCAAAGCATATTCAACCCTGGGTTGGATTAATCCAAAGGTTCAGAATCTTGGTCTGCTAATAAGGGAGTGTTTATATATAATATCATTGATGTTTATTTCAAACCAGATGGAGTCTAGGGAATTTGCAATCTATTTTTTTTTTCCCTCTCCTACTATGTTTTTCTTGCTAAAATGAATTTGTCGTAAATGTAGATTTCTAATTGCAAATTCAGGTCCTACAGCTCAAGCTCATTTTACAGCTTCTTATTATCTCAATTTTATAATCTTTATACTTGTCTTTGGCGTTCTGCTAACCTAGATTCCATTTTTTTATAATTGATTGTATCTGTCAAATTGTTTGATTTCCGTATGTAATTTGTGTTGTAGGCAGAGGTAATGCATCACAATTGCTCTGCTATCTCTTATTTGTAACTCAGTTAGACGTATAGTAAACTGATGTTGAATATTGTTTACCCTGTGATTCATTTACCCATTTGGATGGTTTAAGGACAATAATGTGTCAATTTCTTTAATATAGGGGTTACAAGCGTTTTTTCAGACGAGTTTGCTTGAAACATCTGATTACCTCAAGGATGATTGCCTGAAGATCAATTGTACTGTTGGAGTTGTGGTTTCAGCCATAGATTGTTCAAGGTTACATTCAATTCAGGTTCCAGAGTCTGATATTGGAGAACATTTTGGCATGTTATTGGAAAATATGGAATGTTCAGATGTAACCTTTGATGTGCTGGAGAAAAGTTTCATGCCACAAGTTGGTTTTGGGCGCTGTTCTTATATTTCGATCTAAATTTTGAGGTGTAGAGGAAGTAAGCAGAGATTGTAATTAGTGATCTAGAGCCTAAGGTTTTCAGGGGAATTCATCTCTTATTGTTCCTATTGTTTTGCATGAGGTCTTTGGTGAGATTTGTTCTCTCTGACGGTATTGTATGTTTCATCACTGTTTTTCTCTGCTTCCTGCAGGCATATACACTTCATATACAGAGATCTCTTACAGAGGATGTGGACGTGGCGGGATCGGCTCTTTGTATGCTTCTGTATCAGATACCCTAGTTGCAAAGTTGTTGGCAGCAGCAGACAGATATGGCTTGGAGAGACTCAGATTGATGTGTGAATTCATCTATGCAAGGATATTTCTGTGAATTCTGTTGCCAAAATCTTAGCCTTGGCCGATCAATATCATGCTACAGAACTAAAAGCTGTTTGCCTAAAATTTGCTGCTGAAATATTGCTGGTGTTTTCGGTTTCCTCTTATCTTCCTTAACTATATGTGAGAAAAAATCATAACTGCTGTTTAGAAGTAAAAGTATGATGACTTTTTTTGAGCATGAAGCTTGACCTCTATTGAAAAATATCTTATATATGTAGTATGCATCTGTTTGTTATTGACCTGTGTTGATCCATTTCCTTGAAGATGAATTTTGCTGTATAGTTATAATATTGATAAGGACCTATATTTTTATTCTTCACTTATGGATGCTTTTAGGAGTGTATAGAATGATAAAGGTCACCTGTAAAGCTTTATACTAGAAATTTATTTATATGAAGATCGCTTGAGTTTTTATGTCTATCATGTTCAAGCAGTACCCACAAAGATCGTGAACTGTTTTTGGTCTATCAAAGTCGATCTTTTCAGAAATGTGTCACTTTTGTCAGATCAACTTGTAGCAGCAGTGCTATTGGAAAATCAAACGGATTTGAATATGTACTGGTTAAAATTGTGTGACGTGAATATCAACCAACTGGCTTAGTGGAGACAATGTTTTCAATGAGGGAATATGGAATTAAAGGCAAAAACAAGATTGTGATAGCTGTATTGTATTAGAAGGGATTATTCCAGAAAAATATTAGGTCTGGTGCTGTTAAAGTAGTGTAATGCTGTTCGAGTTTTATGTTGTCTAATATTTTGTGAGATTGCTGGTGGAGCTCCAAGTAGCTAGATTTCTAGTTATATTGGTTACTGAATTTTAAAATTCATTCATTAGTTTTGAAGGTGTTATGGTTGTTGATAATATTTCTTGAAGATTGTTTGTAGAATTTTAGTTCACTGCCAGTAAATGGAAGCCCTTTGTTACACATATAATTTATTTTTTATGATAAAATATTTTTGATCACAATACTAATATAATAAATAGAGTCCAATGGTTTTGTAACATAATTTGCACTCTGCGAAAGTGGCAATTAAAAAATTGAATAAAGTTCACGGAAACAAAAGATTGAAGAGTGAAATAATTTGAAAGTAGACTGTAAAAAGAAATGGAATAATACTAATATGGTTTGAAAAATGAAGACTGGATCTTTTCTTGTTGAAAATTTCATATGTTGACTTTTGGACTCTTTTACGATGTCATAGTCACTTGATTTGAGTCTTAGTTCTTTGGAGGTTCTTGACTTACTATGTATAGACTATGTGAATTGCTTGTTCACCCTTTTGTAAATCTGTATATAAATATATCATTTGCGTTTCTCTGTAAATAGAAGGTGTATGCTATTATTGAGAAATTTACTTAATTTGTGTATTTTGAAATATTGTTATGATGAAAATGTGTATAGATCACAGTCAGTGAACATGTGGTCCAAATATTTTTTTTAACTGTTCTTTCTGGTTGTCTGGCCGACGGCATGATTTTTCTATTTCTATTTGGGAATTATGGTGTGTTCAGATAATATTTTTGGTGTTGAAGAAATAGATCTCTAATTCAATGTTATTGCATTTCATGTGGACATTTGACCTCATTTATAATGCTTGCATTCCTTTTGTTTGAAACATTTGTTGGTGTTCACTAACCCTAAAATAATAAAGAATTCTGTCCTCAAGCCTTCCCTTCGACGAGTTCTCAATTTTTCTAGTAAAGTGGTCAGCTTCCACAATTTGTCAAATACCAAGTTTACAATTTTGACGGAGATGAAACCCTAAGTGGTTGGGCTGGTGGTTAAGAAGGTTTGCTCCCTTCACTGACTTCCTGGGTTCAAACCACCCTGGGGCACTTACCACATTTGTGGTTTACCTAGAACATTAGGCTTGTAGGGTGTTCATGGGTCCGGGGATTAGTTGAGGTGCGTGCAAGCTGGCCTGGACACCCCAATTGTAAAAAAAAAAAAAAAAAAAATTGATGGAGATAGGTCTCTTTCAGATATCTGGGTCGCAACCTCAATTTCATGTAATAGAAAAAATGGCCCCCATGATAGTTTTAGATATATAGATAAAGGATTTTCAGGGGGATTATTAATTTTTCAAACAAATATAGTGGCACTACATACATTTCATTTTAAATATATTATTTTGAGATTGGAAAGGTGAGTCTCTTTCTTTGTTTTAATTCAAGCTCTTATAGGTTTCATTGTTTCTCTACTTTTTAACACATGCAGTCATGTGCAAGATCTCTCGGCTGCTAGGATTTGTATTAAGTTACTCCCAAACTAAATGTTTAAATTGATTAGTTGATAGGGAAGTTCTAATTTGTAGAACTCAACATCTATAAAGAGCTTGAATTGCCACTTTAGCAAACAGATACAAGTAACATACCAAATAATACTTTAGCAAACACAAATTATAAACAAATAGAATAACTTTTTTCACACAATGAGGAGATTCGTAGACAAGACCATTTGATAAACTTGATTATGACACCACCTTCATTTTACCTAAAGATTTAAGTTGATCTGTAATATAGCCCAACACTAGCAAAACTTTGTTTCATTTATTATTTGTGTTTGGGGATTGCATACTGCAATACGCAAGACTTTTTTCTATAGTTGCTGTGATTGTGCTCTGTCATTAGCATGCTTTTGGTTCTTACCAGTTGAGCATTAGAGCAAACAAGGAATTAAAGTCTTTTTCCAACAGTCTGGGGCTGATTTGTTGGTCAAGTGTGATTCATTACATCTAGGCTATTGTACTCATTTGTTCAAAAATAATATTTTGCTTCTTGTTAAGCGAGGGTGAGAGTAGTAAGGAGAGGGGCCTGTGGTGAGTTTTGTTTTTTGGTAAAAGTGGGTTTTTATATGGTTTTTATATCATATTTCATGTGCATTTAGGTAAGGTCACATGAGCAATGTACAAGGATTTGTCGCAAACCATGGTAGCCATTTTGGCCTGGTGGAGTTTTGCTGAGATCAGTTTCTGTAGCCATCTTTCTGTGGGTCTTTCATGGGAATGCATTTGTTGTCATTGAACTGTTGCTTTTGCAATCCATTATCTTAGACTCAGTAGTAATAGTCTGGTTATCCTTGCAGCACCCAATAGTTGAAAATCCAAATTTGGGGAGAAGGAAGATATGCATTTATAATGTGTAAAAAAGCTTACCTATGCATACTATATTATTCTAAAATTTCAATTTTTGCAGCTGTTATGCGGTCAGATGGTTTCGAATACCTCAAAGAGAACTGCCCATCACTGCAATCAGAGCTGCTGAAGACAGTGGCAGGTTGTGAGGAGGATTGCAGCAGTGGGGGTGGGAAATCTCGAAGCGTATGGGTCAACTTTCCGATGGTGGAGATACAATGGCAGGAGGGTCAGGCAAAGAACCTGACATCTGATGTTTGTTTTTGTAAATGGAGGTGATGATGTTGTGAAAAGATTTCAACAGCTAACGGAGGGGACATGGCGGGAGGGCCTGGCCTGTCTTTTGGAAGTTACTACCTAAGATGTGTAAACGGATTGTTGTTAGATGGTGGGCGTTTACTGTAAAATATGACTAAACTCTGTTAATGTTTACTAATTGGCTTAGTAAGAAACATGGCTCGGATCTTTATTTGGCCGCTGACAACTTGTATAATTCTCTCGGTGAGATGGAGTTTTGTTTGAATTGTTTATGTTTTTGTGCATGAACCGGAACCCTCTTTGATAACAATGGATCACACAAGACACAATGGGGTTGAAATCAATGGATTACACAAAACACAATGGGGTAGCAAAGCTCAGTGCCCAAGTTTGACACCAAAAAGGATACATAATATCACATTATCAATACATAATGGAGTTAATAAAAGGGTTTGTGAGTGAAGTATTACTATTAGGAAACTGAAAGGTAAAGACAATAACAAAAATTAAAATAAAAAATTGAAAAGCTTTCTTTCCCGTGTATCTTTAGCAGTCAATTGTCGGGCAATTGGAAAGAATTAGCCATAACTTTCTTAGAGAACCCCAAATGTAATGCCGTAATATAGTGTGCTGACAACGGGGGAGAGAGCATTAAATCACTGTTCTCCCTCCTTATATTAATTCAAAAACATTTCTTAAGTCGTGGCTACAAGTCATAACATTTAACCATCACAACAAAAAACTTCATACAGAAAAAAAACGGCTTATTTTCACATTGTATAATAAGAAAATAATTAATTCATAGTTAAATATAGAATATTATATTTATTAATATTATTTAATGATTAATAAAAACATCATGAAAAAAAATTCACAATTAATTAATATTACAGAAAAATAATTTTTGGATTATTAATTTTTATAGTAATTAGCTTTAATTATAATATTAAATAGTAATAATTTTAATATAAATAATACAAATAAAAATATTTATTATTCATATTTAAGTAATTAATTAATTTTATTTATATTATTGAAAGGTGAAATTATATTTTAATATTATAGGCCGAAATAATTTTGGCTCGTTTGGTTGGTTTTTGGGAATACTATTATTAGTATTCCAAAAAGTTACAGTAAAATGTCCAAAAACCACAATATTATCCAATTATTCAACTTTTTTAAACCCCCTAAATTGTTAATTTAATTAAATACCCCTAAATATTTTTTTAAAAATTGCAAAAACACCCCTAAACCCACATTATACCAGATTCCGGCCACCACTGCCGGAAGTTGGTCGGAATCTGATATAATGGCGCACTACCAGTTGAATCTGGCAGGTAGTGCGCCGATTTAGCCTTTTTCAGCCAGATCCACGGTGGATCTGGCCGAAAAAGGCCAGATCTAAGGCCAAAGATCTGGCCAGATCTTTGGCCTTAACCAAACGTCAACAATGGCCGTATCTTTGGCCGTCGTTGACGAGCAAATGCGGCCAGATCTGGCCATCAATGGCCAGATCTAGCCATAGATCTGGCTTTTGCCAGCCAGATTCACCGTGGATCTGGCCGGCAAAGGCCATATCAGCGCACGATCGGCAAGATCCAGTCGGTCATGTGTCGATACGGCGACTCCGGCCACCCTCCGGCGGTGGTGGCCGGCTGTGATTATTCAATGAGTGGGTTGGCAGTGTTTTTGTTAACTTTCAAAGTTTTATTATAGGAGTGTTTAGTAAATAAACAAGCATAGGGGGTATTTTTATTAATTTTCAAATCCTACATCGTAATACTCGCCCAATTCAACTTTTTTTTACTTTTTTCAAAAAACGTTTCTAAAAACTGTAAAAAAAATGAACCAGACAGAGCCTTTCCCATCCTACGTTTGCAGAAACACATTTTCGCACCCCTTGAATGGAAATAGCACACTTTACCACCATTCGATGCTCTCCATCCAGGTAAAACTTTCATTAACCAGCTTTGATCGTTTAAACATCATTTTTTTTTATAGTCTTTATTATAATAACAAATAACTAAGAAAATCAAATCAATAATCTTTTGTTATGATTAATTTTTTTTCCACTTACTCCTTGGAGTCCGTTTAGTTCGGGTCATATAAGATAACATGGATAATCTTCGTTTATTTTGCAAGATTCTGTTATTTGGTTTGCAAGTGATAAAATATTATGGGTATTTTTTATTGCAAACAGTGTTAACTGTTGGTAATATAGGGGGTAATCAGATACCCTCTACAGGTGGTGTTATTAAAAGATTACTGAGGTAATATGATTTTTTATATCTATTTTGCCCTTAATTAAATACCATTTCGGACATAATTACCTCAAATGTCCACCAAATAACCATCCAATCCCCCTAAATTTGAGAATTTAGCTAAAACACCCCAGCCACAAAAAAGTTTAAACATTAACAAAATACCCCCAGCCACCCAAGACTACCGCCGGCCGCAATCGCCATAATGGTGCACGACCAGCAGGATTTGGCCTGTCATGTGCTAGTAAGGCCGTAACGGCCAAAGATGTGGACATGAAACGGCCACAGATTTGGCCATTTCACAGCCACCGTTTCATAGCCGTCGTTTCACGGTCACATCTTTGGTCGTGAAACGGCCGTGGATCTTTGATCCATGACCAAAAATGACTTTGTCGGTGCACAACCGATAATATACGGCCGGTTGTGTTCCATTCTGTCGGCGGCCGGTGGTGGTGGTTGGCTGCTGGTAGTGGCTTGGGGTGGGTGGGGATGATTTTGCTACAAATTAAGTTTTTATAGCTGAGGTATTTTAGCAAAATTTCAAATGTAGGGGGTTAAAAGAAATGATTCAAATAAAAATAATAATAAAAATATTATATTAATATTTAAAAAGGAGAGCAATTTAGTAATCTATATAACATATCCACTCCTTTATTATCCCAACCAAACATATAAATATATCACCAATTTATTCCAACTAACCAAACACATTTCTCTAAACATTCCCAGTAATTTTCAAAATGATCTATCTTTTCATTAATATAACATCCTCCTATAATAAAATATTATATGAACCAAACACACCCTTGTAGTGCCCGAAATTTCCCAAGGGAAAAATAATAAGAATCCCTATTTGATAATGGTTGCCCATAAAGTAAATAATATTAGGGACATCCTTCAATATAGGAAGTAGAATCATATTCGAATAGAGGAATCTAATAGGGAGAGGAATATGAGTTAAAATAGGTAGTGAATGTGGATAAGATATGATCCAAATAAGGAAGAGGATACTACATTCTCCTAAAACACTCGAAATCCTTTTTTCTTAGATCTTAAATACTACAGAACTTATCTGCAAACAACTTTATATATAGGCTTCAAGTGCCAGAAAGAGGGGAAACAAAGCATAAAGAAATTGTAGCAGAATGAATGTTTCAAAAAAAAAGGAGAAATTATATCAGGATCCAGAGAATTTGCTTAAAAGTCTGATAAAGAGAGTAGGACGCTCCTCACACATCTTCAAGTAGCATAAAAGGTAGCAGATAGGAAGATTCAATAACTGGGTACAGTTTCATCCTTTCTACTTGTGAATGTGAAATTCACTAATTTGAGGAGCCAAGAAGAAGAAATAATGACTTAGTGAGACTAGAGAGGAAAAGTGGAATGGAAGAGAAATGAACATATAAACAAGGAAAGTACAAAGTAATTGCAGAGTTAGTGTAACCATCTTTAATCTACCATAGGCTTTCAACCACTTTTGTATTCAAAGCATATTCAACCCTTGGGTTGGATTAATCCAAAGGTTCAGAATCTTGGTCTGCTAATAAGGGAATGTTTTATATAATATCATTGATGTTTTTCAATACAGATGGAGTCTAGGGAATTTGCAATCTATTTTTTTTTTTCCCTCTCCTACTGTTTTTTCTTGCTAAAATGAATTTGCGTAAATGTAGATTTCTAATTTGCAAATTCCAGGTCCTAACGCTCAAGCTCATTTTACGGCTTCTTATTATCTCAATTTTATAATTCTTTATACTTGTCTTTGCCGTTCTGCTAACCTAGATTCCATTTTTTTAATAATTGATTGTATCTGTCAAATTGTTTGATTTCCGTATGTAATTTTGTGTTGTAGGCAGAGTTAATGCATCACAATTGCTCTGCTTCTCTTATTTGTAACTCAGTTAGACGTTATAGTAAACTGATGTTGAATATTGTTTACCCTGTGATTCATTTTACCCATTTGGATGTTTTTAAGGACAATAATATGTTCAATTTCTTATAGGGGTTACAAGCGTTTTTCAGACGAGCTTTGCTTGAAACATCTGATTACCTCAAGGATGATTGCCTGAAGATCAATTGTACTGTTGGAGTTGTGGTTTCAGCCATAGATTGTTCAAGGTTACATTCAATTCAGGTTCCAGAGTCTGATATTGGAGAACATTTTGGCATGTTATTGGAAAATGAATGTTTCAGATGTAACCTTGATGTAGCTGGAGAAAAGTTTCATGCTCACAAGTTGGTTTTGGCTGCTCGTCTCCTATATTTCGATCTAAATTCTTTGAGGTGTAGAGGAAGATAAGCAAGAGATTGTAATTAGTGATCTAGAGCCTAAGGTTTTAAGGTGAATTCATCTCTTATTGTTCCTATTGTTTTGCATGAGGTCTTTGGTGATTTGTTCTCTTCTGACGGTATTGTATGTTTCATCACTGTTTTTCTCTGCTTCCTGCAGGCCATATTACACTTCAATACAGAGATTCTCTTACAGAGGATGTGGACGTGGCGGGATCTGGCTTCTTCTGTATGTCTTCGTATCAGATACCCTAGTTGCAAATTGTTGGCAGCAGCAAGAGATATGGCTTGGAGAGACTCAGATTGATGTGTGAATCTCATCTAGCAAGGATATTTCTGTGAATTCTGTTGCCAAAATCTTAGCCTGGCCGATCATATCAGCTACAGAACTAAAAGCTGTTTGCCTAAAATTTGCTGCTGAAAATCTGCTGGTCTGTTTTCGTTTCCTCTTACATTCCTTAACTATATGTGAGAAAAAATCATAACTGCTGTTTAGAAGTAAAAGTATGATGACTTTTTTTGAGCATGAAGCTTGACCTCTATTGAAAAAATTCTTATATAGCTAGTATGCATCTGTTTGTTATTGACCTTGTGTGATCCTATTTCCTTGAGATAATTTTGCTGTATAGTTTAAGATGATTGATAAGGACCTATATTTTATTCTTCACTTATGGATGCTTTTAGGAGTGTATAGAATGATAAAGTTCACCTTAAAGCTTTATACTAGAAATTTATTTATATGATCGCTTGAGTTTTTAGTCTATCATGCTTCAGAGTACCCACAAAGACATCGTGAACTGTTTTTGGTCTATCAAAGTGATCTTTTCAAAAATGTGATCACTTTTGTCAGATCAACTTGTAGCAGCAGTGCTATATTGGATAAAATCAAACGGATTTGATATGTACTGGTTAAAATTTGTTGACGTGAATATCAACCAACTGGCTTAGTGGAGAACATGTTTTCAATAGGGGATATGGAATTAAAGGCAAAAACAAGATTGTGATAGCTGTTTTTGTATTAGAAGGGATTTCCGAAAATATTAGTCTGGTGCTGTTAAAGTAGTGTAGCTGTTCTGAGTTTATGTTGTCTATTATATTGTGAGATTGCTTGGTGAGCTCCAAGTAGCTAGATTTCTAGTTATATCTTGGTTTCTGAACTGTAAATTCATTCATTAGTTTTGAAGGTGTTTATGGTTGTTGATAATATTTCTCTGAAGATTGTTTTGAATTTTAGTTCACTTGCCAGTAATGGAAGCCCTCTATTGTTACACATATAATTTATTTCTTATGAATAAAATATTTTTGATCACAACTAATATAATACAATAGAGTCCAATGGTTTTGTAACAAATTTTGCACTCTGCGAAAGTGGCAATTAAAAAAATTGAATAAAGATTTCACGAAACAAAAGAATTGAAGAGTGAATAATTTGAAAGTAAACTGTAAAAAAAATGGAATATACTAACATATGTTTGAAAAATGTAAGACTGGATCTTTTCTTTTTGAAATTTTCATTGTTGACTTTTGGACTCTTTTACGATGTCATGTCACTTGATTTGAGTCTTAGTTCTTTGGAGGTTCTTGACTTACTATTGTATAGACTATGTGAATCGCTTGTTCACCCTTTTGTAAATCTCTGTATATAAATAATATCATTTGCGTTTCTTCTGTAAATAGAAGGTGTATAGCTATTATTGAGAAATTTACTTAATTTTGTATATTTTGAAATATTGTATTGATGAAAATGTTATAGATCACAGTCAGTGAGCAATGTGGTCCAAATATTTTTTTTAACTGTTCTTTCTGGTTGCTCTGGCCTGACGGCTGATTTATTCTTTTCTATTTGGGCATATTATGGTGTGTTCAGAAAATATTTTGGTGTTGATAGAAATAAGATCTCTATTCAATGTTATTGCATTTCATGGGGACATTTGACCTCTTTATAATGCGCATTCCTTTTGTTTGAAACATTTGTTTGGTGTTCACTAACCCTAAAAAATAAAGAATTCTGTCCTCAACTTCCCTTCCGACGTTTCTCAATTTTTCTAGTAAAGTGGTCAGCTTCCACAATTTTGTCAAATCCAGTTTACAATTTTGAGGAGATGAAACCCTAAGTGGTTGGGCGTGGTTAAGAAGGTTTGCTCCCTTCATTGACTCCTGGGTTCAAACCACCCTGGGCCATTTACCACATTTGTGGTTTACCTAGAACTTAGGCTTGTAGGGTGTTCGATGGGTCCGGGGATTAGTTAGGTGGTGCAAGCTGGCCGACACCCCATTGTAAAAAAAAAAAAAAAAAAAATAAAAATTGATGGAGATAGGTCTCTTTCAGATATATCGGTCGCAACCTCAATTTCATGTAATATAAAAAATGGCCCCCATTGAGTTTTAGATATAGATAAGATTTTCAGGGGGATTATTTAATTTCTGTCAACAAAATATAGTGTCACTAATCATACTTTTCATTTTAAATATTATTTTGAGATGGAAAGAGTGAGTCTCTTTCTTTGTTTTAATTCAAGCTCTATAGTTTTCATTGTTTTCTCTACTTTTTAACACTGCAGTCATGTGCAAGATCTCTGGCTGCTAGGATTTGTATTAATTACTCCCAAACTGAAATGTTTAAATTGATTAGTTGATAGGTAGTTCTAATTTGTAGAACTCAACATCTATAAAGAGCTTGAATTGCCACTTTAGCAAACAGATCAAGTTATTACATACCAATAATAATCACTTTAGCAAACACAACTTATAAACAATAATACACTTTTTTCACACAATGAGGAGATTCGTAGACAAGACCATTTGATAAACTTGATTATCACCACCATCATTTTACCTAAAGATTTAAGTTGATCTGTAATATAGCCCAACCTAGCAAACTTGTTTCATTTATATATTTTGTGTTTGGGGATTGCATACTGCAATACGCAATGACTTTTTTCTATAGTTGCTGTGATTGTGCTCTGTGTCATTAGCAGCTTTTGGTTCTTACCAGTGAGCTTAGAGCCAAACAAGGAATTTAAAGTCTTATTCCAACAGTCTGGGGCTGATTTGTTGGTCAAGTGTGATTCATTAACATCTAGGCTATTGTACCTCATTGTTCAAAAATATATTTTGCTTCTGTTAAGCGAGGGTGAGAGTATGTAAGGAGAGGGGCCTGTGGTGAGTTTTGTTTTTTGTGAAATGTGGGTTTTTATATGGTTTTTATATCATATTTCATGTGCATTTTAGGTAAGGTCACATGAGCATGTACAAGGATTTTCGCAAACCATGGTAGCCATTTTGGCCTGGTGGAGTTTTGCTGAGATCAGTTTCTGTAGCCATCTTTCGTGGGTCTTTTCGGGAATGCATTTGTTGTCATTGAACTGTTGCTTTTGCAATCCATTATCTTAGACTCAGTAGTAATAGTCTGGTTATCTTTGCAGCACCAAATGTTGAAAATTCCAAAATTTGGGGAGAAGGAAAGATATTGCATTATATATATGTGTAAAAAGCTTACCTATGCATACATATTTTCTAAAATTTCAATTTTGGCAGCTGTTATGCGGTCAGATGGTTTCGAATACCTCAAAGAGAACTGCCCATCACTGCAATCAGGCTGCTGAAGCAGTGGCAGGTTGTGAGGAGGATTGCAGCAGTGGGGGTGGGAAATCTCGAAGCGTATGCTCAACTTTCCGATGGGGAGATACAATGGCAGGAGGGTCAGGCAAAGAACCTGACATCTGATGTTGCTATCTTTGTAAATGGGGTGATGATGTTGTGAAAAGATTTCACAGCTAACGGAGTGGACATGGCGGGAGGGCCTGGCCTTCTTTCTTGGAAGTTACTAAGCCTAAGATGTGTAAACGGATTGTTGTTAGATGGTGGGCGTTTACGTAAAATATGACTAAACTGTGTTACTGTTTACTATAGTGCTTAGTAAGAAACATGGCTCGGTATCTTTATTTGGCCGCTGACAACTTGTATAATTCTCTCGGTTGAGATGGAGTTTTGTTTGATTGTTTTGTGTTTTTGTGCATGACCGGAACCCTCTTGATAACAATGGATCACACGACACAATGGGGTTGAAATCAATGGATTACACAAAACACAATGGGTGGCAAGCTCAGTGCCCAAGTTTGACACCAAAAAGGATACATATATCCATTATCACTACATAATGGAGTTTAATAAAAGGGTTTGAAGTGAAGTATTACTATCTAGGAAACTAAAGAAAAGACAATAACAAAAATTAAAATAAAAAATTGAAAGCTTTCTTTCCTTGTATCTTTAGCAGTCAATTGTCTGGGCAATGGAAAGAATTAGCCATAATTTCTCTAGAGAACCCCAATGTAATGCCGTAATATAAGTGTGCTGACAACGGTGGAGGAAGCATTAAATCACTGTTCTCCCTCCTTTATATTTAATTCAAAAACATTTCTTAGTCATGGCTACAGTCATAACATTAACTCATTTAACCATACACAACAAAAAACTCATTTACAAGAAAAAAAACGGTTTTTATTTTCTACATTGTATAATAGAAAAATAATTAATTCATCAGTTATTATATTATAGAATATTTATCATTTATTTATATTATTAATGATTAATAAAACATCATGAAAAACAATTCATCAATTAATTAATATTACAGTAAAAATAATTTTGGATTATTTAATTTTATATAAATTTAATAGTAATTAATTTTTAATATAAATAATACAAATAAAAATATTTTATTATTCATATTTAAGTATTAATTAATTTTATTTATATTATTGAAGGTGAAATTTATTTTAATAATATATAGGCCGAAATAATTTTGGCTCTTGGTGGTTTTTGGGAATACTATATTAGTATTCAAAAAAGTTAAATAGTAAAATGCCCAAAACTCACAATATTATCAATATTATTCACTTTTTTTAACCCCCTAAATTTGTTAATTTTAATACCCCTAAATATTTTTTTGAAAATTATGATTTTTATTAATTGTATCAAATCATTAATTATTTTGGGTTGTTAACTAACCTTTTTCACTGAGTTTCACCATATCTCAGTATTTCTATGGTAAGCTTGCTCAAATTCCAACTTATAATACCTAAAATAAAATGCAGGGACATTTCAGTCATTTAAGTCATTAACCTCACACATAAATGGGTTGATACAAAAACACTTCCAAAACTACCAAACACACCCTGCCGTTAA
This sequence comes from Pistacia vera, assembly GCF_008641045.1. NCBI lineage: Eukaryota > Viridiplantae > Streptophyta > Magnoliopsida > Sapindales > Anacardiaceae > Pistacia > Pistacia vera. The sequence continues at coordinate 74,469 of NW_022196057.1, forward strand.
TTTTGTCTGTTAAGTTGGATGTTGACTCAGTTTGACTTGTGAAAAGTTCGATTTGCCCCTAAAGCTTTCAATTAAATTTAATTAATTCTCTTTGACTTATGAAATGTCTTACTACCATTAAGCTTTTCAACTAAATTTAAATCAAACTTTAAAACTAAAATGCCTAAACTAAGAAAACTCTAAAGTAAACCCTAAACCAAAATGCCTAAACTAAAAAAACTGTAAGTAAACCCTAAACCAAAATGCCTAAACTAAAAAAACTGTAAAGTAAACCCTAAACCAAAATGCCTAAACTAAAAAAAAACTCTAAATTAAATAAAAAATATTTTTTTTATTATTTATCCTATCTCTAACTTACAAAAATGATCAAAACTGAAAAATTTAAATATCCAAATAACTTTTTAATTTTTACATAAACTAATTTGAGTTTTAGTTTTTGAAGAAAAATTAGAAAATTTTCTTAATTATGTAAAATAATAATTTATTTTAAAATTAAAAAAAGATTAAGTGATTATAGTAGCTTCGGCTGTGATCTGCCAAGGTCATAGCCTTTTCTATTGTGATCTTGCTTGCAGTAGTGGCCTAGCAACTAGATCTGGTTCCGTTGGTGGTCGGCTCTTTTTTTCTTCAATTTTTTGTATTTTTTATAACTTTTAAAGATTTTCTTTTATTTTCTGATTTTTCTTTTTGAGATTATTCAACTTTAGTTTTTATTTTTTATTTTTTATTTTTCAGATTATTCAATATGTTAAAGTCTCCTTTACCCTTCATCCTAATTAGAGTAAACAATGAAAATTGACGGAGGGGGTGTGTTTGGTAGTTTCTGAAGCTTCTCAAGTTTTAGGGGGTGTTTTAAGTATTAATCCCATATAAAATTCTCTTGGAGCCCTCCAGCCTCGCGTGGCAGTTCTCAGCTCCGTCTTTCTTCAAACTCCGTAAACTCATTTCCTTCATTTCATCACTCACAAACCCAGAAAACCCTAACTGAAAAAAAAATTCTCTGATTATTTCATTTCCATTCAATTCAATTCAATTCAATTGAAACTATTCAAATTCAGATTCAATTTGAAATTCAAATTCCTTCACCATTTCAATGAAGCAATGAGCAGCAGCAGCCCGAGCCCACTGGTGTCCCCGACGAGCTCGCGGTCCGTTACCGAAACCGTGAACGGCTCCCACAAATTCGTGATCCAGGGTTACTCATTAGCGAAAGGCATGGGAATCGGGAAGCACATTGCCAGTGACAATTTCACGGTAGGCGGTTACCAGTGGGCCATTTATTTTTACCCTGACGGCAAAAATCCAGAGGATAATTCAACATACGTTTCAGTTTTTATTGCATTAGCGAGCGAGGGAACCGATGTGAGAGCGTTGTTTGAATTGACGCTCGTGGATCAGAGTGGTAAAGGAAAACACAAGGTGCATAGCCATTTTGACCGCTCGCTTGAAAGCGGGCCTTACACACTGAAGTATCGAGGGAGCATGTGGTAGGTTAGGTTTTAATTCTGAAATTTTGACAATGAAGATAAATTGTGAATGAAATAGTAGATTTGGTTTTAATTGTCTTAATTGTTTTGATTATGATGATTTGTTTGTTTCATTAATGATGTGAAATTTTTTAGGGATTTTGTATGAGATTGTTTGGAATTTCTTATTCGTTTCATGTGTTGTGGCCTTTGTATAGCTTGTTATTTTGTTTCTAGTAATGTCACCACCCTTTTTGTGTTGATTCCGGTTAGAATTTGTTTTATACAAGTTCATTTTCTCTCTCCCATTCCAGTTTTTCTGTCTCGCCAAGTCTCCTTCTCTCTCACATTCTTTGTCTCTGACCAACTTTTGTTTATTATTTTTTAAGTTTATCTTACTCTCTTGGTCAATCGACAAAAAAACTGAATGTCAAACGCAAATAGTTGCCCAATTGTGTGTAAATATGTTAATTTAGGAGATATCGGAGTCTTGGAGAAAATGGTAGCTTCTAAAAATCTGGGGAAAGATGCAGCTTAATCAAGGGGTAAGAGGATATAGAAGAGTTGTGTATATGTTCAATGGTGGCAAATTCAGCAGCAACTCATTTTTGTTTGTTCTTTGGCTGAGCTAGCTTTTTCTCTCTTTTTAAGATTTGATAACAATGTATGTAAAAGTTCTGCATATGTAGTTGCTTGATGCACTTGAGAGAAGTATAATTACAATGGAAACTACAAAATTCAAATTTTAGTGCTAAGTGGGACTAAGGTTGCTTTTATAAAATCCCAATTGGATCTACTGTTCCTTAGATCTTTAAATACTACAGAACTTATCTTGCAAACAACTTATATATATAGGCTTCAAGTGCCAGAAAGAGAGGGAAACAAAGGCATTAAAGAAATTGTAGCAGAATGAATGTTTCAAAAAAAAGGAGAAATTATATCAAGGATCCAGAGAAAATTTGCTTAAAAGTCTGATAAAGAGAGTAGGACAGCTCCTCACACATCTTCAAGTAGCATAAAAGGTAGCAGGAGTAGGAAAGATTCAATAACTGGGTACAGTTTCATCCTTTCTACATTGTGAATGTGAAATTCACTAGATTTGAGGAGCCAAGAAGAAAGAAGATAAGTGACTTAGTGAGACTAGAGAGGAAAAGTGGAATGGAAGAGAGAATGAACATATAAACAAGGAAAGTACAAAGTAATTGCAGAGTTAGTGTAAGCCATCATTTAATCTACCATAGGCTTTCAACCACTTTTCGTATTCAAAGCATATTCAACCCTTGGGTTGGATTAATCCAAAGGTTCAGAATCTTGGTCTGCTAATAAGGGAGATGTTTATATATAATATCATTGATGTTTATTTCAATACCAGATGGAGTCTAGGGAATTTGCAATCTATTTTTTTTTTTCCCTCTCCTACTATGTTTTTCTTGCTAAAATGAATTTGTCGTAAATGTAGATTTCTAATTTGCAAATTCCAGGTCCTACAGCTCAAGCTCATTTTACAGCTTCTTATTATCTCAATTTTATAATTCTTTATACTTGTCTTTGCGCGTTCTGCTAACCTAGATTCCATTTTTTTAATAATTGATTGTATCTGTCAAATTGTTTGATTTCCGTATGTAATTTTGTGTTGTAGGCAGAGTTAATGCATCACAATTGCTCTGCTATCTCTTATTTGTAACTCAGTTAGACGTATAGTAAACTGATGTTGAATATTGTTTACCCTGTGATTCATTTTACCCATTTGGATGTTTATTTAAGGACAATAATATGTTCAATTTCTTCAATATAGGGGTTACAAGCGTTTTTTCAGACGAGCTTTGCTTGAAACATCTGATTACCTCAAGGATGATTGCCTGAAGATCAATTGTACTGTTGGAGTTGTGGTTTCAGCCATAGATTGTTCAAGGTTACATTCAATTCAGGTTCCAGAGTCTGATATTGGAGAACATTTTGGCATGTTATTGGAAAATATGGAATGTTCAGATGTAACCTTTGATGTAGCTGGAGAAAAGTTTCATGCTCACAAGTTGGTTTTGGCTGCTCGATCTCCTATATTTCGATCTAAATTCTTTGAGGTGTTAGAGGAAGATAAGCAAGAGATTGTAATTAGTGATCTAGAGCCTAAGGTTTTTAAGGTGAATTCATCTCTTATTGTTCCTATTGTTTTGCATGAGGTCTTTGGTGAGCATTTGTTCTCTTCTGACGGTATTGTATGTTTCATCACTGTTTTTCTCTGCTTCCTGCAGGCCATATTACACTTCATATACAGAGATTCTCTTACAGAGGATGTGGACGTGGCGGGATCTGGCTCTTCTTGTATGTCTTCTGTATCAGATACCCTAGTTGCAAAGTTGTTGGCAGCAGCAGACAGATATGGCTTGGAGAGACTCAGATTGATGTGTGAATCTCATCTATGCAAGGATATTTCTGTGAATTCTGTTGCCAAAATCTTAGCCTTGGCCGATCAATATCATGCTACAGAACTAAAAGCTGTTTGCCTAAAATTTGCTGCTGAAAATCTTGCTGGTCTGTTTTCGGTTTCCTCTTACATTTCCTTAACTATATGTGAGAAAAAATCATAACTGCTGTTTAGAAGTAAAAGTATGATGACTTTTTTTGAGCATGAAGCTTGACCTCTATTGAAAAATATCTTATATATGCTAGTATGCATCTGTTTGTTATTGACCTTGTGTTGATCCTATTTCCTTGAAGATGAATTTTGCTGTATAGTTAATAGATATTGATAAGGACCTATAATTTTATTCTTCACTTATGGATGCTTTTAGGAGTGTATAGAATGATAAAAGTTCACCTGTAAAGCTTTATACTAGAAATTTATTTATATGAAGATCGCTTGAGTTTTTATGTCTATCATGCTTCAAGCAGTACCCACAAAGACATCGTGAACTGTTTTTGGTCTATCAAAGTCGATCTTTTCAGAAATGTGATCACTTTTGTCAGATCAACTTGTAGCAGCAGTGCTATATTGGATAAAATCAAACGGATTTGAATATGTACTGGTTAAAATTTGTTGACTGTGAATATCAACCAACTGGCTTAGTGGAGAACAATGTTTTCAATAGAGGGAATATGGAATTAAAGGCAAAAACAAGATTGTGATAGCTGTATTTGTATTAGAAGGGATTATTCCTGAATAATATTAGGTCTGGTGCTGTTAAAGTAGTGTAATGCTGTTCTGAGTTTTATGTTGTCTATTATATTTTGTGAGATTGCTTGGTGAGCTCCAAGTAGCTAGATTTCTAGTTATATACTTGGTTACTGAATTTTAAAATTCATTCATTAGTTTTGAAGGTGTTTATGGTTGTTGATAATATTTCTCTGAAGATTGTTTGTAGAATTTTAGTTCACTTGCCAGTAAATGGAAGCCCTCTTATTGTTACACATATAATTTATTTTCTTATGAATAAAATATTTTTGATCACAATACTAATATAATACAATAGAGTCCAATGGTTTTGTAACATAATTTTGCACTCTGCGAAAGTGGCAATTAAAAAAATTGAATAAAGATTTCACAGAAACAAAAGAATTGAAGAGTGAAATAATTTGAAAGTAAGACTGTAAAAAAGAAATGGAATAATACTAACATATGGTTTGAAAAATGTAAGACTGGATCTTTTCTTGTTTGAAAATTTTCATTGTTGACTTTTGGACTCTTTTACGATGTCATAGTCACTTGATTTGAGTCTTAGTTCTTTGGAGGTTTCTTGACTTACTATTGTATAGACTATGTGAATTGCTTGTTCACCCTTTTGTAAATCTCTGTATATAAATAATATCATTTGCGTTTCTTCTGTAAATAGAAGGTGTATAGCTATTATTGAGAAATTTACTTAATTTTGTATATTTTGAAATATTGTTATTGATGAAAATGTGTATAGATCAAAGTCAGTGAGCAATGTGGTCCAAATATTTTTTTTAACTGTTCTTTCTGGTTGCTCTGGCCTGACGGCATGATTTATTCTCTTTCTATTTGGGCATATTATGGTGTGTTCAGATAAATATTTTTTGGTGTTGATAGAAATAAGATCTCTAATTCAATGTTATTGCATTTCATGTGGACATTTGACCTCATTTATAATGCTTGCATTCCTTTTGTTTGAAACATTTGTTTGGTGTTCACTAACCCTAAAATAATAAAGAATTCTGTCCTCAAGCCTTCCCTTCGACCGAGTTCTCAATTTTTCTAGTAAAGTGGTCAGCTTCCACAATTTTGTCAAATACCAAGTTTACAATTTTGACGGAGATGAAACCCTAAGTGGTTGGCCTGGTGGTTAAGAAGGTTTGCTCCCTTCACTGACTTCCTGGGTTCAAACCACCCTGGGGCCACTTACCACATTTGTGGTTTACCTAGAACATTAGGCTTGTAGGGTGTTCAATGGGTCCCGGGGATTAGTTGAGGTGCGTGCAAGCTGGCCTGGACACCCCAATTGTAAAAAAAAAAAAAAAAAAAATTGATGGAGATAGGTCTCTTTCAGATATCTGGGTCGCAACCTCAATTTCATGTAATAGTAAAAAATGGCCCCCATTGATAGTTTTAGATATATAGATAAAGGATTTTCAGGGGGATTATTTAATTTCTTTCAACAAAATATAGTGTCACTAATCATACATTTTCATTTTAAATATATTATTTTTGAGATTGGAAAGAGTGAGTCTCTTTCTTTGTTTTAATTCAAGCTCTTTATAGTTTTCATTGTTTTCTCTACTTTTTAACACATGCAGTCATGTGCAAGATCTCTGGCTGCTAGGATTTGTATTAAGTTACTCCCAAACTGAAATGTTTAAATTGATTAGTTGATAGGTAAGTTCTAATTTGTAGAACTCAACATCTATAAAGAGCTTGAATTGCCACTTTAGCAAACAGATACAAGTTATTACATACCAATAATAATCACTTTAGCAAACACAACTTATAAACAAATAGAATAACTTTTTTCACACAATGAGGAGATTCGTAGACAAGACCATTTGATAAACTTGATTATGACACCACCTTCATTTTACCTAAAGATTTAAGTTGATCTGTAATATAGCCCAACACTAGCAAAACTTTGTTTCATTTATATATTTTGTGTTTGGGGATTGCATACTGCAATACGCAATGACTTTTTTCTATAGTTGCTGTGATTGTGCTCTGTGTCATTAGCATGCTTTTGGTTCTTACTCAGTAGAGCATTAGAGCCAAACAAGGAATTTAAAGTCTTATTCCAACAGTCTGGGGCTGATTTGTTGGTCAAGTGTGATTCATTAACATCTAGGCTATTGTACCTCATTTGTTCAAAAATAATATTTTGCTTCTTGTTAAGCGAGGGTGAGAGTATGTAAGGAGAGGGGCCTGTGGTGAGTTTTGTTTTTTGGTAAAAATGTGGGTTTTTATATGGTTTTTATATCATATTTCATGTGCATTTTAGGTAAGGTCACATGAGCAATGTACAAGGATTTGTTCGCAAACCATGGTAGCCATTTTGGCCTGGTGGAGTTTTGCTGAGATCAGTTTCTGTAGCCATCTTTCTGTGGGTCTTTCATGGGAATGCATTTGTTGTCATTGAACTGTTGCTTTTGCAATCCATTATCTTAGACTCAGTAGTAATAGTCTGGTTATCATTTGCAGCACCAAATAGTTGAAAATTCCAAAATTTGGGGAGAAGGAAAGATATTGCATTATATATATGTGTAAAAAAGCTTACCTATGCATACTATATTATTCTAAAATTTCAATTTTGGCAGCTGTTATGCGGTCAGATGGTTTCGAATACCTCAAAGAGAACTGCCCATCACTGCAATCAGAGCTGCTGAAGACAGTGGCAGGTTGTGAGGAGGATTGCAGCAGTGGGGGTGGGAAATCTCGAAGCGTATGGGCTCAACTTTCCGATGGCGGAGATACCAATGGCAGGAGGGTCAGGCAAAGAACCTGACATCTGATGTTTGCTATCTTTGTAAATGGAGGTGATGATGTTGTGAAAAGATTTCAGCAGCTAACGGAGTTGGACATGGCGGGAGGGCCTGGCCTGTCTTTCTTGGAAGTTACTAAGCCTAAGATGTGTAAACGGATTGTTGTTAGATGGTGGGCGTTTACTGTAAAATATGACTAAACTGTGTTAGCTGTTTACTAATAGTGCTTAGTAAGAAACATGGCTCTGGTATCTTTATTTGGCCGCTGACAACTTGTATAATTCTCTCGGTTGAGATGGAGTTTTGTTTTGAATTGTTTATGTTTTTGTGCATGAACCGGAACCCTCTTTGATAACAATGGATCACACAAGACACAATGGGGTTGAAATCAATGGATTACACAAAACACAATGGGGTAGCAAAGCTCAGTGCCCAAGTTTGACACCAAAAAGGATACATAATATCACATTATCAATACATAATGGAGTTTAATAAAAAGGGTTTGTGAGTGAAGTATTACTATCTAGGAAACTGAAAAGGTAAAAGACAATAACAAAAATTAAAATAAAAAATTGAAAAGCTTTCTTTCCCTGTGTATCTTTAGCAGTCAATTGTCTGGGCAATTGGAAAGAATTAGCCATAACTTTCTCTAGAGAACCCCAAATGTAATGCCGTAATATAAGTGTGCTGACAACGGTGGAGAGAAGCATTAAATCACTGTTCTCCCTCCTTTATATTTAATTCAAAAACATTTCTTAAGTCGTGGCTACAAGTCATACATTAACTCATTTATTATCCATGTAACCATCACAACAAAAAACTTCATTTACAAGAAAAAAAAACGGTTTTTATTTTCTACATTGTATAATAAGAAAAATAATTAATTCATCAGTTAATATATTATAGAATATTTATCATTTATTTAATATTATTTAATGATTAATAAAAACATCATGAAAAACGAATTCATCAATTAATTAATATTACAGTAAAAATAATTTTTGGATTATTTAATTTTATATAGTAATTAGCTTTAATTATTTAATATTAAATAGTAATTAATTTTTAATATAAATAATACAAATAAAAATATTTTATTATTCATATTTAAGTAATTAATTAATTTTATTTATATTATTTGAAAGGTGAAATTATATTTTAATAATATATAGGCCGAAATAATTTTGGCTCTATTTGGCTGGTTTTTGGGAATACTATTATTAGTATTTCCAAAAAAGTTAAATAGTAAAATGCCCAAAAACTCACAATATTATTCAATATTATTCAACTTTTTTTAAACCCCCTAAATTTGTTAATTTAATAAATACCCCTAAATATTTTTTTTGAAATTGCAAAAACACCCCTAAACCCACATTATACCACATTTTGGCCACCATTGTTGGAAGTTGGCCGGAATCTGATATAATGGCGCACTACCGGCTGAATTTGGTCGGTAGTGCGCCGATCTAACCTTTTCTGACCAGATCCACGGTGGATCTGGTCGAAAAGGCCAGATCTTTGGCCTTAATTAGACGTCAACGACGGCCAACATATGGTCGTCGTTGACCATCAATGACGGTCGTATCTTTGGCAATCGTTGACGAGCAAATGTGGCCAGATCTGGCCTTTGCCGGCAAGATCCACCGTGGATCTGGCCGGCAAAGGCCATATCGGTGCTCGACCGGCAAGATCCAGTGAGTTATGCGTCGATACAACGACTCTGGCCACCCTCTGGCGGTGGTGGCCAGCTATGATTGTTCAATGGGTGGGTTAGGGGTGTTTTTGTTAACTTTCAAAGTTTTATTATAGGGGTGTTTAGTAAATAAACAAACATAGGAGGTATTTTTATTAATTTTCAAATCCTACATCGTAATACCCGCCTAATTCAACTTTTTTTTACTTTTTTCAAAAAACTTTTCTAAAAACTGCAAAAAAGTGAACCAAACGGAGCCTTTCCCATCCTACGTTTGTAGAAACACATTTTCGCACCCCTTGAATGGAAATAGCACACTTTACCACCATTCGATGCTCTCCGTCCAGGTAAAACTTTCATTAACCAGCTTTGATCGTTTAAACATCATTTTTTTTTTATAGTCTTTATTATATTTATAGTCTTTATTATAATAACAAATAACTAAGAAAATCAAATCAATAATCTTTTGTTATGATTAATTTTTTTTCCACTTACTCCTTGGAGTCCGTTTAGTTCGGGTCATGTAAGATAACAGGGATAATCTTTGTTTATTTTGCAAGATTCTGTTATTTGGTTTGCAAGTGATAAAATATTACGGGTATCTTTTATTGCAAACAGTGTTAACTATTGGTAATATAGGGGGTAATCAGATACTCTCTCCAGGTGGTGTTATTAAAAGATTATTGAGCTAATATGATTTTTTATATCTATTTTGCCCTTAATTAAATACCATTTCGGACATAATTACCTCAAATGTCCACCAAATAACCATCAAATCCCCCTACATTTGAGAATTTAGCTAAAACACCCCAACCACAAAAAAGTTTAAATATTAATAAAATACCCCTAGCCACCCAGGACTACCGCCGGCCGCAATCGCCATAATGGTGCACGAGCAGCAGGATTTGGCCTGTCATGTGCTAGTAAGGTCGTAACAGCCAAAGATGTGGACATGAAACGACCACAGATTTGGCCGTTTTACAGTCGCTGTTTCATAGCCGCCGTTTCACGATCACATCTTTGGTCGTGAAACGGCCGTGGATCGTTGATCCATGACCGAAAATGGCTTTGTCGGTGCACAACCGACAATATACGGCCAGTTGTGTTCCATTCTGTCGGCGGCCAATGGTGGTGGTTGGCTGCCGGTAGTGGTTTGGGGGGGTGGGGATGATTTTGCTACAAATTGAGTTTTTATAGCTGAGGTATTTTAGCAAAATTTCAAATGTAAGGGGTTAAAAAAATGATTCAAATAATAATAATAATAAAAATATTATATTAATATTTAAAAAGGAGGGCAATTTAGTAATCTATATAACATACCCACTCATTTATTATCCCAACCAAACATATAAATATATCACCAATTTATTCCAATTAACCAAACACATTTCTCTAAACATTCCTAGTAATTTTCAAAATGATCTATCTTTTCATTAATATAACATCCTCCTATAATAAAATATTATATGAACCAAACACACCCTTGTAGTACCCGAAATTCTCCAAGGGCAAAATAATAAGAATCCCTATTTGATAATGGTTGCCCATAAAGTAAATAATATTAGGGACATCCTTCAATATAGGAAGTAGAATCATAATCGAATAGAGGAATATAATAGGAAAAGGAATATGAGTTAAAATAGGTAGTGAATGTGGATAAGATATGATCCAAATAAGGAAGAGGATACTACATTCTCCTAAAACACTTGAAATCCTTTTTTCATTGGAAATCGTACAACGACAAGGAAATTAATTCTCTTAAACCCTAATCTACTTCACTATATAAAGGGGGCGAAACGACATGGAATGATATTTCAATATTCACTTAGAGAAGACTCGTAGTCAAGCACTCTGAATTGAAGTTGATCACTGTCGTATTTAGCCTTTGCCTCTATTCTAACCTTACAATCTCGCATGAGTCCTTTGCAGTTCTTTTGTAAGAAAAGAGACCGGCGTTGTAGTCAAAGATCATCTCAAGAAGTCAACGAGTTAAGGGCGGAATCGTGAAGTTGTGTTTTGAAGGGCAAGAAAATACTTTCCTAATTTGGTGCGAATTTTGGCATCAATTGTTGGCGCCACCTGTGGAAAAGGTATATAGAAAGCCGCAACAACAAACATGTAGGGTTTTAATTGAATTGATTAGGTAGTAGAGTTTAATTTTTTTTCGATTGACAACCCGAAAACCCATAGATCCTTATACCAATTACATTGTTTACATGTTAAAACAAATAAAAAATAGACCAGATTTGATTTCTTACCAGCGTTTGATGGCTCCTTCTCTGGATTTAGTTGTTTCGCTTTCAATCCAAGAATAGGACTGCACGAACAGTATCCACACGAAGATAGGATTGCTCACAGTTGATTTAATTTGCTAGATTAAATTAATGCTATAAGGATTAAAGGTGTGCATAATTTTTCAAAGAAAATTCTCTCATTTTCTTATGTGAAAAAACATTGGGTGGCTAGGGTTTGAGTTTTTTTTTTTCATTTATTTTATTTTAGTTGCCCCTTTTATAGTACAACCAAAATAAAACCCTATTCCTTATTAGAATCGTTATTTGAATAGCATTAACCTAATTACCAAACATAATTATTAGGACATTTTTATTTATTTTATATATATATATATATATATATATATAAGTAATGACCTCAACAAATTTAATTGCATTGTGAGATTACCAAAATACCATTTCATCTTAAAAGAAGAAATTGTCCCTTTTACATTATAATCCTCAAACTATCTTCTAATTGTGTAACCCGTAGGCTCCATATTATATTGGAAGTGAGTACTACCACGATTAATTACCAATTAATCGTCTCACTATACACAGACCAAGATTGGTCTCTAACAAAGCATCATGACCACCCAATAGACATAGACTTAGCGCTATCTATCAACGGTATGGTTACCATGCAATTCAATCCCTTCATCATCTGTTATCTCGTCAAGGTTGAAGTACATATATGGTGTCAACTTCAAATTACTTCCTTGATATATTGGCGTTTGGTTATCAGACTAAAAACAAAATAAAATGGATATGAGCAATAACTCATTTCCACTGTGGCCACAAATTTATAATTGTTTCCATAAATTAAAAAGCTGTACTAGATAACTTCTCCTATACCCAGGAGTGATGAATCTTTTGTCAATCCACAATAACCATAGTGTACTTCAAAGTAGTCAATCACTCCTGTACTAATAACCCTAAAAAGGACTATGTTAGACTAACATCAAACTATACCAATATTTACACACGACGCTCTGGTGATCTTAAGTTTAAAGATCACATGCACCACCATCTATTAGAGGATATATTCCATTGACACTGGGATTACTATCTATATGGAATCCTTTGGTGGCTTAGTCTAGTGAACTTGCCGACTACAAGCACCCATGTGTTGCACCAAGTTGTCACCAAACAACTTTGACATGTGAGATCTATCACTACCTTTTAATTGGGTTATTCAACATTGTGATAACCTTACCGTATTATCAGCGCCCTAAATTAGAATAATACTGATGTTATGCACAATTCTAGAATGGCCATTCTGAATGGTCATAGGGTCTTCACAATCGAGATTTATAACATTCGATACCCTTGTCATAGTTTTACCAATCTAAGGGCATATATCATAAAATATAATAAATAGTAAATGGTTTGATATAGAAAAATTTGCCTTTATTAATTATTAGCATGAATTTTACTGAGAGTCAACACTATAAACAGATTAGCTCTAGGGCACTTATATTAACAAAACATGGTAACGGCGTGATAGACAACAAACCGGGAACAAGGACGCCTTCAACACCACAAAGACCTCTGCCAACACTGGCTAAGTTTCCCTAAGCACCAATCAACTGGACATGGTGATTGCACTAATCAAATGAATATGGTGATTGCACCAATCATAGGCCTTCCGCCATGCAACACTCCAAGAACAATTGATGTCGACAAATCTAAGCGACGGTTAAAGTTTCCATGAGAATTACTTAACGACTTACATAATAGACTCTGTGGTGAGCTCCTTAACTTGTTGACAACATGAGTCGTCGCTACAAGGGCACTGTCAAAGAATCTCAACAACGGCATGGTAAATTAAATCAACCTTTACTAATCCGAATAACTAGTTGTAAGTTGCTTGCTTGCATGCAATGTGAATGAGCACTCAAGATAACTAAATCAAGCTTATGAGTTTAGTCTTGATTCAGTATGTTTCTCACTGCTTCATGCTTTTATTAAATTAAATCTAGAGAGCATATTCCATGTTGTTTAATAGATAGGGAATTGGGTTAAAAACTTGTTTAATCCAACGACATATAAGGAGAAATGAATTTATCGAGCTTGTGATACCTTTTGAGCTAATATAATCAAGAGGGTTGTAAGTTAGGAAATGTTTTTATTAATGTGCCATTCATGTCTAGTGGTGATAAATGATCCTTCGATCCAATTTATTTCATATTCTTAAACTCTTAGTTGTTAATTGCTTGTTTTTAATTCTTTGCATTAATCATCAAAACTCCTTGTTTAGTAAGTAATTAGTTAATTGGAAAAATATTTTGCGGGAAAAGAGCCTTACTTGCTATGTGATACAACACGATATTGTTATAGATTTTAAGTAAGGTTAAATTAGTTTTTGCATTTGCATGCAATCAATTACACCCTAGAAGTGGCATATGATATTTGTGCTCAAAAAGTGGCACATGCTTAAGTGGCATATATTGTTGCCTAAGTGGCATATCCAGATTTTGCCTTTATAGCATGTCCAAATTTTGCCTGTGTGGCCTATCGAGATATATGAATGTTGTTGTTATGTTTTGTGCTAACCGTCATATGAAGGTTTTGAAGAATTCATATTGCCTGAAGCAAATGCAGCAAGTCCAAGATTAGTTGGCTCTGCCTATACTCTCCTAATCCCCACAAAGCCAACTGGCAAACAAGAGATGTTTTTGAAGGCTCTAAAGTTTCATGGTGATCTACAAGCAAGCTCCGATTGCTACATTTTTTCAGTAGCTATGAGATTCTTATACTCCATGAAGTTATTTGAGAATTTATATGCAACGACATAAAACTGCTCAAATTTAATCTATGAATTTCTGCCATGATGAGGGGGATCGTTCATCAGGGAGCATATCTTTTAATAAAGACTATTATGGGACAAATGTGCACTGTACCTTTTTTCTCTGACTAGTTTTTTTACCATTGGGTTTTATTGGCAATGTTATGTTTGAAAATATAGGGCTGACGCAAGGCTCAGTCAGCATAAAAAAGTCAGAGCTTAGGTAAGCCCGCAGCCAGTTAGAGGCAACCACGTCGCGTGGTGACAGAAGCAGCACACTCATGTCAGTAAAATGGGTGTGCGCCAGACCTGCCAAAAGCTGTAGTGACTCCACGTGTCCAATCCCTGTACTAAATCGCGTAAATCACTCTAGAAGGTGGGCAATGTGACATAAAAAAGGATTTGCACGAATAACCCCACCAACTCGTAGATTTAGTAATGATAACCTTAATCTATCCCACTATAAATTGAGAACTCTTCTCTCATTTAGGGGATTGGCTATTCTCTCTCTAAAATATACAGCATTCACTCTCTTGTACAATCATTTGTAAGTCAGTCCGCTAACGTGACCTAACCTCTATCATTAATACAAAAATCAGTGGACGTAGGATTCGCTTCCTTAGCATCCGAACCACTTTAAACGCTGTTTTCCACTGCATTTATTCTCATTTTCACATTCACGTGTGTCTTCTAGGCTACTCAGCATTTCACACGTGCGTTTGGTTGGTGTCAAAATCACGCATCAACAGTTTGACGCTAGAAGGAGGGCCTGATTTAGTATTCATCCTTCATCAGGAGAATCTCTAACTTACTGGTCCTACAATAGCAAATGGCCCGCCAACTTGAACCTGAGCGAACCAACTAGGGCGTTGGGGAGATCCCCCAAGTCCAGGACATCTCTTCCGAGGTACCTTTGGTTTCGCAAAATATCACAGGGGATATCCCGTCAAGTTCACAACTTGACCCTGCCGTCAGAAGCTACCTGGAGAGGTTCGACAATACCCTTCAGACGGTCAACCGAAGGTTGGACCGTTTGGACCAGGGCATGCCACCTGAATCAGCTAGGGCGGTATAACCACCAAAAATGCCTGCAGGTCGTATGAAAGTGCAGCAAAGGGTGATAGCTCGTGCCGCGAGCACTGCAGCGCGTCGAAAAAAGGGCAAGCAAGTGGCAAAAAATGGGCCTAAGGGCTCCAAAGGGCCGGCAAACACTGACCACATCCCGAGTAGAATACCTATG
Source organism: Pistacia vera (assembly GCF_008641045.1). Classification (NCBI taxonomy): domain Eukaryota; kingdom Viridiplantae; phylum Streptophyta; class Magnoliopsida; order Sapindales; family Anacardiaceae; genus Pistacia; species Pistacia vera. The sequence continues at coordinate 89,851 of NW_022196057.1, forward strand.
GCGTTAAGACTCGATGAAAAGTTATAGGTCAAGCCATCCCATGCCACGTCGCATGCACACCCCCATAAAAGTGCTAGGCAGGGCGATTCTTATCACCGCCAGAAAAACGATCCTGATCGTCATCATGTGGGAGGTTCTCACACTCCGCGGGGTGGTTTGTACCACCGTGGAGGCCGTGACAATTCCCCGCACCATCCATCGCCATCACACGGCTCTAGCCAGCGTGTGTCGAGAGCGGTCGAAACTGCTGGCCGAGGCAAAGCGAAATCCGACCTCCAGACTTTTCTCAAACGCAATCACAACCGCGGGGGTCAGACTCGCATGGGAGAAAGCAATCCCCAAATAGCTCCGCTGCCTCAGATTGAGGAGTTACAACGAGCTCTGGACTAGCTAAGAGCTCAGCAAAACAAGCAGGGGCAGGTCGCGTCCACGTCCTCTTTTTCTCCGAGAGTGTTAACCGCCCCACTCCGATCAAGATTTAGAATGCTCGACATGCGGGCGTTCGATGAAAATTCTGATCTGCAGGATCATTTATATGAATTCAACAACCTGATGGAGCTTCACCAGGTCTCAGATCTAGCAAAGTGTCGTTGTTTGGCAGTAACTCTGACCTCTCATGCCAAACGATGGTTCAGGTCGCTCCTAACAGGATTGATCAGCTTGTGGCCTCAGATGAGCGTGACATTCCTAAGGCATTTACAAGTAAATCGAAAGTTCTTGATGCCTTTAAGCTACCTCAGCAACATAAGGAAAGAGAGGGATGAATCCCTCCAATTATACATCGATCGATTCCACAGAGAGCTTAACAAGGTAGCTCACACTCCCGAGAAGTCTGTTCGAACTCTCATCATAGCGGGAGTTCGCCCACAGACTGACCTGTGGAAAGAGTTACAGGCTGAGGATGATGTTTCCCTCATCCGTTTCTATAACCTTGTGGAGAAGTACCTCCGTATTGAAATTCCGTGGCAGCGCTTAGGGTAGTGCGTCTGGTCGAGAGGACAGGAGAGTTGATCGCAGATGGGCTATTGACGATCAACGAAAAGGAAAGAAACTGCACTATGAGCCCAAAAAGTCTTATGCTCTTGTTCCTCGTCGCGATCGCGACAGAAATCAATATACGTATTTGAATGCATCTGTATCGGCTATTTTTGACAAATCAGAAGAAGCCAGCCTGCTCGGAGAGCCTGAGCCCATGAAAAATCCCCTGTCAGCTAGAAATAGTAAAAAGTACTGTCGCTTTTATCGGGATAATAGGCACCATACCGATGAGTGCCGAGCTCTCAAACAGACAATCGAAGACCTCATTAAGCAGGGGCATTTAAAGGAGTATATTGATGATTCCACTCCCGTACAGGAGAAAAATCAAGGGTAACTAGGAAAAAAGCATCGTGACTGCAAAGGCATAGGCAGTATCAACCTTATCTTTGGAGGGCCGCACCTCGCGGGGAACTCGCGAGGTGTCTAGGAAAGATATGCTCGCGCGACCTATCATGACCTTATCAGTGATGATCACAATGCAAAGACCACAAAAGGTTCGCAAGGAGGAGGCAATTACTTTCTCCCAAAAAGATGCAGCTCATTTGCATCATCCCTACGATGACGCTCTTGTAATCACGCCCCTCATAGGGCACCATAACGTCCACAATATGTTGGTGGATAATGGAAGTGCTGTGAACATCCTGTTCCAAACAGCTTTCGAAAGAATGAACTTGGATGAGGCCGACCTAAAGCCCGCCTCGATCCCTCTGTATGGATTTATCGGGGACCACCTGATCCCCAAAGGAACGATCTTGCTTCCAGTCACACTGGGTGACTATGACGAAGTGACCAAGGTAACTGAATTCCTGGTAGTGGATTGCCCATCCGCTTTTAATGGTATCCTGGGGCGACCTTTGTTGAGAAACTTCAGAGCAGTCACTTCAATATACCATCTGAAGATGAAGTTCCCCACTCCGATGGGGATAGGGGAAGTTAGCGGATCTCAGCGCGTAGCTCACGACTGTTAAATAAAAGCAGTACAAATGGCGTGCAAAGGGAAAGGCATTTCGCGCAACATTCCCCGATAGGCTATGGCGATCAGTCAGATCGAGCCACAGCCTGGCCTAGCCGAGGACAATATGGATCCTCTTATTCAGGAATACCTATCCAGTGGGCCGGTTGAGGATGTGTCGGAGGTATTGGTCGACCAGCGTGAGCCGAGCAGGGTGTTAAGGATTTGGAGCAATCTCAATCCTTAACTCGCCACTGAACTGACCAACTTCCTAAGAGAGAATATCGATGTGTTCGCATGGTCGCACGCAGACATGGTCGGGATCAGCCCAGATATTATTTTCCATGCATTAAACATCGATAGTGAAGCCAAGCCGGTTCGCCAAAAAAAAAAGAGCGATGGATCCGGAGAGATATGCCGCCTTAAAGCTAGAGGTGGATAACCTCATTCAGAACGGATCCATCCGAGAAATGCTCTATCCGACCTGGGTTGCCAACCCAGTTCTAGTAAAGAAGCCTAATGGCAAATGACGAACTTGCGTCGACTTCATCGATCTCAACAAAACATGCCCGAAAGATAGCTTTTCCCTGCCTAGAATCGACCAGCTCGTGGATGCCACCTCGGGGCACGAGCTGCTAAGTTTCATGGACGTGTACTCGGGGTATAATCAAATTCTGATGTACGCACTAGACGAAAAGCATACATCCTTTGTTACAGATCAGGGACTATACTGCTACAGAGTTATGCCCTTCGGCCTCAAGAACGCTGGCGCGACCTACCAGCGATTGGTTAACCGGATGTTCTCTGAACAGATCAGAAAGTCAATGGAAGTCTATGTAGATGACATGCTGGTCAAATCCCAGGTCACTTCGGACCACATAGCACATCTCGCTAAGATGTTTGATATCCTCCGACTATACAGAATGAAGCTAAACCCCCTCTAGTGCTTGTTCGGAGTATCTTCGGGAAAATTCCTAGGATACATGGTTAACCAACGGGGAGTAGAGATCAACCCCGAGAAAATCCAAGCTCTCCTCAACATGAAAAGCCCGACCAGCAAAAAACAGATCATAAGCCTTAATAGGCGAATAGCGGCACTAAGTCGCTTCATATCGAGGTTAACAGATCGCTGCTTGCCGTTCTTCAATGTTCTAAAGGCCAATAAAAAGTTCGAATGGATTCTCGAGTGCGAATAGGCATTCCAAAGTATTAAAGAACACCTCGGAAAGTCGGCTCTCCTGTCCAAGCCTCTCCCGCAAGAGATCCTCTTCCTATATCTATCCGTCTCTCAGTTTGCGGTCAGTGCAAACTTAGTTCGGGAAGAGAACAAGGTCCAATGGCTTGTGTATTCCGCGAGCAAGCGTCTGTTAGATGCCGAGATGTGCTATCCAGAAATGGAACGATTAGCCTATACCCTGCTGATCGTTTCCAGAAAGTTGCGACCTTATTTCCATGCCCATACGATCCATGTAATGACTAGCTAACCGCTCAGACAGGTCCTCTAGAAGCCAGAGGCATCTGGTAAATTACTTAAATGGGCCATGGAATTAAATCAGTTCGATCTGAAGTATAGATCGAAATTAGCTATCAAAGGGCAGGCTATTGCCGACTTCATATCAGAATTCTCATATCTTCCGACGAGTGAGTCGGAACAACAGCCCAGCGAAGTCATTCAGGAAACTGCTCAAAATCTGTCGACCTGGAGCCTCTATGTTGATAGATCGTCGAACAGAAAGAGGGCTGGTGCAGGTTTTCTCCTTTTAAGTCCTGAAGGGGCTCGCATTCATGGCATTCTTCGGTTCGGTTTTAAGGTAACCAATAATGAGGCCGAGTACGAAGCTCTTCTCGCTGGATTGCAGTTGGCCAGAGAAATGGGCATAACCGCGATCAGTATCTACAGCGACTCCATGCTGGTCGTTAACCAGATTTTGGGGGAGTACCAAGCCAAGGAAGAAAATATGGTCAGCTATCTAAAGAAGGCTAAGGCAGGGCTCGAGCCGTTCAAGCACTCCACGATCACTCAGATTCCCAGAGATAGTAACTCAGTGGTAGATGCCTTGGCAAGAATAGCCTCGTCATTGGACTCAGATGCACGACCACCTCTACATCCCCAGGCTGGTCGCCAACTTCCTTTTCGAGTACGACCACCTTTGGAACATACTTCGGATGTTCTCCCAGATTAGGTCCCTGAACCATTTCCTTAGCCTCGGCCTGTGCCAGAATATCCAGTTCATCCTGGTACTCGCCAGGGAGATCGGACAGATCCATCTCGGGGTTCTTCACCTGAAGAGCAAAGATGGACCTGATCGTCCAGTCCGCAGCTTTGTTCTCCATCTCCACTTCCTGCTGTTGCATTTCCACAGTCAGTGAGGCAATCCAGCCTTGTGCGAAGTGGAGCGTAGCCTCGAGCTCTGTTCGCTGCTTTTTAGTAGCCTCCCACAGATCGCCCCTTTCCTGCTCAGCTCGCATGGCTCGCTCGGAGGTATTCTACAGTGCTTGATCTTTCTCAACAGCTTCCCTAGAAAGTCTGGCCATGGTCTGCTGGAGCTCCTTCACCTCCTTGCCGTGTTAGTTCAGCTCGGTCTTTTGAAAGTCCATTGTGCAGCGAACATCATCCCTTTTAGACATGAACCGGTCTGCCTGAGCGATAGACAAGTCTCTGTCTGCTTGTGCAGCCGCCAGCTTTTGCATAAGCCGCGTATTCTCCTCTCGCAGCTCAACCAATTTCTCGGCAGACCCCAGCTGGGCCTTCTGCTGAGACATGTGCAGGGAAAGCAAAGCCTGCATGATAAGGGTAAAAGAGTTAGTCTACTTCCCTAGGAAAAAATAAAAATAAAAAATGAAGAAGCGAACAAAGGTCCTCGTTCGGGACAACTCGTTTACCTGGCTAAAAAGTTGGAATGATGTGGACAGTAGTTCGGTAGGACTTGAGGCCAGGAACTGCTCGAACTACTCCGCGAGTCCGCATTCCAACAATGTTAGGACCACGGGCTGCAAGTGGTCCGGGAGCTGGGCTATCGAGTCTAGCATAGGCGTTCCGACGCCTTCGGTAGGTAGAGCTTGTCCCGCGGGCTCTTTGCCTGGCTTCCTCCCAGGAACCGCGACCGCAGGTCACGACGGCTGACTGGTGGAAATGTCAGTCGCGCCTCTAAGCGGCCCTCCCAAGCTGAACGCTCGGTAAGGCTGCGACCTCTCGGGTTGAATGCCTAAGCCTTCCTCTTTGGACTCCGTTTCCTCGGTCCGAATTTTTCGCCTCTTCTTAGGCCTCGAAGCCGTAGTCTTCTGCTTCTAGCGAGCAGCCGAGGATGGAGGAGCCCCCACAGGTGGAATTGGAGCACCCGCCTGTGCCCCTCCAGCGGGGGGACTGTTGGGAGCAGCTCCAGATGGCCCGACGGTATGCCTCTGGGGGAAAGAGAATTGTCTTGATCGTGGCGACTTGGACACCCGAGGAGGCATGGTCTCTGCATGCGAACACCGTTAGTAAAACAGTTCGCTGCAGGAAAAAATTATAAAGGAGAGTCTAGGAGCTTACTCGGTGGGGGCTCTAAGGCTGCATACTTGTTGAAGAAGCCATACCTCTGTAAATTCTCGGTTGTCAAAAGCAACCTCGCATTTCGACTTTCCTTAGGCAGAAAACCGAGGAAACAATTCTGTCTGGGTCCGCGAGCAAGTTCAAACTGGTCGTTCTATTAACTATCAAGGAAAATAAACAGCTCGTCAGCAAAAAACGAAAATCGAGTGAGTTCAGAAGGAAAGAGAACCTACTCGGATCCCGAAAGCGACTGATGTCATCATAATTAAAAAAGAAAAATTTTGTGTCGTATGGTCCCGCATTGCTCAGATAGCTATGTATCCCCGCTTGTATTGAATTTCGCTCGGACAAGTATCAAGAATCCTTGTCCTTGCTCTTCTTTAAGACGTACAAGCAACCAAGCTCAATCACGGTCAGCTCGCCCAATCAGTTCTCCCGACACACAATGTACATGGCAATGACGATCATGTACGCGTTCAAGGTGAGCTGTATTGGTGCAATCCCGAAGTGATCGAGGACCGACCTGGTGAAAGGGTGGAAAGGGATCAACCCCCCACCCTTGAAGATATTTTCCGAGATCATGGCCATCCCACGTGACAGATCTCGGGCAGTATGCACCCTGTCGCAAACAACGTCTACACTGACAGCGAACTGGTTCACCACCCTTTGCAGCTCATTGGCAGTAAGCGACGAGTAAATCTCTCGAGGGGGTCCCGCAGGGGCATCCTCTATGGGCGAGCTATCTCCTTCATCGGCTCTGTTCATTAGGGGGTCCATTTTGCAATCTGCAAAAGCGACAAAAGGGTACCATTCAGTTTTCGTACATTTTCGTACGATGACGTGGAGGAAAGTTTTTCCTCCCTAAACCTAGAAAAACCCTAATAAAATACTTAAAAGAGCCACCACCAATGGCTGCAACCCAACGGAGAGTATTTCGTCCCCGATGGGCTACCGACGGACAATTATCGCATGGTAACTGTCAAAAGCAAAAGACATTGAAGGTAAAAGAAGAGAACCATCTTTACCTCTAGAAATGAGAAACATTGACTCTTCTGTTCCAAATATCGAGCGAACGCCATTCTGAAAGGCAAAGAACGAAAACTGGCAAAGGTTTCTTGCTCTCTGAGAATGAAAATACTATGGCTTTGCCTGAAGAGAGCTTGGGGTTTTTATAGTGAAGGAAATGGCGCTTTGGTTTCCCAAAATTAAACAACGTTTGGGCGGTAAATGCATCTGACCTTTAATTGCGACCACGTGTCACAAATCAACGAGGAAGAGTGACCGTCATGCCTCAGGAAACCAGATCTTCACCCCCTTCTGTTGAAATGCTCAAGCGACGGCACATTTTCCCTCCACATTTAATGTGCCTACAGCTACATTTAATGCTCTGGTAAGGAATGTCGTTTCAGTATAACTTGCATTTAATGTGTATAGCTGGCACTTATTGCACTTAAGACACGTATGTCAGAGCAAAGAGCATTTCATTTAATGCTCGCTGCAAAAGGTGCAGCGGATAATATCTGAAGAGATCGTTAGCAGAAACACTCTTTGTCAACAGTTGCGAAGCAACGCGACTCCAAACTTTTCGTTAGTCGCGAGGCGACGTGACTCTTTGGGCTTCTTATCAGTCGTGAAGCGACGTGGTTGTTCGACCTCACCTCACGTCAATCGCGAAACGATGTGACCGACTACAAAACAAGATAGCCATATCTTAAAAAGTTTCCAAGTGAGAACAAGTCGGGAATCCCTCAGGTTGGGATCATCACCAGCATTGGGTGACCGCAACCAGGTCGCTGGCACTGAGGTCGCGCGTCATCCTAGGTCGCTGGCACTGAGGCCGCGCATCATCCTAGGTCGCTTATGGAAAGATGTCCTCCCGATCTCTTTTACAATCAAGTCGGATCGACCAACATCTCTTCAAACACATTAGATCGAGGCATTTATAGTTTCCAAGGTTCGATTCTCGAACCTTAAAAACTAGGGGACTTTTGTTATGCCTGAAAATATAGGGCTGATGCAGGGCTCAGTCCGCATAAAAAGTCAGAGCTTAGGTAGGCCCGTAGCCAGTTAGAGGTAGCCACGTCGCGTGATGACAGACGCAGCACACTCATGTCAGTAAAATGGGTGCGCACCAGACCTGCCAGAAGCTGTAGTGACTCCACGTGTCCAATCCCTACACTAAATCGCGTAAATCACTCTAGAAGGTGGGCAATGTGACATAAAAGAAGGATTTGCACGGATAATCCCACCAACTCGCAATCCATCCCACTATAAATTGAGAGCTCTTTTCTCATTTAGGGGATTGGCTATTCTCTCTCTAAAATATACAACATTCACTCTCTTGTACAATCATTTGTAAGTCAGTCCGCTAACGCGACCTGACCTCTATCATTAATACAAAAATCAGTGGACGTAGGATTCGCTTCCTTAGCATCCGAACCACTTTAAACGTTGTTTTCCATTGCATTTATTCTCATTTTCATATTCACGTGTGTCTTCTGGACCTGCTCAGCATATCACACGTGCGTTTGGTTGTTGTCAAAATCACGCATCAACAGACAACAAGACAGTTTAAACACATTCAACACCATTTACAATTTATCAAATAATTGTGTTGTTTTATTAAGGCTTTTATACCATAGGATTTTTCTTTAGTAAAATCAAATGCAATTATCTATAAGTGGTGGATATCCAATAGAGAGTGTTGTGGATCTCCACCACCCTGCGAGCTGAATTTGATTTGGTAAGGTGGGCGGTCCACCAGTATATAAACCCACGCCCTTCATTTACAATATATATGCTTGGACCCAATTGAGATAATAACATGAGAAGAAAAATAGCACATCAACCCCTTAATTCTTCCTTTGTTTCTTAGTCCATTTACGTTATAAGTTGACATTTATTTTACAGCAGTACTATCTATTAATGTTAGATAAGTTTTTGTTCATTGTTCCAAATTTATCATTGACTTATAATTTTAATGAGTAAAATTAAAATACCAGAATAAAAAAAAATTTAAAGAATAAAAATGTAAACGATATAAATATAATATTATTAGATCATTTCTTTTTTTAATAGATCAAACTATCAAAGTTCTTTTTACAAATAGAAGATTCTTTAATTGCGGTTAATTGTTAATTCTTCTTTTATTCAATTAATTATCAATTGAACCGGTAAAGAGTTTATTCTTGTATAAAATTTTACATTTTTAATTAACCGTTGAATTCTTTTATATAAATCCTATTACTAATATATTACGCTTAGCGTAACGTAATGCAACGTGAATAGATAATGCGTCAAACATAAAATATATACAAGCTTAAACGATTTTGATGATTATTTATAAAATAGTACTTTTTTTAATCAAAGAAAGACATTTTAAATCTGACAACGCTAAAAACAAAGCCGTCTAATTTTATTTTCCATAATATAACTGCATCTGCATCCCGTGTATTTATCATTTGGATTGTTCCATATTCTTTCAAAGCACAAGATGCCATTTACTACGCAACTCAGTTTTGCCGCCCATGCATTCTAACTATTTATAAGCGATTGTTAACACAAGCAGTCAGGCAACAAAATGAGGAATTTATCAGTGTTTAGTTTCAGCCTTTTGATGTTACTTCACTTTGGTGAAGCTAATAACCAGGCTGATAACCTTTACAGCTTGATTAAGTCGAAAAGGTCACTAAATAATCGTCCTCTTCCACAAATCTGGCCACAACTGCAAGCCACAAAAGACTATTCTCCATCGTTCATTGTGGCTCAGGATGGTTTCATGCAAGCTGACAAGATTGGTGCATTGCCTGGCCAACCAGATGGTGTGGATTTTGATCAGTATGGAGGGTATGTTACTGTTGATCCGCAGGCTGGAAGAGCACTCTTCTACTATTTCGTGGAGTCCCCACAAAATTCTTCCACCAATCCTTTGGTATTGTGGCTCAATGGAGGTATTTTATACTATATTAAGCTGCAGTGAGCCTGTGCTGTCATTTTACAACCAATTAATGTATGTTATTTACACTGTTAATCATTGTCATAAATACAATAGAAATAAAAAATAATTGAATTAACCAAAGACCAAAGAGAACATTTAAAATGAAAACAGGTGTGATTTTTAAAATACAGGGCCAGGGTGTTCCTCTTTTGGATACGGAGCCATGAGCGAATTAGGACCCTTCAGAGTTAATACGGATGGTAAAACACTCTTCAGGAACAACTACGCATGGAATAATGGTGAGAAAATTAAAGCTTCACTTTTTATATATATACACATATTCCAAATTCCTTAACTGGTTCTTTACATTATGTTCATTTTGATTCTCATAGAGGAGTTTGCACTTGAAAGTAATTAATTAATTCTCACTGTTATCTTTTTCGTACAAATTAGTATAAGATTGTGTTTAGGGACTGGACAAACTCGAAGATTGGAATATTTATATGTGACTTTTGTCAGCCCCTTGTTTGGTTCATTATAGGAGAATCAAGAATGGAACTGGACTAGATACCCATTCTTTATGTAGTCCCAAAAGATTGACACAATAAGAACCACGGGACTAACATTTAATAAATAACAATTTAAAATTAATTCTATTTAAAAAGTATACATTATTATTTATTGTCCAACACAATCCAATCCTATGTAATTCTGTTAACTTCATACCAGGTTCCAAAAACTTACCTTAAGAAGCTAATTTATTTATGCAATATTGAATGCAGTGGCAAATGTGATTTTCCTGGAATCTCCAGCTGGTGTAGGGTTTTCATATTCTAATACATCATCGGATTATGGGCGAACTGGTGACAAAAGTACTGCAAATGATGCTTACAGTTTTCTGGTCAACTGGCTTGAAAGGTTCCCACAATATAAAAACAGGGACTTTTACATAACTGGAGAGAGCTACGCCGGTCACTATGTGCCTCAGCTCGCGTACACCATTCTCCTTAACAATGAAAACTCTAACCAAACTATCATTAAACTCAAAGGCATTGCAGTACGTAAGAAATTAGTTATCTTTACAATTATAATTAATCCAAATATATATTATTATTATTTGATATTGGACGTTATTTCAGATAGGTAATGCATGGATTGATGATGCTACAAATACAAAGGGGCTAATTGATTTTTTATGGACTCATGCTTTAAACTCAGACGAAACCAACAAGGACTTCCATATGTATTGTGACTTTGAGAATGACACCTCTTCTTCACAATGTGATACCTTAATTTACAAGGCCTTATTTGAGATGGGGGATATTGATTTTTATCATATTTATGCTCCAATATGCATTAACCCCACGCTCAAAAATGGTCCCATTGGTTCGGTAAGTTATTCTACTGCATTTAATTTATTAAAAAAATATTTAATTTATAATATTTTAAGAAGAAAAATGTTTTATTCAGGTCCATGAATTTGACCCCTGCACTGACTACTACGTGGAGTCTTACCTAAGTATCGAAGAGGTACAAACAGCCTTGCATGCAAAACCCACAAAATGGAGCGCATGCACCAGGTACTGAACATTCTATATGAAATTTAAGCATTAACAGAAAATTCATATCTCTTTTTTGGCAAAAAAGAAAACCAAAGAAAAAGTTGAGTTTAGATCATTAAACCTTTATATTAAATATAAAAATTGTATGAGACGTTTTTCTTTTCAATTTATAATATTATTTTCAGAAATGCATGTGATAGCAAAAATGGATGTGTTTGTGATTGTGGTTGCAGAATTTAACTGACAGTAGCCCAACTACCATCCTACCTATCATCAAGATCTCATGGAAAGTGGTACGAGAGTTTGGATTTAGAGGAATTTTAATTCTTTCTAAACAAATACACTCATCAAGAAAATAATTGACAATTAATTAATTTAATATTATCTTAATTTGCATTGCAGTGGCGATGTGATGGACGAGTACCAATACTCATCTAGATACTCAATAATAGCCTCACCTTCCCATCCAGACTGTTTGGCATCCTTGGTACATCAATGATGAGGTATTCTTCATTACCACTCAATTCCTTAGTTTTTCAATTATGGATGAATTAATTAATTAAAATTCTCAATTATATATACTTGAATAATTTGCAGGTTGGGAGATACGTAGTAGAATATGAAGGATGACCCTAGCTACAGTGGAGGACAGGACATCTGGCTCCAAGCTATCAACCGGAGCGAGCTCTCCTTATGATCTCATCATTCCTTCAAGGAATTCTCCCTCCCTCTTCACCATAATTATTTACCTACTTTATAATCAGCAATAAGAGTTCTCTTTGCTGAGCTTGCAATAAAGAAAAATTTATGTTCGTAAAATGAAATAAATAGATTACAAAATACTATATTTAATTTCTATGGTGGACAATGTACAAGATTGTGCTTGCGTGAATTTCTTCTCTCACTTGCACGTATGGGACATGCTGGGATGTTTCTCTCTTCTCATCTCCCTTTTTTTTGCTTCAATGATACTTAGGGCAGGCAACAAAGCCTCCATGGCCCATGCATTCGCAACGAAATAATTTGGATCCCCCGCCCAACATTTTTTTTTTTTAAATTACTAAAGCTTCAATGGTATTCTAGAGTTGAAATTAGCTAATTAGAAGTAGCTGGATTAAAAGAAAGCAGTGTGTACGTTTGGTTCAGGGTCATAAAAGATAACATCGGTAATCTATTTTTTAATCTGTCAATTACCACGTTTGGGTGTCAAATAATGAAAGATTCTGGTAATTGACCAATACCAATAGTGATAATCTGTAGGCCATACAAGGGGTAATTCGATTACTATATGAAAGAGTGATATTTTTTTATTACCAGGGTAATCTATTATTTATACCAATTTTACCCTTAATTAATAAACATTTTGGAAACAAAAGCCCTCTTATGTCTACTAAATAACAATTAACCCAAATATGCGAAATGACTTCTATAACATCATAAATTAATTTTTTTGGACAGAAATAGCCTCACTATTTATTACCCCCAGCCACCTTAGACGAGTATCGACTGTCAATAGTCGTTGGAACGCACGACTGGTCAGATTTAGCTGGCCGTGCACTGATCTTGTCGGAAACGGCTAGATGGTTGTGGATTTGGCAGTTAAATTTTAAACTTTTGTTGTTAGAGTATTTTAGGTAAATTCTCAAATGTAGGGGGTTAAAAGTAATCATTTAAATAATAATAATAATATTAAAAAGGAAGGACAATTCTATAAAAACCCCTCCGATAATATTTTATTTCTCTTAACCAAATATATTAATTATTTATACTTATCAATCTAACCAAACATATTAATGTAACATTCACTATTAATCTTTAAGGTAATCCATCTTAGTGGTAATCTTATTTTTTCAGTAATAAAGAATTCCCCGAATCAAATGCTACTATAGAGTCGAGCAAAGCAAGAGAAACTTTTGGAACAAAAGAAATTTTTTATTCATTAAACGAGATCATACATTTTACAATAATATTCCTTTTTATATAATGTTTCGGAATTAATTAATTTTAAATTTATTTATTTTATCATATTCACTACCTTAAGACAAAATCGGTGCCTTCTTTCTTTAGGCTAGCCCACTTCTTACCACATCTGCAAATTTTTCTTGTTTCATGCGAATACAACCATGTTTAGCCTAATATATTCAGTTGGCTAAATTTTCTTTACTAGCTCCCACATTGTATATTAAAAATTGGGAGAACGAACATATTCCCACCCAAGGTATGGCGAAACCACACTTTCCCACGCTTCAAATTTCAAAATGACACTTTCCCACCGTTTGTTATATTCTGTTATGTTTTTCGTTAATATTTTATTGAAAAGACAAAAATACCATTAAATATTTGACTATATAAATTTTTTTTATTTTTTAATTAGCCAAAAAGTCAAATATTAAAAAGTCAAAAAAGAAAAAAATAGTTACTCTCACCTAAAGAGTTAGGAGTAATGCTATAGAATTATTTAAAGTTAAATGATCTTAATATTTATTTATTTATAATGTCATAAATATCCCATCACTATTATTCAATAATCTACTAAGTTTATAATGTTTTTCATTTTTACTAATTAACATAGAAAATCAATATTTCTAATTAATTAAATAAAAAAGGAAAAAAGATATGTTTATACTTGAAGTAATAAATAATTGAATAAAGATTTTGACTTAATTAAATTTTAATTTATAATAAACTAATTAAGAAATAAACTATTTGAGGATATTTTTAACTTTTCAATCAAATATTAACAGAAAACATTAAGATGAAGGGTGGAAAAGGTCATTTCGCCATACCTTGGTGGGAAAATGTTATTCTCCCTTCAAAATTTATACTCCGTTGTTTACATAATTTCTTCAACATTATTCAGTATTCACACACAAAAAGTCAAAATTCACTAATTTCGAGCACTTTTTTCCTTTGACTTTTTCTTTATCGACACAGATTCCTAAATTTTCATTAAATGTAATTTTTTTTGTCAATTGGATTATTATTTACCGTAAATAACTATATATTGAAGTTCAAACATATTTATTTTCCAATTGGTAGTTTTACTTATTATTCCTTGAACTTTTCCTTAATGAAATATAACTCATTCCCATCATAATTTTATATTTATCATTAAATACCTAAATTTAATATCTTCTCTGAAAATGAATGAATTTTGAAACAATATGTCTTTCTTTTAAAAAATAGTTATATAATCTTTTACATTAGTATCTTTCATCACTAAGATTTTACATTAAAATGTACAAAACGAAATTTTAATTTTCTGAGTGTGTAACAATTATAATTGGGTTCCCTTGCTACTAGTTAAAGTTGTACATATCACTCAGTGCTTTCAAAATGTAGAATTTATGCACCGAAGACCACTGTAAAACAAAATATTATAAATGAATAATATTTATATTTTAATAGTTATGTTTAGATAAATTCAATAGGGAACCTTATATTGTATTAGAGAGTGATAAATCTAAAAGATGGGACATGTATCTTTTAGATAAATTATTAAATTTTGTATTAATTGAAATTTTTATTAGCATAGACTTCACTCATTGTGGCATAGAGGGGATCATTTTGAAGGAAGAACTCCTTTAAGGAATGATGAAATCATGGTGAGTGAGCGCTCTGGTTGGTAGCTTGGAAGCAAATGTTCAGCTCCTCTCACTGTCACAAATGTTCAGCTCCTCTCACTGTCACAAATGTTCAGCTCCTCTCACTGTCACAAATGTCAATCCTTCGTACGCCTCCACATAAACTCCCACCTGTTTTCAATATCAGAATTTTATCATTGTTTCAAGAGGTGGAGCTACATATTTATTATTATTTTTTAAAACAGTATTTATTTATCGAAATACTCGTGATCTTAAAGTTTAAAAAAAAAAAAAAAAAATTTGAGTCAAACTAAATAATATATATATATTTTGAATTCTAATTCTTGTTTCTTATCATGATAAGTGTTGTGTGTGATTTTTCCTTTAAGCTCGAAAAATTGTGAGGTTATAGCTCGATCCAAAATCTACTCATTCAATTGATTGTCTAACTTAGCATAAGCTCGTCGAGTTGTAGCTCGACCTAGCACAAGCTAGTCGAGACCAATCCTTATAATTGTTCAACCAGCTCACAGATAACTCTAGGTCCCGGATATCTCGGAAGTGATTAGATCGAAAGCAATCTTGACGCAATCTCAGCGCCCAATCGTGAGAATATTGGAGTTGCATTTCAATCTTAATTGTAATCTCTTTATATTCGCTCTTTCCTTTGTACAGAACTTGTATATAAATCCCCTCCAACGATGAGGAAGGGGTTAGCAAATTATTCTAAGATTGTTATTGTAAGCTCTCACAACAAATACAAAAACAGTGGACGATGTCTTAAGAGTATAACTCGCTGAACCACTTCAAAAACTGTCTTGTCATTTGCTTTACGACGTTTTCCGTTTACATATTGCTGGTTACTCGTAACCACGCACATATCGGTTCCGATCCCGATAAGGTTGATCAAATCACTTTAGCTGGTGTATTTTTGTATCAACATTTTGACGTTAGAAGGAGGGCCTCTGCCAAAACCTCATAATTTCCAGCAAGCAATCCCTGTGACCTGATCACTCTAGGCCCACAATGGTGCATACAAGATCAAAAACCACCACTTGAAACCACAACAACATGGAAACTACACACTAGGAGGCGCATCAAGACATCATTGGGCATCGACCACTAGTGTTGCCGGTGCAGCAAGCCGGAAACCAACTGGGGGCAAGGATGTCAAATCCCAAGAATGGCCAATTGGTGGAGATGATCAGAACGATGGCCACACAAGCTATGCAATAGATTGTGGTTGTGCTAAAAAATCAGCAACCAGCCCCTAGAATCCTGATCGACCGCGCTTCATAGACGTTATTTCGATAGGGCAGCACTCAGCCGCTGACCAATTTGGTTCGTTGGCACCAAGGCACGACCGACGACCCCAGCATTGCTGAGAACATCCTGCACAAGAAAGAGAGACTTGCAGGTAAACTAACCTCTGGAGGTGACCGGGCAAACAACCTGTAAGAGAGGATGAAGATAATGGTTGTCAAAGGGATACCTGACCTGTTTGGCGATATCCCCAGCGTTAGCATGTCAGTTTTAACCCACGCTTGAGACAAACTCAATCCTCGCAAGCTCACGAGGCGAGGTGAGTCATGTGCCTCAATCTGACAATGACTGACGTTTCAGTTATAACCAACGTCGCGCGCAATGAACTGATAAGCATGATAGCACCTACCAGCCCAACCATCATGACTCAACCTCACGCATCAATACACACAATGGAGGGGGCTCGCAGCCAACAGACTTACGAACTCACCTGCTCAAGGTAAGGCTAAACAAAGCCAGCCAGGGCAATCCTCACAACAAGACTTAGATTGGGTGCAAAAAAAGCTTGATGATCTAAGAGCCCGCCAGAACAATGCGGCGGAAGAGATAGTGAGCTCTCCCTTCACAAAAGAAGTTTGCCAGGCCCTGTTTCCCTAGGGATTCAAGGTGCCAGAATGTAAGTTCGATGGGAAAGGAGATCCCAAAGACCACCTTGACACTTTCAATGACCTGATGGAGCTGTACTAGGTCTGTGACTTAGCAAAGTACTGCTACTTTGCAGTCATATTGGTAGGGGATGCCAGGAGGTGGTACAAAGGCAAACTCAATTGGCTCTTGGCAACAGTTCTCCTCGCTATATCTACAACAATTCCAAGTGAGGAGACAGTTCGTAATGCTCAATATTCGTTAGGAAAGAGATGAGACACTGACCTCGTATCTGATGAGGTTCTAGAACGAACAAGCAAAGTTCACAGATGCACCTGAAGAGTCAATCTAGACTTTGTTAATCGCAAGCATCAGGCCGTAAACGGAGCTGTGGAAAGAGTTCCAAAGTGAAGATCATGTGAGCCTGGCAAAGTTTTACCAGATGACTATTAAGCATCAGCAAATGGAAAGCTCGCTAGCCGTCCTAATCAGAAGCTCACCAAGAAGAGCCCCAAATAGGCGACACAAGCGGAGGGGCCAAGACTGCAATGACAAGGACCGAAACAAGTCCCAAAAGAGATGGATAACAGATAACCGCGGGGATAGACAACCTTTTCCACGATATGCGGAATACACCCCCCCTCACTCAAGACATAGCTCATATATATGAAGTCTCCCATGATGCTAAGAGACTAGGCGTTCTAGAAAGGATGAAGGGCTCCGGGTAGAAAAGATTGATAGAAGTATTGTCGATACCATCAAGACATTGGGCATAACACCAATGAGTGTCGGGCTTTAAAAGAGGCCATCGAAGATCCAATCCGAAGGGGCCACCTAAAAGAATTTGTTGATGAGGCACTAGCTCGTGAAAATACTGGTGAGCAGACTAACCAGATCTAGGAACCCTCGACAAACGTTAACAATGAAGTTCTAGTAGGCATGATCTACTGGGGTCCCGCCATAGCAAGGAGCTCACAACACTCTCGCGAGCAATATGCTTGAAAGGCCAGAATAGATTCGGTCTCCCGAGTAATGAGTTGTGAACAGAAGCTGTCGAAGCGGCCTAGACAAGAGAGTGAGGTGATAGGATTCACAATGGAAGAACGTGAAGAATCTCCTCGTCATAATCATGATGAGATTGTAATCACAGCTAGGATCAGCAACACTATAGTACTAAGGGTGATGGTCGATAATGGAAGTGCAGTGAAGATCATTTTCTTGGGAGCTTTTCGAGAAATAAGGTTCACAAAGAGAGACTTGAGGGCGTGCCCATTGTCGCTCTATGGATTCATCAGGGACAGCCTAGTCCCCAAGGGAATGATCGACCTTCCCGTTTCTTTGGGGGCAGAACCCAAAGTCAAGACAGTGATGGCGGAATTCCTAGCAGTGGACTACCCGACCATTTACAATGTCATCCTCGAAAGAGCGATCCTAGATGATCTGAGCGTAGTCATTTCAGTATGTTGCCAAGTAATGAGATTTTCGACTCCAGGCGGTGTTGCGATGATCAAAAGCTGCAGAAAATAATCTCCATAATGTTACAATCGGGCCATTAATGCTGCAATAAAATGGCCACTCCCAAGAACCATGGTCATTGTAGAGTCCAAGCCAAACCTTGGACTTGTTGAGGATACCATAGATCCTCACATCCATAGAGAAGAGCCCACAGCAGGGACAACATAAGAGCTACGAGAAATATCTATTAGCGAAGAAAACCCAACTCACGTGTTAAAGATTGGCAGTGGTCTGAGCAAAGAAATGGCCGACAGTCTGGTGGGGTTTCAAAAAAAAAACCTCGACGTATTCGCATGGGTACATGGGGATATGGTGGGGATCAACCTCGAGGTAATTTTCCATAGATGGAATGTCAATCCAATAGCTCAACCAATCAGACAGAAGAGAAGATTTATAGATGCGGAGCACTCTAAAGCGCTTAAAGATGAAGTTGACAAACTCCTAAATATCAACTTCATCAAGTAAGTGAAACACCCGGACTGATTCGCCAACCCCGTCTTGGTGAAAAATTCGAATGGCAAATAGTAGACTTGTGTCGACTTCATAGACTTGAACAAAGGTTGTCCCAAAGACAGCTTTCCGCTGCCCCAAATCGACTAATTAGTAGATGCGACTGCCAGGAACGCACTGCTCAGCTTCATGGATGCATACTCAAGATATAACCAAATCCCAATGTATCAACCCGATGAAGAACACACCTCATTCATTACTGGCTAGGGTATTTACTGTTACAAGGTTATGCTATTTGGCTTGAAGAATGCTGGGGTGACCTACCAACGTTTGGTGAACAAGATGTTCGCTGAGCAAATTGGCAAATCAATGGAAGTGTATATCTACGATATGCTTGTCAAATCAAAAGTCGTTGAAAGCCACGTTGAGCACCTGGGGAAAATGTTCGACATCTTTAGGAAGTACAAAATGAGGCTCAGCCCTCTGAAGTGCGTTTTCAGAGTAAGCTTGGGAAAGTTTATGGGCTTCTTGGTAAATCAGCGGGGTGTTGAAGCCAACCAAGAAAAGATTCAAGTCTCTTGGACATGAAAAGCCCAACTAGCATAAGGTAGGTTCAGAGCTTGACAGGGCGCGTGGTCGCACTTAGCAAATTTGTTTCCTGAGCCATAGACGTGCCTACCATTGTTCAAAACTTTGAAGGGAAATAAGGGTTTCAAATGGATAGAGGAGTGCGAGAAAGCATTCCAGAAATTAAAGAAGCATTTAGGGTAGCCTTCTTTGCTATCGAAGCCCATCTAGGGCAAGCCTTTGCTTCTATACTTATTGATATCCAAGTCCGCGATCAGCACGACTTTGGTACACAGAGAGGCGGGAGTGCAATGACCAATGTACTATGTGAGCAAGAGGTTGCTTGATACTGAGACAAGGAACCCTAAAATGGAGAAGCTCGCCTACGCACTAGTCATCCCTGCTTGGAAGCTACGACCCTATTTTCAGGCACACTTCATACATGTGCTGACAAACTTTCCATTGAGAAAAATAATACAAAAGCCCGAGGTGTCGGATAGATTGATTCAGTGGACGATAGAGATGAGTTAGCATTATATTAAGTACATCCCCAAAACAACAATAAAAGGCCAAGCTTTGGCAAACTTCATTTCAGAATTTCTTATCAGCCCAAGGGAAAAGTAAGCCTACCAGGGGTGGGCACCTTGAAAGTAAGCAAACCGTAGGAAACAAAGCTTGGTGATCTATGGAAATGGACTCTGTATGTAGAGAAGTCCTCGAATGAGAAGGGGGCAAGAGTTGGGCTCTTGCTCGAAAGTCCCGAAAGGGACCTGATTAGAGCTACAATCAGATTCAGGTTTGCTGCCTCCAACAACGAGGCAGAGCATGAAGCAATGCTCATGGGGATTCGCCTTGACAAGGAAATGGGGGCAAAGTTCATCAAGATCTACAATAACTCTTAGCTTGTAGTCCATCAGATTTTTAAGGAATATCAAGCCAAAGAAGACAGAATGGCATCCTATCTCTGACAAGTGAAGTCCGAGCTTGAGTAGTTCAAATCCTTCACTATTCTTTAAATCCCAAGGGAGAAGAATTTAGTAGCCAATGCTCAAGCTTGCCTAGCTTCTACAATGAGCTGAGAGAAGACTGATTTAATACTTGTTAAATTTCTCCTAAGTCCAAGCATCCTCGCTTCACAGGAACCAGTCTTAGTAACAGGTTTGAGATGTAGTTGGCTGGATGCAATAATTGCTTACCTAAGAGATGGAATAGTGCCTGAAGGAAGAAATGAAGCCAGAACACTTCGAGCAAAATCAGCTCGATATATGCTCATCATTGACAGACTGTATAAGCGTGGGTACAATTCACCACTCCTACGGTGTGTTAAGCATGAAGACGCGGACTATTTTCTCAGAGAGATCCACGAAGGCATCTGTGGGAACCATGTAAAGGGCAGATCTCTAGCATACAAAGTGTTTTGCTAGGGCTATTTCTGGCCAATAGTTTTTGACGACGCAGCAGACTATGTATGTAGGTGTGACAAATGCCAGAAATTTGCAGATGTTCTATGAGCCCCACCCCAAGAACTAACTACTTTGACGAGTCCTAGACCTAGGCCTTTTGCCTCAAGGAAAATGGGTGTTAAGTTTGTAATGGTTGCCGTGGACTACTTCATAAGGTGGGCAAAAGTTGAGCCTTTGGTTGCCATCACATTGAACAAGTTAAAGGATTTCGTTTACAAGAACATCGTTTATAGATTCGGAATTCCCCATATAATAATAACTGATAATGGAAAGTTGTTTGATAGTGAGAACTTCAGATCTTTCTACGAAAGGCTTGGTATAAAGAAGAGTTTTGCTGCCATTTATCGGCCTCAGGCTAACGGCCAAGTGGAGGTTGTGAACAAAGTAATCAAGCACACCATTAAGAAGAAGCTCGATGCCTTGAAGGGAAGATGGCTGAGGAATTACCCGAGGCCTTATGGTTTGACAGAGCGATAGCCAGAAGCTCGATAGGAGAAACCCTGTTCTCTCTATCATACGGGTGTGAAGCAATGGCCTCGGTTGAAATGGAGTTTAGTTCGATCCAGAGGGAGGTCTTCAATGAAGAAATAAACGAAGATTTTCTCTGACTAAGGCTAGACCTAATCGAAGAACATTAAGCTAAGTCTCAGCTAAGGCATGCCTCATACCAGCAGCGAGCCAGACAATACTTCAATTCCAAGGTCAAGAATAGAACTTTGAAGAGGGTGACCTAGTCCTCAGAAAGGTTGTCCAAGGTACACAAAACCTGAATTTGGCGGCACTTGGGCCTAAATGGGAAAGTCCATTCAGGATCTTCGAAAAGCTCGCACTAGGAACCTTCCACCTAGAATGCCTCAATGGCGAAGCTATACTGCGAGCATGGAACACTCAGCATCTACGAAGGTACTACCAATGAGCAGCTCGGGTTCCAATCACGTTTATTTTCTCTCCTATATTCATTGTAAGGTCGTTTATGGCCAAAATTCTATCAATAAAAGGAGGTATTATTCATAAACTTTACTTTGTTCGTCATTTTTTTGTTTTTTTTATTTATTGCTTATCCTTTATCATCTATTGTATCAAAATCATGACCCACGCGATCACATCTAAGACTTAGAGTCAAGAGTTTTCAGAAAAAGGTAATTTAGCTTGATAAGACATGACAAAATCTAACTCATTAAGGGTGAAATTTTCTGAATCGACAAAGTTACACTTGGAAAAATTTAAGTAAAACACGTCGAAGGAAAATCGGTCATAAGCCAGGGGCTAAAACTCGTGACGTGCAATCAATCCAAACTTAGAGTTGTTGCACAAGATTTTCTGATATGCATTTGAAAAGTTCCTCAAGAAGTGAGCTATGCATAACTTGGAACAAATTCGAAATGACTCTACATAAATTAAAAATTGCTCGACAGAAATATGCAAAAAATGTTTTTCATTTATTGCAAAGTTGAGTTACAATCTAAACTAAACTAAACGAAAAAAAAAAGATACAAAAAAGAGAAAAATTTCTAAGCAGTTAGAGCGGGGGCATTGTCGCCAACAAGATCGGAGAGATCGTTGCCAATTTGGGTAGAAGGATCGTCGATGGTAGGAGTCTTGGCAGCCTTTTCAGGATTAGGAGCCGAGACGTACTTCGAAGTTTCGATTGGAGGAAGGGCGACAACAATAGGCGAAAGCATAGCCAGGGGAGTTGGATCCTCAACCTCTTGCTTAACGCCAACATCCTCCTCTCCTTCCCCGACTTCCTTTTTGCCTTTACCGTTGAGCTCAGACTCGTTAGAGTAAACATATGCCATCCCTTGAGCTTCAGTCATCTTCCTGTTGACCTCCTTCTAATAAGCCTACAGAAGAAAGGAGAAGTCGATCAAGGAATGAACTTCCCACAACTTTTGCACAAGGGAGACCAACATCATCTCCCAAGCTTAGTTCATGGTGGCCGCGTTCAGCTCCCCGATTTCGAGCCTAAGCTACTCTGTTTCAACCTCGACCTTTTGTTGACCTTCCACCTCTTATGCAAGATCGAGTGAGACCTATTTAAACTTTGCCTCCCAATCCGAGGTAGTTTTTTAAGTCGATGAGAGTTTGGAGTTCACCTTATTATTGGCATCTCACTGTTGTGCCAAACTCTTCTCGGCCTCGACCACTTTGGCTTCAACCTTTGCCCGAGTGGCCTCACTCGCCTAAATTTTGTCAAGGAATTCTCTTTCCTTAACCCCAAAGGTTGTCATTTCCTTCTTAAGCCACTTAAGCT
Organism: Pistacia vera; assembly: GCF_008641045.1. Classification (NCBI taxonomy): domain Eukaryota; kingdom Viridiplantae; phylum Streptophyta; class Magnoliopsida; order Sapindales; family Anacardiaceae; genus Pistacia; species Pistacia vera. The sequence continues at coordinate 112,613 of NW_022196057.1, forward strand.
CGGCTTGCTTCGAGTCATTCTCTTTCTTTGCCACCTCAGCCCTAGCCTAAGCATCTTCTTTGAGTGTCTTCACTTCCTGCCACCCTTGGTGAGTGCCCATCAATGTTGGGTAACACTTATCATAAAGAAGCCTGCTCACCACGCAAGGCTAAAAAAGAAAAAAAATGGAAGTCAGCAAGGAATAAAAAAAAGCGTATATAAATAAGAAGGGGGGGGGGGGGGCGAATTACTGATACCTTTGTTACGTAGTTGCATACCCAAGCCAGTAACTGTGGAGGAGACAAATCCCTAATGCCCATGTAGGTTCACGGGGTGATGACATCCCTGACCGCTGAGGCCTCGACGTTGATGCACTCAGGGAGTTGGTCGATTAGTGTGTCAAGTGCAGCTTGAGCTGCCTCATCCGTAATTTTTCCTCCCTACTGAGGCGAGCTTGATTTACTTCCCACGAGAATGATAGCTTTGCCCATGGGAACATACTTCTTCTTGGCCGAGTCCTTGGCCACGGACTTTTTTGGGCTGCCAGTTTGCCCTACAGCCTCCTTGCCTAAGCTACCTTGCTGCTCGATGACCTTCTGTTTTCCCAAGCTCCCCTACGAATCAGTCGAATTTTTCTTGCCTAACCTATCATGCTGCTCAGCTGCCTTCTACTTACCCGAGCCTCTAATTTGCTTGGAAGTCTTCTTCGTCGACCCCTTTTGGGGCTCAAGGCACCTTTCCCTCCGACTACCTTGGAGGCAGTTATAGGCTTCCTAGCACTTGGGCCTTCCCTAAGCTCACCACTACTTTGCTTAAGGGCTGGATACAAGGCACCCTGCCCGATCTTTCCAGCAGCATCGGTAGGCTGCTTCTTTGCCGGAGCAATCAATAACTTCTTAATAGCCTTGGAAGCTGCCTTCTTCTTCTTTTTGTTCTTCTTCAGGCCCTTCAGTTTCTTGGCCCACATTTTTACGAAAGGAGAAGCAAATAATCAGTGACCTACAAAAAAAAAAGAAAGTGAGCAAGTAAACACTTTACCTTTTTCAAGGATGGTGTTGAAATTGGCTTTGTGTGCACAAAAGCCATATGCCCTTAGCCGAGGAAGCGAGATAATCTCATTAACGTTGCGCTCCATCTTAGAGAGATTGCTGAAGTTGTTGTAAGCTTGCTACGGGGAGAAAATTTTGCTCAATGTTTACTACAAAACAAAGAAATTCAATTAGCCAGACAATCCAGCTTGAAAATACTCTTCCACATGCATGGGTTGAATTCTTACTAGCTTCCGAAGCAAAAACACCGGTCTCCCCGACCTCACAAAAGAAAAACTGAGAATCCCAATGTGGGACCTTTTTTGGAAATTCGACCAAATCGTTAAAATGTACCTTCCTCGCCTTGCAGAGGTAGTACGTCTAGTCTTGACCCTTCTTTAAACTATACAAATGGACGAGCTCTTCAACAGATGGCTCGTCCAACTCGGCTACTTGGTATGCTATGTATAGGCCTACGATTATAATGTATGAATTCACGGACAACTGGAGAGGGACGATGTCGAACCGTTTCAAAATGTTGTCAATGAAATAGTGGGCAAGGATAGATAGTCCACACCTTAGGAGGGACTCAGAAACTGTCACGTAGCCTATGGGGGGATTCTTTTGGGAGAAGCTTCTCAGAACCCTCAAGTTGAGTTGAGGCACACAAATTTCATTTATGCGCCTAAGATCCTTGGCATCAATCGAGGATTATAGTTCCTTGCACAGCCTATGAGCCGGAGACTTCTTCGGCTGAGCGACCTCCACAAAGGCATTGTTAGAAGAGCTTGCTGCATCAGGGTTCGAGCTCCATGTGACAGCCTCCTCGGAAGCCTTGGGGCTATGCCCCCAAGAGCTGTCAAACCCACTGGGGAATCAAACATGCAATCATTGGAATAACTGCTTGATGAAGACATGACGATAGCTCACCTTTGGGTACCTGAAACAGAAGCGAACATGTGTTACAGCTCAAAAAACATGGCGACCTATCCATACTTTACGTTTAGTTTAGGCACCCAAGGTAGCTCGCGTCGGATAACAGATGCACATGAGCTACCAAGATTCCAGCAACCACCACTATAAATCCTCCTTAAACCCAGGACCACCAAAGACAACTTAAAAAGCCTAGCAAAGCCCTAAAAAGCTCAATGCGTCCATGGCAATGGCCACCCCCAACCGTAAAAGTTATGAAAACAAGTAAAGGAGGGAAACAAAATCTTACCGAACTGAAAGATGGGATGAATTTGCTGAAAAAACATTGTGAAGATGAAGGAGCAATGACGGAATAATCAAGAAAGCTTGAGAACTTTTGCAAAGTGTGAAGGCTTTCTAACAAGTTTGCCCACTTTTATAGTGGTTTGCATGGGAGACAAAAGGTTGGGGTTTAATTGTAGCCGTCGATCTACAGTGAATCCTAGCCTTCCATTCATTTAGCAATCTCGGCCCTTGGACGTGGCCATGTGTCAATCATATACGAGGGGTGATCAACCGTTAGACTACCATAATCATATAATCGTCGCTACACATCGCCTCAACTTTGCGCGTGGATAGTTGTAGTCGCCCACACGTGATGAAAAGTAACTACCAAAGGCTATCGCATTTAATGCGACATGACTGCATGGAATTTACACAAATACCCATTTTTTTTTCAAATTCCAAGCTTGTTAAGAATATCACGAAAGAGAAAAGGTCAAGTGTTGAGCACGTCGACTGGGGATGAGTCCAACTCATGAAGCTGGACTGGATTTGCATTCAGTGCCCTACTGATGAATACCGAGCTTGACATTAAATCAAGAATAGTCTTCGAAGCTCGAAATGAGCACCAAATACTAGCGGTAGATGTTGTGTATGATTTTTCCTTCAAGTTCGGAGAATTATGAGGTTATAGCTCGATTTAGAAACTGCTCAATTCAATTGATTGTCCGACCTAAAATAAGTTCGTCGAGTTATAGCTTGAACTAGCACAAGCTAGCTACAATCAATCCTTACAGTTGTTCAACCAGCTCACAGATAACTCAAGATCCTGGATATCTCGGAAGGGATCAGATCAATAGCAATCTTGGCACAATCTCAACGCTCAATCGCGAGAATATCAGAGTTGCATTTCAATCTTAATTGTAATCTCTTTATTTTCGCTCTTTCCTTTGTACATAACTTACATATAAACCCCCTCCAACAATGAGGGAGGGGTTAACAAATTATTCTAGGATTGTTATTGTAAGATCTCATAGCAAATACAAAAATAGTGGATGTAGGCTCAAGAGTATAAATCGCAGAACCACTTCAAAAACTTTCTTGTCATTTGCTTTATGACATTTTCCGTTTACATATTGCTGGTTATCCGTAACCACACATACATCGGTTTCGATTCCATCACATCGTTCGGATCACTCTAGTTGATGTATTTTTTGTGTCAACAATAAGTTTTGTATTTTATTTATTGTGAACTCAACTTATAGAAGTTAAAAACTAATGATTTTGATGAATGAACAAGTGCGTCTACTCTGGTGAAGATTTTGGGGATGATTTTGTTGGCACACATCATCTATAGGTGAAGATTGCTGCTCTGGTGTTATCAAAAGTTAAGAATGCTTATAACTGAACCCCTTTTTGATAAGGTTGGTCTAGAAATTGGTTTTAGCTAGTTATATGACTATAAAAAACACCCCAAGATACTCAAAAACATGGAAGACTAGTTAAGGATATAAAAACAATTTTAAAGGGTCTTTTCAAATATAATCCATACTCAATTTACAAATTAATCCTATTTAATCACCCATCCATTGAAGTGATAAAAATGTTATCTAGCGAAACTATAAAGACATTAAATAGGTTAAACATATAGAAAAGACAAAAAATCACCTTGCCAAGTCTCACAAGAAGTCGGGTTTTAAAACAATGCAAATTAGTTCAAGATGAAAGCTCTTATGTATAGACTAAAATCAGTCAATAAATAACCCTACCAAAAATTTCGGCTTTTATTTTCGTTGTCTATCTGTAAACTAAAGCAATAAAAAATCATACTTCAAATAAAATAAAATAAAAATTAATTTTCCTAACGCTCCAAGTCCTACTGGCAAGAATTTTATTATGTTCTTTGCACGGAGGAATAATAATGTGCTTCAAGCTCTTTGAGACAGCAGCTGTCCTCTCTCCACTTCTTACCAAAATATATGTTCTTGTTCCAAACGGTTTCTAAGAGCCTTCTGTTTAATTCAGACCAACTTTAGTAAAGAATCAGATGCCGGAACCTGTTCTCCATTAATGGATTAACAAGAATGATGGATTAAAAACAATTAACACTCAGAAAATGCATAAAAAATTTGCTTTTGCAAATGAGCAACAAAATAAGAATTTGAACCTTTTACTTCCAAGTGCTCTTACAAGAGCTCCTTAAGCTCTCCATTATATTCCGAATTTTTTCAGAAATGGAAGAGTACAGATATCTCCGTGCTGCTTCATCCAGTCCATGAGGGTCACTGCCAGGCCATCCCATGCTACAAGGATATGGATCACGGGACATGGAAGTTGCCATCTGCCTCATTTTGGGAAGGTCAAATTTTATTGGTTCCCCAACAACTATATTAATGCTCTTATTACATAATGGAAATGGAGGCCTTCGGCCAAACATAAAGTTTTCAGGCATCACCTGTAAAATCATAAACCAAGTGCAAAATGAGCCAAATCAAGCAACAATGACATATGCACCAAAAAGTGATATTTTTTATGGCTTCTGATACTATATGAACAATCTTTGCCTTTGTGCCTTTAGTACACTGAATTTAGATAAATTACTCAGAGCAATTATAAAAATTCACTCCTAGGTTAATGATTATTTTTTAACCATGTCAATCCTCAAGTGTTGCTTGAGATGGAACGTTAAAGGCGATTTCTCAATTATATACACCAAACAACCAGCCCAGCCCAAAAAGTACACTGCATGTATAAGTACAGATGTCAGAATAAAAAGGACAGTTTTAAGAAAAAGCATTACCTCTTGAAAACCATGATGAACAATTGGCAAAACTATCGGTGTTACTGGTGCGCGATCAATAAGACTAGCAGTTCCCCATTTCAACCGCCGAATAGGTGCATCTTCTTGTGACACTTTTCCTTCAGGAAATGTATGTAGCTGTCCGTAAGGGAGACAGAATTAAAATTAAACCTCAGAACTACAAAAATTGTCATTCTCAAACCAAAAAAGAAAAAAAAAAGAAGAAGAAGAAGAAGAAAGATTATCACAAGTGTAAAATCTACGACGAATCCACCCATAGACCATTAAAACAACACCTTAAACTATTGTGAGGTAGCCTCAATATTAAACGAACATTAACCTGAGATATCAATGCACACCAAAACACTATAAGAAATTCAGCTCCATGTAAATCTGGTTCGCATTGAAGTTTGGTTGGCCGATCTCTCACTTAAAGATAAATAGCCACAATATGAAACTTTACTATAAGTTAACACTACATCAGTCCAACCAATGTTCAATAAGAACCAGAGGTTATTGCTCAGCATGAAAGTCATTTGAAAAGAAAAAAATAACTGGGACAACGGAGGATATAGAAAGAGTACTTTTACATTGATTATTGAATAAAGTATCATATACTATAATATCACATAATTCCCATCCCTAATATCTGTGCCACTAAGCTAAGGATCTTATTGATCTCATTCAGATGGGATAGAATGACATTGCACATGTAACCTTCCTTCTGCACAAAGCATCCACTAAGGAAGAAAAGTAATAAAAACAACGGGAAAGATATGAGTTAGTCCGTCAAGCTATTCATTTAGATTCTCGACGAAACCAAACCCAATCCTATTTAAACAATCACAACAAGCCCCTTTTCTCCAATAAATTTTAAATAAAAATTAGAAGAATCCCTTAAGAAATAGAGCCCAATAAACAATAGAGAGTAGAAATTGTGCAATTATAAGTGCATACCCATTCTCCATCACTTAGGCGCTCAAGTGCTTCATTCATATGATCTTGATAAATTCCACCACCCCTTGTAATGGGTATGCATTTACCTGCAACAATACAATGTTCAGTAACAAAGAAGGAGAAAGCATTCAACATGTTCAAATTCAAAGCAAACTTCAAAAACTTATATTAGAAAATGGGGCATGCCTAATCGGAAGATATAGGAAAAAAGTGAATTTTTGAAGCAAATATCTTCAGCAGCAAGAACCCATCGAGCCAACTTAGCATCCATGGAGGGAAAACCCTTGAATCCCCAAATGACCGGATCATCCAACCTGTTGATTGATTGATTCGTTCATGAAAATAATAAATAAGCAAATGGAAAAATGGTTAAAAACAAAAAACAAAAAAAAAAAAAAAAAACAAAGGAAGAGACCAACGTGGACATGTGATTACTAACAGTGAGGAGAGGTACGCCACGAGGCCTGGAGTGAACAAGACGAATTAGTGCATCAGCATTGTGAACATAAGTGGTGTTGAGAAAATTGGCCACAGTCTTAGCAAAAGCTCCAACAGCCATGACTACTATCTTCCTTGGTAATCCTCCCATGTGGTTCGCTCGTCCCGCCCATTCCATTTTTCTTCCCATCCCTCACCACTTCTCTGCGCTCTACCCTAAAAACTCTAAAACTTAATCTTATCTCTGGCTAATTTGTACCAAGTTAGCCACAAATCTAGAACACAAAATGAACTGGTATCCAGAAGCGGAAACGTGGAACAAGATCACAGAACAGTCCACCAACTTTGGTTTGAAGACGTTGATTTCTGTTCAGGTAATTGGCTGCGGTCTCATTCTGATTGAATCTGAAGATCTCCCTTCCTTCCTATCCTTGCCTCCTAAAACGGCATAAATATTCATTGAACCAGAAAGAGCAGCAAGACATTACTACAAGGATAGCACCAAAGCTTATGGAATCAACAACCTGATGAACAAGAAAACACTAGGCTTTACTGGAAAAAAAAAAAAAAACAAAAAAAAAAAAAAATTAGAATCAATTTGTTGGAAACCCACTACTTTTTTCGCTTCTTCCTTTTCTTCCTTCGCTTATGGGTTTTTCAGCCCATATACAAGATGATCTGCTATTCTGGGCTGGGCCTTCCAGGTTGAAATTTAAAACCCAATATAGATCAATTTAATTAAATATATTTCTATTATAATTCAATTAGTGATTCAATATATTAAGATATATCATAAAAATGATTTCTAATAATAGAAATAACGTTGCACTGTTATTATAATTACTCCTACATCTTGATTAATTTGATTAACTTTTAAAGGCCTTTATCCTCAATACAAAGCGATATCCTCTCTTTGAAAAACAATCGACGTTTCACCTTTGCTTCTGTTTGTCCTTCAAAATTAGTTCAGTCTCCTAGTTATTTTTAACCACATCCTTTTATATACATATTTTTATAAGAAATCTTTATACGTGTAATATTATTTATATTTAAACTAGTTGTAATTGATAATTATTAAATGTAATAACTTATATTTTTGCCTAGAAAATTTAAGAGGTCTGCACTTGAATCCAATTTTGGTTATTATTCTTAAGATGCTAGGGAGGATGAAGATGATGTTTTTTTTTTTTTTTTTTTTTTTTTAAAAAGGATTCTATTATATTGTTGGTCCAAAGAGCAATGTTTTAGACTTTTGGGGCTTATTGAGATGCAAGATAGGGTCCTGAAGAGTTGCATAAGAGTAAACAACTTTTATCTGGACTTTTAAAATACTATTTTACTATCTAGTTTTATATTCTTTTTCCGATTCCGATATCGTTGCGACCTCATATTACCATCATTCTCTTTCTTGATCATCATTCACCAAAACCCTTTAAACACTACCCTCGCCAATCGTCGACAATTGAACGATTAGGGTTTACGTAGCTGCCTTTCTCAACTCAAATTCTGATCAATCCCAACCACCAAAATCCGACCTTCCACCATCAAAAGACTCATCGGCTTCTCTTCTTCAAAAGTCTTAACAGCCTGGACGGAGTTTGTTCTCTGTTCACCGCCATAAAGTGTATGGGAAATTGTCATTAAACCATTATTTGGGTAGGAAAAAGTCGTAAACTCTTTGATTTGTTAGCTTGGGTTGGTGTGATACGTTTATATTATGGATTGGTATTGAAACCAGAGAGACTTGGAGCAAAGATGAGAAAACAAGGCATCACCGGTCCACCACCAACTTTTGCTTCTTGAAAATATTAGGGTGCTCAAGAAATCTCAATCCATTCTTTCAATACTCAATCATCCATCTTCCACAACGTTGCTCCTGTTATCTTTCCCCTTTTTGAGGAATGGAAGAAGCAATATGGTATGTTTTTATGATTCATTTTATTTATTTCTACAAAATATATTTTCCCTTTTGTTAATGATCATTCATAAAATTGTTTATTCATGTAAAGCTTTGATATGATTTTCCTATATCAGTAAAAAATATCTCTAATTAATAATATGTCTAAAAATACACGAATTAATTAAACAAAAACAGGTAAAGTGTTTATGTTTTCATTGGGAAACATAAACATGTTATGTGTTGCCGAAGGTGATGTAGTGAAATAAATAAGCACATGCACATCTTTAGATTTGAGGAAGCCTTCATATCAGCAAAAGGAACGTGGTCCTCTTCTCGGTAAGGGCATTTTAACTTCAAGTGGACATGTCTGGCTTCATCAAAGAAAACTCCTTGCTCCTCATTTATATATGGACAAGGTTAAGGTATATATATTGTTGACACGGTTTTTCACACCAATGAGAAGTACACAATGTTGGAATTTATTAGTTAAATTGAATGAAATGAGATCTGATGATATAAGTTGGGAATTTGAAAGGTGAAAGGTTCGTAGATTAATGGAGGAGGTTTTAAAGTTGGAAAGTGAAAATGTTGAAAATAATGGTGGAATTCAATTTTTTGTCCCACCTTGAGTAGTATAAAAAGGTGTTTTTCCTCTCATTCTAAACACACAAAAATTGAGAGCTCTTTCAATCTCTCGTTTTCTCTCTAGTTTTTCTTAAGGTTTTCTTTTGTTGGAGTTAACGTTTAATTTAGTTTGTTAGAATAGAAGAGTGGTGATTCTCTTGCTATTCATCTATTGTTGTATCTTGGGAAACAGACGCTGCTCAAATTCTTGTGTACTTGAGTGAAGGAGGCGAATCTATTTTAAGGAAACTGTGTGTTACACAGGCATCGACATTAATCCTAAGGTTATATTCTTTACTGGATTTCTTCCTATCATTTTGAAGGATCTCATACACATGATCTCGTTGATGGTATTGTTATATTTATTGTATTGTTATTTTATTTTATTGACATATAGTTATATTGTTTTCATATTCAATATACCTATTTTTGCGGTTATTGATATAATAATTGATTATTTTATAACAATCTTAAAACATATTTGATTTTATTAGTAACCGTATTTTTTTTTATAAAAAAAAACATTGGATTTTGATATTCCCAAAGGTTGCCATCCTAACTCTGCTGACCCAGAATCAATGTGACCCTGAATAGGCTTGACCCAGAATTAGCGCGATCCAGAGTAAGCTCCACTTTGCTAAAGCTCATCACAGTGACCAATCTTAATAGTTGTTCGAAAAATCAAGGATAACCTTCAATCTTTGGTACTTCAGAAGAGATAAGTTCAACATCACTAGTAGCGTGATCTTAGGGCTCTATCACTAAAATCACGGGATTGCATTCCAAGTCTGATTGCAATCCCAAATTTGTCTCTCTTTCCTTGACTGAAAACTTGTATAAATATCCCTTCAAACTGGGAGAGAGGGGTTAGCTCTTACATATTTTTTTGTAAGCTCTCAAAGTAATAAGAGAGTAATGGGTGTAGGCTTAAGTCTCAACTTGCTGAACCACTTAAAAAATTTGTTTGTGTTCTTATTTTACTGCACTTTTACATTGCATTGTTGATTTTCATTAAGTCACGCACACATTTGTTCTGATTCCGTCAAGGTCAATTAGATCTCCCTGGTTAGAGTGAATTTTCGTATCAACAAGTATAAAGAGTTAGAGGGAGCACTTCTTAGGATAATTTATCCACTTTGGTTTGACTAAGCTTCGCATTTTTTATTAATTAACTAAGGACTACCACAATCATTGAACTTTTATTTAAATTAATGAATTCAAAGTTTGAAGTGCCCTGACCACTTCAGTGAAACAGATTGAGAGCCTATTTGGCTGAACTTATGAAAATTACCTCTGATCGTATGGGTATTCGGATACTACACCGATTACCTCTGATCGTATGGGTATTCGGATACTAGACCGATTACCTCTCATACTAGGTGTGATGTATAAATCATACTGATCGTACGGGGTAGCGACACCTGATACCATCTTCTTAAAAGTATCTTCCCCCCAACTTATTTCTTTTGGCCTATAATTCCAGCTATAAGCCCTCAAAAGTTACAAACAAACATGTCAGTTTAATTTTAGAGTTTATAAGCTAGTTTGACCAACTTATAAGCTTAGACAAACATCCTCTTAAGCTCTTCGATCGTTTCTGAAGTAGCCCAAGTTTCTAGCAGCCCAAGCATGTCTGCAAGCCCAATACCTTTTTTTCTTCTTTAAATTTTGGAGTAGAAACTTTTTCTTATGATAATGAAACAGATCTAATAATTGCCATGAACTTGTCAAATTATAGAAAGATAAAGACTTTTTATTGTTTTAACATCTCAGGTTTATAGCCTGTAAAAGCAGAGTTTTACATAGTTCACTCAATAGATTATATACATTCAGATTGCCCATTTCACAAGTTAATGGAGTATTAAATCATTTAAAGAAATTTTCTTTTTACCTCTTTCCTGCTGTAGTGGTCTCAATAACCAAGCAGATTACTCGTATATTTATCTAGCTTCCATTACTGAGATTGTTACAGTGTTTACGGAACAATCTTCTGCCTTTTTTTTCTAGGTTTTTCTGACTCTTCAGTAGTGTCATTGATATAAAATGCTGGTTGTTTTCGTGCAGGTAGAAGAATTGCTTCATTTGTGAGCATGGAAACAACTTCTGGCATTGTGGTTCTTTCAATTGTCGGGTCTTGTACGCACAGGAGACCTACATGTAGGCATCTAATACTTCATCAGGAGAGCCAGATTCATCCATTGTTGGATCCATCAGCTCCAAGCCTTTACCTTCATTCCATAGCTGCCATGCCTGAAGCACAAGATATTCAGGGTTAGATTCCATACCTTTGTGAAAAGTACCCAATTTGATTGAGAACTTACATATCCCACAAGATTGAGTGGATGTTCTGTGTGATAGCAGCCACTGTTCTTCTTGCCACTCACAATTGCAAGTACTAAAACTCCAAAACTATATACATCAGTTTTAATTGACACAATGCCATTCATGGCATACTTCGGTGACATATAGCCACTGTAAAAATCAAACTCCGGTTAAAAAATTATTTAAAAAGGTACATAATCTATGTCTATTGGTAGAAAATTTAGCATATACTTACTATGTCCCAACAATTCTATTTGTATTTGCTATAGATTCATTCACCCCAAAGATTCTAGCCATACCAAAATAAGATATTTTTGGATTCATTTGATCATCTAATAAAATATTGCTAGCTTTCAAGTCTCTATGAAATAATCTTAATCTTGAGTATGTGTGTTGATAAATAAGTCCTTGAGCAATTCCTTCAATTATGTTGAACCGTATCTTCCAGTTTAACAGTTTCTTTTTATGAGAATCTGCCACAAAGCAGCAAATCAAAATTGAGTAGTTGATAAGTGAGAAACTCGTGTTGCAAATTCATCACATGTTGAAATGGCCTACCGAAAATGAAGAAATCCAAGCTTTTGTTTGGCATGTACTCATAGATTAAAATCCTTTCTTCTGCCTGCAGAGAACACCCTAAAAGTCTAACAAGATTAGTATGCTGGAGTTTTGCAATAAGCTTTGCTTCATTCTGGAACTCTTTTATTCCTTGGTTAGAACTCTTTGAGAGTCTCTTTATTGCTATTTCTTGCCCGTCAAGTAATATCCCCTAAAATCACAACTCTATGACAATTGATCATTATACAACTACTATCAATTAAATAGCTGCTCTTGGATTATTGATTAATTGTTGTGATTAGTTACCACAGTAGTTAATTAGTTTTATAGTTAGTTAACTGTTGTTATGGTTAGTTAATATACGTCATTGGATTTGTCCCTTTAACACCAACGGTAGATAGGGTTAAGTAAGGAGTTTTCTTCTCAAAGGTATTCAAATTCTGGTCTGCGTGCGTGGGAGCCAAAGAAGAGTTCATCTAATCACATAAACCAAGCCTTTCTTTAAACCATAGTTACTGCGGATTGTATATAACTGTAAATAACTCTTGTACAGTTAACCTTTCAGCTGAATAAAGAAATTCACTTTACTTTCTCTCTAAAACAGACTCAAACATGGTATCAGAGTAGTGTTTTAAGCTGCGAAATTTACAATCTTTCAGTCGAAGAATCAAGTTCAAATAGAAGCTGTATTAGTATCATCCTTCAAGACCGGTTGATTGTCGTCATCAATTTCTTCCTTGTTGTCGTCAATTTCTTCCTTGATTAAAATAGTTTTATGCCAAGTTGATTTCTTCTATCTCCATCAGCAAATTTCATCCTTGATTAAGTTGATTTTCTACTAAATCAGTTCTTGATTAGCTTGATTTCTACACATACCTTAAAGTTAATCGATTCAAGATGTCGAATGTTACTGACTCGGGTTCTCCTTTCTACATTCATCCGTCGGACACCCCAGGTTCAACTCTAATTTTAGAACAACTTACTGGAACAGAAAATTATGGGATATGGAGTCGTATGATGACAGTCTCTCTAAGGGCGAAGAACAAATTGGGCTTTGTTGACGGATCTTGTGAGAAGTCAAAATTCAATGAGTCTTTGTATGCACAGTGGGAACGTTGTAACTCCTTAGTTTTGGCATGAATTTTTAACATCGTGTCGAAGGAGATATTCAACAGTATTGTGTACTCTGCCAGTGCTCATCAGGTCTGGCAAGATCTTCAAGAACAATACAATAAAGTCAATGGTACGAGAGTGTTTGGTATTCACAGAGAGGTAGCTAATTTGGTACAAGGAACAAGTACAATTGCAGTTTATTACAACAAATTGAAAACTCTATGGGATGAATTGAGTTCATTGGTTAGTTTGCCGCCACCAGATAGTGAGTCAGCCAAGGCTTATTTGGCTCATCTCAACCAACAAAAGCTATTATAGTCACTAATGGGACTTAATGAATCATATGCCTTGGTGCGAAGCCAGAGTTTGTTGATCATTCCTTTGCCATCAGTTAAACAGGCTTATTCAATAGTGAGTCAATATGAGAGTCAGAAGGTATTGACTGGATTCAATCATAATATCGAAGTTACTACAACACTGTACTCATAAGGGAATCAAAGGAATCAACCTCAAAATTCGAAATACAAAAGGAAGAAACCCTACATAGAATGTGACTATTGTCATATTGCTAGGCATAAAAGGGATACTTGTTACAAATTGCATGGCTATCCTATAGATTTCCAGTTTAATAAAGGAAGTCAGGAGAAGGTCAAAGCTAATCATGTTCACTCAAGTTAGGAGCAAGTGTTAAACACTGATTTTGCACCTGACAATAACAAAGGAGGAACTAATCTAGGCAATGTCTTGACTCCAGAACAATATGCACAATTGCTTCAGTAATCGGGAAAGGAGAACATGGGAGCACCGTTTGCTAATCTAGCAGGTAAAATCGTTTCCTTATACTCAAATTACAATACTGCTGATGATTGGATTCTAGATTCTAGTGCTACTGACCATATGACCTATAATTTCCAAAATTTTGAGTCTTCTATTACTAGTAAACCATCCATAGCTAGTTATGTAGGTCTCCCAAATGGAACAAAAACCTCAATTGAACATGTTGGTTCTGTCAAATTGCAAGAAAATTTGTCCCTTGAAAAGGTTTTATATATACCAGATTTTAAGTACAATTTGATGTCAGTATCTAAATTGGCTACTACCAGTCAATGTTCCATCATTTTTTATCCACATTTTTGTGTTATTCAGGATCTTTGGAGTGGCAAACTGAAGGGGATTGGTAAACAATGTCAGGGGCTATATCATTTCATACCAATGTCAAAATTAAAATTGTATTTTCCTGATTTTGTTTCAGCTTTAGGAAAGGGCTTTGACATACAAAAGTCTGATTGTAATAAATTGTCAGTTTGCAATTCTATCAATGTAGCTATTAATTCGTCAATAAAAGAACCTCTTCAAGCTAAATATATTGTTCTTTGGCATAGAAGGTTAGGACATGCATCTTTGCCAATTCTACAAACCTTACATCATGGACTTAATGATCACCACAAGTTTCATTGTGATGTTTGTCCCTTAGCTAAACAAACTAGATTACCCTTTGCTTTAAGTGAAACAACAACATCACATGTTTTTGAACTGCTGCATTTTGATGTTTGGGGCCCTTATAGAGTTGCAACCTAGGGTAATGCAAGGTTTTTTCTTACGATTGTTGATGATTTTACTAGGACCACTTGGATCTTTCTTATGCAATTCAAGTCTAATGTCTTTCAAACCTTAAAAAACTTTGTGCATATGGTCCAAAATCAATACAATCAAACACCTAAATATATTAGAATTGACAATGGATTGGAATTTTTCAACCAACAATGTCATGATTTATTGTCTAGGTTAGGCATTATACATCAAAGCACTTGTATCTACACTCCACAGCAAAATGGAGTGGTAGAACGCAAGCATAGACACATTCTTAACATAGCTAGAGCCTTTAAGTTTCAATCTCATATTCCATATTACTTATGGGGCTGTGCAGTCAAAGCTGCTGTCTATATTATTAATAGTCTGCCTACCAAAGTTTTGAATGGTTTTTCCCCTTTTGAAAAATTTTATGATCACAAGCCTAAGTTAGAACATTTGAAAGTTTTTGGCTGTTTGGCATATGCTACAAATCTGCCTATCCAGGATAAGTTTGCTCCAAGATCCATTCCTTGTGTCTTTCTTGGCTATTCATTCACCAACAAGGGCTATATACTATATAATTTGTACTCCAAAACAGTATGTGTCAATCGAGATATTAAATTTCATGAGCACATTTTTCCTTTTCTTTTGCATCAGTCCACTAAACCTCCCTTACCTTTTCTTGAAACTTCCATGGAAGAAGAAGTAACTACATCATCTGATTCAATTTTGCATACCAATTCTACAAATGATCTTCATGAGACAGAACCACCTACACCTAGTTCTCCAGTTTCCCATTTACACGTTGTTATACCTGATATTCCCTTACCTTCTCACAATCAAATTAGAAAGTTCAGTAGACCCACTAAACCCCCCTTTTGGACCACTAATTTTCTGTGTCCCACTTTGTCCAAGTCAAATCAGACCTCCACTGTCAACTATCCTATGCACAATTACATTACCTATACTAATCTTTCTTCTGCCTACCAAAAGTGTCTATCCAGTATTTCTGCTATCATTGAACCCACATCCTTTACCCAAGCATCCAAAGATCCCAATTGGATTAAAGCTATGCAACAGGAAATTCAAGCTTTGGAAAGAAATGGCACTTGGTTTCTAATTCCCCTGCCTTCTGGTAAGAAGTCAATAGGGTGTAAATGGGTGTATAAGCTTAAGCATAATGCTGATGGGACTTTGGAAAGGTATAAGGCCAGGTTAGTGGCCAAAGGGTTTTACTCAGCAGGCTGGAATTGATTATGAGGAGACATTCTCTCCTGTAGTAAAGATGGTGACAGTGAGGTTAGTCTTGGCCATTGCATCCATGAAAGATTGGCCTCTTTTTTATTTAGTTGTTGATAATGCATTCTTACAGGGAGATCTTCAAGAGGAAATATACATGAATTTGCCACAAGGTTTCTCAAATCAACCTGACAAGTCCTTAGTTTGTAAACTTCACAAGTCCTTATATGGCTTAAAACAAGCCTCTAGGGCCTGGAATACTGAGCTCACAAATGCCTTGTTGATAGGTGGTTTTCAACAATCCCCGTTGGATCACTACTTCTTTTTTAGGAAACATAATGGACACATTGTTATCTTACTTGTGTATGTTGATGACTTGGTCCTCACTGGCAGTGACAGTTCCCTAATTCAAGCTACTAAGGATCTCTTACATTCTCATTTCAAGCTAAGGACTTAGGCTCTCTTAGATATTTTTTAGGTTTTGAAGTTGCTCGATCCTCCAAAGGTATAAGTCTATGTCAAAGGAAATATGATTTGGAATTGATAGCTGATTTAGGATTAGCTGCTGCCAAACCAGCTTTGGTTCCTCTTGATCCTCATCTAAAATTCACTAATGTTGAGTATAATGTAGTCTTTCCTGGCCAATAGGATCCAGCCTTAGCTGATCCCTCGGTATATCAAAAATTGATTAGAAAATTGCTTTATTTGTGTCTCACTAGGCCTGATCTCAGTTTTGCAATAAACCTCCTCAGCCAATTTATGCATAAACCTAAACAATCACATCTACATGCTGCCCTTAAGATAGTCAGATATGTGAAAGGGTCTCCAGGTTTGGGTTTATTTTTCCCAGCACATGGCTCCTTGCATCTTCAAGCATTTTGTGACTCTGATTGGGCTTCTTGCCTTATGACTCGTAAATTAGTGACTGGTTTCTGCATTTTCTTAGGAAATTCCTTGTTGTCCTGGAAATCTAAACATCAAGTTACGGTTTCTAGATCATCCTCTGACGCTGAATATCGTGCCATGACATCCACTGTTTGTGAAATTATTTGGCTTACTCAGCTTCTGCATGACCTTGGTTTCTCACTATAGCTGCCCATTTCCCTTGGCTGTGACAATCAATCAGCCATTCACATTGCTTCTAATCCTATGTTCCATGAACGGACGAAGCACATCGATATTGATTGCCACATCGTTCGTACAAAGTTTAAAGAGGGTTTGGTGCATCATGTCCATGTTCCCACACAAGAGCAGCCTGCTAATTTGTTTACTAGGGCTGTTCCTCCTTCTCTTCATCGCCATTTATTGTCCAAGTTGGGGGTGCTTGACATTCATCACCCACCACCTTGAGGGGGGATTTTGGATTATTGATTAATTGTTGTAATTAGTTAACAAAGTAGTTAATTAGTTTTATAGTTAGTTAACTGCTGTTATGGTTAGTTAGAATGCTGTTATGGTTTAGTTAGAAATAATTGACTATGGTTAACCTAACCATAGTTACTGCAGATCGTATATAACTGTAAATAACTCTTGTACAGTTAACCTTTCAGCTGAATAAAAAAATTCACTTTACTTTCTCTCTGAAACAGACTCGAACAGCTGCAAAGTCGTACCTTGTGAACTGCACCAAAACCGCCCTTCCCAAGCACATTTGTAGTTGAGAAATTGTTTGTAGCAGCAGCGATGGTTTGAAACTTAAATATATTGAGTTCATGCTTGATATTGCGATTTTTGTCTTCCGTTATTCGTTTGCCGTCTGCTAATGAAGGTGACAAATTGTCTCCAAATTCACGCAATAGCTTCTCTGGGTTCTTTATGTTCTCCACTAAATTAGATACATAGAAATAAGATTCTAATAATCATGATTGATAATTTGCAATTATATTTATTTGTTCCAAGCTCTTTACCTTTTGCCTTGCGTATTCTCCATATCAAACAGCATAAGTAGCAGAACAGGGAACCAGTAGAGCTGCTCCTACTATAATCAATGATAACCACCATTTGTCTTCTGTATCGGAAAATTTTCAAAATTTAATTTGATTGCTAATAGTAAAGAGTACTGTTAAGGATTCTGATTTGATTGAGAAAAAAGAAAGAAAGGAAAATCAAGATAGAGATGAGAAAACACTTCAGGGGATGACTTTTGTTATATTTTATCAACGAAATGATATTGTCATAGTTTTTTCTTGAAAAAGAAAAATGGTGTTAGTACCTCGTTTTCTTCTTTTAAAGCTCCACAAAATAGCTATTGCAGTTGAGAGGACAGAAATTGAAACAACTGCTGCTGCTACTGGAAAAATAAACTTCTTCTTCTTTTTATGTGAACTTGGAATGTAAAGATCTTGATTCCCGTCCACACTAGAATCAACAGAAGATTAAACAACATAGACTTGAAATGATAACAACGTTGTAGAATAGATATTAACTTTGGACCAAAAGCTAACCTTAGTGACAGCAAACCTTTTTCCATTTTCTCCATGAGTCTAGCTGGAACTGAACCTTTGAGTTTGTTCCTACTCAGGTTTCTGCGAATGGACAGTAAAGACAATCTTTGGCGCCCTTAACCATTAAACTCTACTTTCTGACATGATTATTTCTGAGTAACTTACAGCACTGTCAAGAATGGTAAATCTGATAGAAAATCAGGCACTGGTCCCGTCAAACTGTTGTCTGATAAGTCCCTGCCATGATGATTGAATTAATTTAGCTTACTTAGCTCCTATCACTAATAGCTCAGGATAATGTTATAAGAGAGAAGCTCACAAAATTTTCATTGATGTGAGATTGGATATCCATGGATCTATCTCCCCAGCTATTCCACTTAGTGATAAGTCCCTAGAGCCATTTCTTTAACAGCAGGAGATCATCAACATTAAAGAGTGGGCTTCTAGCTTCTAGGTGTAAACTTACAGGGATATGATCGTTGGTGGTTTATATTCATTGTAGCTGCAATTAAGACCTTGCCACAAATAAGCTTTAGGGGCACATGGATCTCCTTGCCAGTTTCTTATCACTCCATATATATTGCCTTTATCTTCAGGATTGCATCAGCTAATAATTTGTTACATTGCAGTAAACACTGATCAAGTAAACGTGAATAATCTAAAATAAATAAATGAAGTTTGAAACGTACCATCTTGTTGATCAGCTAACAATTGTGGGAATTCTTTTGTAGTATATATCTCAAAAGCGTTGAGAATGGGCGGTTGAGTTGAATTCTCGGTTTGGTTGATTGAGACATTGATTGTATTTTCAACCGAGGGATCATCAATAACTACTGTTGTTGTGTAGGAAGAATTGGGAATAAAAGGCCCATACCAAAGCTTTCCATTCGCAAAGATGTTCATCTCTCTACTTTGGTTATCTTCTTTGACTTCAACATCCAAAAAATGGCAATACACATAATATTGAACTTTCCGATCAGTAATTTGCCAGTAAAATTGCAGGGAATTGCCATCATTTGTGGGAATAACAGCAGTCCTCATGATTTCAGATGGGAGTTGATAATTAGTCTGGTTGAAAGTGACCAAGTTACTTACTGGTTCCCATTTGATGTAGGTGTAGGGTAACCATTTGCGATCATAAGCATCCTTTTTATGCCTATATAAATGTAATAAACACTTTCAGTTAGTAACCAAGATTAGATCAACTTAGAGATTAAATTTAGGTGATTCTAAATTATTTACCTGACTACTTGATTGGATGTTGAACCGATATCCCAACGCCCCACGAGTAGTAATGATTCTGATTTCGTTACATAACTAGAATTTATCAATGGCCTTAATTCTAATGCTGAAATGAAAGGTGTTCCAGAGCCTATGTTTAGAAGACAGACATGTATATAATTTCTCTGAGACATGTGGATGATCTCCTTGGTAATAATCGAAGATGTTTTTTCTAATACCACTGAATCCCACCCATCAGAATCAAGAAATAGATTAAAACTTGGCACAATGCCTTGCCCATCATAGTTTCCATACATGAATCTTGCTCTGATCAGAAACTTATCGTAGCCACCTTCAGGTTTTAGGGTGTAACAATTTCTTGTTTCCTCAGGGAAGCTTCTAACACTTAAAAATTGTTTCTCAAGGGTGGAAGTTTTGTATTCAGATGATATATTATAGCCTATACCACTCTCTGTGAAGCCTGCATCTGAAGAGTAATTTATACCTGTTATCTCATCAATATAGCCAGGATCATTTTCAGGTATTCCACAATCTATGCTAATAAAACCTGAGAGAAGATAAACAAAAAGATAAATTAACAGATAAGCTGATTGCATGTATGGTAATTAAGAATATTTAAAATTGGAGGTACAAAAACCTGATTGATTCTGGGCATAAACCAGAGCTGTAAAAGCTACTATGCCAAGAAATGCAGAGAACAAATATTGCTTTATCATCTCCATGATTCCCAGCTTGGTTTCTTGCCAGAAGCAATTATACATCGTTGTATAATCAATTTGTAATGAAGTGGTAAAACAATGAGCACTATTAATTATAGAATCTGTGTCCAATTTCCTTAAGCATGTTCATGTCTGTTAGCAGATCTCTGGATATTATTCAACAGGAATGTTACTACCATGATTCATTTTCAACTTCAAATGTATTTAAAAAAAAATAATTAGAACATTCAATTTCAATTGCGTATGTTGAAAGCTATTCACCAAGGTGTGAGATTCCTCGTGAAAATGACATCTTCATAATTTTTATTGTGAGGGTTGTATTTTTTCAATTTTCATTGACTTAAACTCTGGAGTTGAAGCCATCTTGAGTCCCCAACTCACCACGTATACTAGGAAAAGTATTGATTGGGTCAGTTTTAGTATTTTGATTGGACAACATTACCGATATTATAATCATGATATCCATGAACTTGTCAAAGGGGATAACATCAGTTGTAGGAATAAAAAAAACAAGCAAAAAACAGAACAAAAAGAAGAAAGAAATATTTTAAGAGTAATTAAAACTAAAGGAAATTACATGTATAGGAAATTATTTCTGGATTTGGAACTAAATAAAAAATTAAGTTATAGACCCATATATCCTCTGATCCTCTGCTGTCCTCTCTGTTTTTTACAGAGTTTCAGTCATGTTCTGTATTTCTTGTACTTTCACTCATTAAAAATCAGAAACTACATCCAACAAGTTACGTTGTGTTTTAACTAAAATATTTGTAACAATACCATTGGCGGAGTAAGAGTTTCAGGATTTCACAGAATGTATACAAGTTCTTTGACAACACTTCAGTCAGTTTCATCTTTACAGGAAAAAGAAAAGATGCATTCATCAACTACAATAGGAGATGAAAGTGAAAAGCCAAAGAAAATGACACATGAAGATGAAAGGGACACCATTATAATGTGACCCACAAAAATATTTAACTATCAAGTCAATAGAAAAGCCAAAAAGTTGGTGGAACATTGAATAACTCAAGAAGACAAATTGATGCTTACATCACAATCACAGTAATCAACTTTACAAGGTAGAATTTGAGTTAAACAATTAGGGCAAAGTACGTAAATGGAGAAAATCAATATTTAAGAGAAATTATATCTAAACTTCATTCATTATGTCTTTATGTTTATAAGGTTCAAAGATCTGATGCTTCGGCCTTAAAAGCAATTACATTATTTTAAACCTTTATGGTGCGGTAGAAGAAGAATTTTCCACAAAGTGTTCCAGATAATTTGTCTGAGGAAGAACCCAAGAAAATGACTCATTAAGGTGAAAGGGATACCAGTATAAATATAATCTGACTCCAGAACAAGCTATTATCTATTAAAGTCAATGGAAAAAAACAAAAAAGTTGGTAGAACTTGAATAACTAAACAAGATCATACTGTGCAGGGATGCAACTACCTTTTGATAGTTTGCCTGATGCAATGGTACATTTCTTCTGGTTACTTAGAAAAATTTAATCCTCTAATGGATCAAGTTACTCTTACATTATTTAACTTCTGAGGCTACACAGTTCTAGCAATTCTCTGCAGATAATATTGGTTTGTTCTAATTTTTCCAGCAAATCGTTCTCGAAAAGAAATGATTTATTTGCTATGAATTCATTCTTTTTAATATGCTTATATATATAATATAACCTACAAAAAAATATTTATATAGCTACAAGTTTTAATTCATTTACAAAAGTAATAAAGTATTTTTGATGTTTATAACTTAGACCAAAAAATAAAAAAGCACTTTCAGAAAGAAAGTTTCAGCAGTTTTAAAAGCCTTTATTTTAATTATTTTTTTTTTTGGGAGGTATGTTAATATTAGCATTCCAACTACAGAAGGTACTTCTGTAACATAGAGTATTGTGTTCTTCTTTGTCCTGTTTATATTTTAATAAGCTTATGTACAAACTACTCTGTCTGCCCTGTTCTGTTGATCAGTTTTAACTTCAGTTGTTTTAAGTTGGATAATGTTGAGTGAGCTTATTTGGTTTGTATAGAACGGGTATTCATTGATCACTTTGACTAGAGGTCGGCTTCATTGGTTGGAAAGTATATAATAAACGGTTCCCTTAACCCATACGTTAGCGAAGAGTTTATTTTATTTTGCTTATAAATATAAATCAAACCTCTCACACTATCATGTGAACATGACTTGATCTTCAACAACTCTTGTTCAGTTCCAAGAGATGCAATAAGCTGATGTACAGAAAGAATTTGATAAAAAAACAATTGGCATTTGTAAGTATTTTTGTTTTGTCAACTTATTCATTTAGATTAGTGCACAATCTATTTAATTTCACTTCAAAGGTGTTCAAAACTAAATCGCAGTGATCACAACACGTCTGTCGGATTTTATTTTAATATTCATGCATATCGCACATGCCTTAATTAAATGTGATTATATTTCCAGTTGTAGAAAGATTTTTTGTGGATATTATATATTATGTGAGCTGGAAAAGATTTTATTTAATTATGATTTCAAGAATCATTTTCCTAAAAAGAAGATTATGATTCTAACAATTATTTTCTTATAAAGAGATTATAAATTAAAGAATTCTTTCATACAAAGAAGTCTAGGATCTCAAGAATCCTTTCCAAAACAGGTTTGGTTTCTTGTTTATCCTTTCAAAGTCACTCAAGTATAAATAATCATTTTATTATTGTGACTTGTTTGGAAGGAAGCCATATTATTTACCTCCATTATTCTTTGAATATTTTCTTTGAGGTTGTTTAGTTTTTGTAGGTTTCTAATATACTTTGGTAGGCTTTGAATTACCATGTTTTATCTCTTGCTTGCATGAGTTGATTCTGGAACGCTGTTTTGTGTTGAGATTTGGACGTGTTCGAGCTGCTTCTGTCGAAGTAATTCGTCATGTTGAAACTTGAGAGGAGCTCAAGTGCGACCTGGTGGTCCCATGGAGGAGAAGATAGACTATGAAAATTTGAGGTTTAACCAAAGAGTGAAGATTGAAGTGTTGTCTAAATAGGGAGTTTTTACAATTGATACTTATTCTTGTCTTTGTAATTGAACACATAATTATTTCATAGTGGATTAGCTTCTTCTGAACTTGGTCCTATGGATGTAGGCATGTTGCCGAACCATGTAAAATTGAGTTGTGTGCTTTATTTTATGTCATGGATAGTTTATATGTTTAATCATTAGTTTAGCAACTCATTAAGCACAACATGAACAAGCAATCTTAATTCTGCATAAGTTTTAATCAGCATGATAAGGGTTTAAAACTTTCAATTGGTATTAGAGCATGTTCTGAAGACTTATTTTAGTAGATCATTGCTTGTTTTTTTGTGCTTAAATTTGATTTGGTGGTTGTTGCTTTTTTGCTTTTATTTTGCGTTTTTTTTACAATTTTTTGGCTACAGATCTGGTGTGACCACATCAGTCCTGTGTGACGACCTTTGCTATTTTGTTTACTATGAGTTTGTTTAGTGAATGACGGTCTACCAATAGACCACCCTAGTTAAAGGGAACCAATTATGCTTTTTGGAGACCTAGGATGCATGCCTTTTTGAAATTCATTGATGAGAGGGTTGGGAGGGCTTGTATTGTTGGTTGGAAAGAATCTATAGTTGAAGAAGCAAAGGAGAAGCCATAAATGAATGGACTAAAGCTGAGTTAGAAGAGTCTAATTTTAATCCAAAAGCTTTTATGCTATTTTTAATGCTGTTAGTATTAATCAAATGAAAAATATAGCAAACTGTGAAATAGCTAAGGATGCATGGGATAGGCTTCAAGTAAAAAATGAAGGAAAAGACATTGTGAACAAGACTAGGCTTAAAAGATTAATAACTGACTATGAAAATCTTGTTATGCATGATGATGAAACTATCGCTGATTTTCATGGTAGATTGTGTGATGTTACAAATGAATGTTTTGCTTTGGGTAAAATATATACTGATGCTGAACTTGTCAGGAAAGTGATGTGCTCTTTACCCAAGAGATTCATGTTCAAGGTCACCTCTATTGAAGAATGTCGTGACCTCGATGAGATGCAATTGGATGAATTGATTAGATCCTTGCAAACCTTTGAGTTAAACCTAAAACGATGGGATAAGAAATCAGGTAAAGGGCTTGCGCTGAAACATAAAGTAATCTCTGAATCCCTTGCTTATGTTGCTTCAAGTGACATTGATGATGATAAGTGTGCTTTACTTGCTAAAAAATTTGCAAATTTCTTGAAGAAGAATATTAGAAAACCGAGTGAGGGTAAAAAAGGAAAACAACCCTTTGTGAAAAAGTTTTATGATCAAACTGGTCAGGAAGGCTTCTTGAAAAAAAGAAAAGGAGCTTATGAAAAGAAAAGCAACGGTATAAAATGCTTTGAGTGCGAGGGATATGGTCATATTTAGTCTGAGTGTGCCAACACTCTAAAGAAAAAGGGTAAAGCTATGGCTGCCACCCTCAGTGAGAGTGACGACAGTGAAAGTGGAGGTGATGACTTTAATGAAGATGAAAATTACTTGGCCTTTGTGGTGAACCAAGAGGATAGTGATAGTGTGTCCTCGGATGGCTCATGTGATGTTTACAAAGAGCAACAGAAGGCTTATAGCAAGATGCATGAGTCATGGTTAAAGGCTATCAAGAAGATTAAATCTCTTGAATCTTAAAAATGCATCTTGATAGAAGATAAGAAAATTTTGAATGAGAAATTGAAAGTCTTATTTTCTAATTTGTCTAACAAGGAAATTTCGTTAAATCAAGCTTTAAATGAACTAACTGAGGCTAAGGCCGTTGTTGAGAGGTTAAATGTAGGTTCATAAAGCTAGATGAAGTTCTTGCACAAGGGAAGACTTTTGCTGATAAAACAGGTCTTGGTTTTTCTTCTGGTGCAAGCGCCTCCAAACCTAGTGTGACCACCATCGTTAAAGCATTTGAATCAGTTCCAAAAGCTGTTGATGAACCATGTGAGAAGATTTCAAACGTAAAAAATTTCATACCAATATGTCATTTTTGTCACAAGAAAGGACACATCAGACCAAATTGCTTTAAACTAATTTTGTATTTAAAAAGATGCATTGGAAATCATGAGTTTTCTTCTTTAAAGTCACTGCATTAGTCTCTTAGGTCACCACATCAGAATAATTTTTTTCAAAAACAGAAAATGTAAAGACCTAAGTTAAGTGATCACTATCTTGTTACTCATACATCATTGCTTGCTTTTCAAAATGACCAATGGTACTTTGATAGTGGTTGTTCAAGACACATGACATGTAAAAAATCTTTATTGACTAATCTTGAATTTGGGGAAGTTGGTCATGTAACTTATGGAGATGGCAAAAGAGGTAAGATTCTTGGAAAATGTTCTATTGTCATTCCTAGCTTCCCAATGCTAAATGATGTGTTTTATGTTGAAG
Source organism: Pistacia vera (assembly GCF_008641045.1). Classification (NCBI taxonomy): domain Eukaryota; kingdom Viridiplantae; phylum Streptophyta; class Magnoliopsida; order Sapindales; family Anacardiaceae; genus Pistacia; species Pistacia vera. The sequence goes on from NW_022196057.1 coordinate 138,163, forward strand.
GACTTAAAACAAATCTTATAAGCATTAGTCAAATCTGTGATAGAGTTGTATTGTGAAATTTTCAAAGAATATGTGTCAAGTCTTGAATGGTGATGGTACCTCTTTGCTTGAGGGAAAGAGATCTAATGATAATTGTTATTTATTGTCTAGCAAAGTTTCTTGTTTAAGCTCCAAAGCATATTGTGTGGATTTTTGGAACAAGAAACTTGGGCATATGAACTTCAAGGATCTAGTGAAACTCTCCAAAAAGGATGTTGTCAAATGACTACCTAAACTTGAGTTTCCCAAAGTTAAAGTGTGTGGCCCATGCCAACAAGATTAGTAGATTAAGAGTCCTCACAAACCTTTATCTTGGTCAACTACCTCTGGTGTTTTAGAACTTCTCCATATAGATCTAATGGGTCCTATGCCAACTAAAAGTTTAGGAGGAAAAAATATGTTTTTGTTTGTGGAGATGACTATTCTAGATTTACATGGGTTGATTTTTTAAGAGAGAAATCTGATGCATTTGAGTCTTTAAATGTCTTGTCAAAAGGTTACAGGTGGAACAAAATTGCCAAGTGAAGAAAGTGGTAAGAATAAGGAGTGATCATGGTAGAGAGTTTGAAAATTCTGATTTTTCTAACTTCGATGATATGTAAGGTATTTGGCATGAATTTCCTACCCCAAAGACACCTCAATAGAATGGTGTAGTGGAGAGGAAGAATAAAGCTTTTCAAGAGATGGCAAGGATTATGCTAAATTCCAAGAAGTTGCAAACAAGACTATGGGCCGAGGCAATTAAAATTGTATGCCACATTTCAAACCGAGTGTCCTTAAGGAAAGGTACATCACAAACTCCATATGAGTTGTGGAAAGGTAAGAAGCCAAATCTTTCATATTTCCATGTCTTTGGTTGCAAGTGCTATGTCTTGAATTATAGTAATCATTTAGGGAAATTTGATGTAAAGAGTGATGAAGGTGTATTCCTCGGATACTCTTCAAATAGTAGAGCTTATCAGATCTTTAACATGAGAACTAAACATATTATTGAGTCATTTAATGTGGTTTTCTCTGATTCAGAAGATTACTCACAGTAAGATGAAATTGAAGACATGATTGCACCTACTAAGGTGATTACTGATCGAGATGGTGTGTTCACTTTGAATCCGATTGGAACACAAGATCAAACTAAGGTGATCACCCCATAACCTGATGTGACCATCACGGGTGCCCAACAAGGATTAGTTTCTGAAAGGCCAAAACCTGATTTGTTAATTGATTTGTTCAATGAGATCACTTAGAAAAAGCCTTCGAAAACCAAAGAACCACCCTCTTGGATCAAGAAAGCTCATCCACCATCCATTGTGATTAGAAATCCCAAAGAGGTAATGGTAACAAGAAGAAAAAGGTTGAATGAAATAAATAACTTGTGCTATGTTTCTTTTACAGAACCAAAGAATGCAAAGCAAGCTCTAGAGGATGATCGTTGGGTTGCTACCATGCATGAGGAGCTTGAATAGTTTGAGAGAAACGATGTGTGGAGCTTGGTTCCTCGACCTGAAGGTATAAATGTTATAGGAACCAAGTGGATCTTTGAAGACAAGTCTGATGAGTTTGGGAACATTGTCAAAAACAAAGCCAGACTTGTTACACAAGGATATACCAAAGTTGAATGAATAGATTTTGATGAGACCTTCACTCTAGTGGCCAGATTGGAATCAATCAGATTGTTACTTGTTATTGCTTGTTGTCTCTGGATATTTTCTTTGAAGTTGTTTAGTTTTTGTAGGTTTCTGATATGCTTTGGTAGGCTTTTAATTACTGTGTTTTATCTCTTACTAGCATGAGCTGATTCTGGAACATTGTTCCGTATTGAGATATGGATGTGTTCGAGCTACTGTTGCCGAAGTAATACGCCATTGTTGAAACTTGAGATAAAATCAAGTGAGACCTGGTGGTCTCGTGGAGGAGAAGCTAGACTATGAAGATTTGAGGTTCAACCAAAGAGCGAAGATTGAAGTGTTGTCCAAACATGAAGTTTTTACAACTGATACTTATTCTTGTCTTTGTAATTGAACATATAATTATTTCATAGTGGATTAGCTTTTTTTGGACTTGGTCCCATGAATGTAGATATGTTGCTGAACCATGTAAAATTGAGTTGTGTGCTTTATTTTATGTCATGGATAGTTTATATGTTTAATCATTAGTTTAGTAATTCATTTAGCACAACGTTAACAAATAATTTTAATTACACATGAGTTTTAATATAAGACGAGGGTTAAAACTTTCAGCATTAATTACGATCAAAGTAAAGTAATAAGCCATACACCATTTCACGTTTATGTTGTGGTTTTTTTTTTTAATTTTTTAATGTAACTTTTATTGATAAGTGACGACACTTGCTTATATTGAAGTAACAAAGTAAGTGTTACTTGAAGAATATTAAATTTTGTATCAAGGGACTGATTGAAGGCCCAGAGACACTACTACGTATACTGTGAGCAACTTCTTGTATAAAATTTATACCAGTATGAGGAAAATCAAATGTCAGTAGTTTCTTAATGTCCAGTTAATTAGTCCTTTTGATCACTAATTCAACTCATACCCACTTCCAAAGATATATAATTTATAAGGTAATTACATTACATCCAACCTTATAGTACAATATATAGAAGTTGAAAGTTCCCACAAAGTGTTATAAATGAATTATTCCAGGTAAAACCCTAGAAAATGACTCGTTAAGGTGAAAAGAACGCCAGTATAATGTTACTCACTACAAACTTCTGACTATCTAGTCAATAGAAAAAACAAAAAATTTGATGAAATTTTTAATAACTCAAGAAGAGCAAGTTATGCGGGGAGGTAACTATTTTTTATAGTTTTCCTGAACAGAGTACTCCGTTTTGCTTTGTCCTGTTTGTATTTTATTAGGCTGCGAGTACAAAGTATTTTATAAGTTTCAGTTTCAGTCTTCTCTGTTTCTCTACACAGAGTTTCAGTTCTGTTCCATATGTACTTTCTGTTTCCTTATTGATGGTATTGTTGTAACATGCTAAATAAATATTTTATCCTTTGAACATGTTAAATTATTTATCACTTAAAATCTCTATTAAAGGATGCAAGAGTATGGTCCAAACCTTTCCACAAACTATTATTCAATTATTTGAAATCTCCATTAACACGTTAAACTATTTAGAAATGACGGGTAAGGTGCAAGGTCGGCGTTTCATTTATATACACCATAACATCAACTCTGCAATTTTTTGAGCATTTTTGATGAAATTGGCATTGGAATTTAAGTCGCACCAGACTTCAAATACTCTCATCTCATCAATGACACCACACAGTATCGTAGGAGTAGTTCGCTGTGGTTTCCTGTGGAAATAAGATCCCACGACACAACATTGAGTACAAGAATGATTAGTATATTTTGTAACATGTCAATTGTTTTTTTCTTGAGCTTGTTTCAGTTAGGAGAACAAATTATCAAAACAAATGTCAAGATCAAAAGCTTTAGAATCTCCAGTCTCCCTCCTCATTTTGATATATAAATGCAGCAGATATTATAAATGGTATTACAACTCCATAAAGTCAACCTAGCTATTTCTTTTAAGCTTGGTTTTGTTAGGAGAGCAGCACATTATTTAACTTAAATGTTACCATAATTCGGAATTATTTGGAAGCATCGCTTGTAGAATTTTCAAATTCAAATTGTGATTTATAAAATATTGCTGCCTTGTTATGTAAGGACCGTAGCTGATAAAATTTCATCTTCAAACTGTATCAGGCAGAAATTTAATCGCCAACCTGACATGTTGGGAAAGTACTCTTGAACTTCATCAAGAAAAATAATTAGATTTTTGTTGGCAAGGACTCTAGATCGCATAGACCATTGGATATCCATCTTCAATAAGATTTTCTTTATTCAGTATCATTCTAACAGTTCCCAAGGGTAGTAATTGAAGTAACAACCAATACAGAGAAAGAAAAAACAAATTATAAATTGGTTCAAACTTCAACTACACATACGATATCAACTTTTTTTGTTAAAATGGATTAAGTTTCCTCACGTCAAAAACTTCTACATACAGTATAAATATCGCATCTAAATTTTAAGGAAATTTACCCTATATTATATAATTTCTAAATTTGACCACACTCATTTACTTTTTTTATCTATTTTATATTATATAATTTTCAATATGCCCTCTCTAAAACTAATTCATGGGTCTGCCCCTGTTCATAGGTCAAGTTTACAAAATTCTGAATTGATTTCATTGCAATGGTCAGCAGGAAACAGTATGTTGATTTAAATAGAATTTCAGTATATTGTTGATTGTGATCTAAGTTACGCATCTAATGGTTTAAATCGTCTGATGCAAGGTCCCTACGAGATAAATAGTATCGACGGTGTTAGAATGCTATGAAATTTGGTAGGGTACTCCGAAACGGCCAAACAAGTTAGGTTGGTTGCGAAGAAATGAGTTTTGTCATATTTAGCCTTTTTGAATTGTTTAGATGGGTTTTTGGACGTTGTCATCACTTTTTCTGAAGTTTCGAGACTTTTCAGAATTTTGCTGCCAATGTTTAATTTTCCCTTTTTCCATGTATTTTCGGATTGGGGTTATTTTAGGGTAACTATTTAAACTTTGGTTTAGCTGTGACAGGGACAGTTTTTTTTTTTAATTTATTTATTATTATTATTGAATGAAATATTAAGAACCTTGTGTGGGTTTTTTTTATCTAATCCAGTATCCAAGTCTTGATACAATTCGGTAGAGGTTTTCCATATCATTTGTTTCGTGAGATTTTGGACATCTTTTGACGGCATCACCGTGTCATTTCATCTTTTTTTTTACTTCCATTGTTGAGAGTACCCAAACTTTTTAGTTTGCTTCAATTTATTATCATCCACTTTGAGTGAAGAATTTGTTGATTGTATGCCTCTAGTTTCCTCTAGAAAAGAAAATTGTTCGAAACCAATCATATGGTTAGTGGAAGTACTTATGTGGGTAGTTTGCCATCATCTCGTGGATTTTCTTTTCGTTTACACTTTGAAATTTGGGCATCCTAATTTGGTTATGATTGCTTTGTTTCATTTGTTTATCTGCTTGGTTTTGCAGGTATGTTTTATTGCACAAAGACGGGAAAAGTTTTATTTTGCTTCCGCTAAATTTTGTGGTTCGTGATTGAGTTTATGGCCTTTTTTTTCCCCGAATTCATTTTACTAATTTCCTAGTTCAAAGCCATATATCGACATCACACAAAATAAACAAATTTTAATGCACACATTCAGCTTTTTATTTTCAGAAAGTTAAAGAAGAACAGTAGAAGCATAGTTGCTTTCCCTTTACCAAGTGAAAGACAAAATCATTGACGAAGTCAAAGAAGTTTTAAAACCTCACACACGAAAATACAAAACATAGAAACGGAACTAGGACATAGATTGAGAATTTAATTTGTTAACTTGCGAGGGGAGATAATTCAGTGTGACTATCCAAGTTGACCATGTTTATAGAAAGTGTTGATTCAGCTTCATCGCCCACTTTTCCAGACGCTCTCTCAATTGCCAAACACTTATTCAGTTCTGTCACTACCCTATTCATGGTTGGCCTTTTGCTAGCAGTTAAAGAAGCACAAGCCATTACTAATTCTACAGCTTTCCAGGCAGAGTTTATGTCGAAGTCTCTGGGTAATCTTGGATCAACAATGTTCCTAATATCCGCCTTTGAAATTATGGATTCTACCCATCGACTTATATGAGTTCTCTCGATGCTTTTCTCAATCACAGGTTTACCTGTTATCATCTCTAATAAAATCATTCCGAAGCTATACACATCACTTTTTTCAGTTAGCCTGTGTGATACATAGTATCTGCAGGATCGATAATAACACAACCTAGGCTCTGAATCATGCAACTTTCCCAAATAATGGAAGAATATATTGACATTATAAAGCGAGTCTACTTACTCAGGATCAAGGTATCCAGGGGTTCCAGTAACGTTTGTTGACACATGAGTTCCACCTTCAACAGGAAAACTTTTGGAAAGGCCAAAATCAGTTAATTTGGCTCGGAAATTTTCATTCAATAAGATGTTCGTGGATTTAATGTCTCTGTGGACAATTGGTGGCTTACAACCACTGTGGAGATACTCCAATCCTACATTTCAAATGCAATCCATATAAATTTTGATCATTAACAACCATAGACAAAAAATGGATCTTTTTTCTGTATAATATGAATAGCAAATTGCGAATCATAAATATACTTCTTTACCTTGTGCTGCCTCTGTTGCTATTCAAAGTCTTCCTTCCCATGTCAACATGTATGCTTGGTTTTCTGCATATGCACCGAATATCAGTCTATTATCTTTGGATAATTAAATAACTTCCCTCAAATTGAATCGGCTAAAATTTGGATGGACAGAGTCTTATGTAGTAGAGAATGAATTAATACAGAAACCTCTGAGATTGGTTTCTAAGTCTCCATTGGCCATGAGCTCATAGGTGAGTCCCATGTTGGTGCCCTCGTCACAGTAGCCAACAAGGGCTGTTAAGTTTTTATGATGAACTCTCGTTAGAAGTTCAACCTGTGAAGAAAACATCCATATCATCAGATGATTGAATAGACAACTCATAAATTCTGCACAAGTTAATTATTTAATTTGTAAATGTACCTCGGCTTGAAATTCCTTGTATCCTTGAGCCGATGATAGAGAAAGCATCTTAACAGCTACTTGATTGTCGTCTAAGTAACCATGGTAAGCAGTTCCGAATCCTCCTTTCCTTAGAACCGTCTCAAAGTTATTAGTCATTCTCACAACATCAGAGTATGAGAACCTTCGATTTTTCAATTCCAATGACCCCTTCTTCCCTGCTTAAAAAATTTGTTAGCGACTATTTATCCTCAAATTCAAAATAATTTGAATGTATGTACTGAAACATTAAACATATGTACATGTGTTTACATCGATTCGTACCTTTTTTCATTCTTTGGATCAATAAAATTACCAATGCTGTAGATAAAATCACCGCAATAGCAACAACTGGTGCTACCACGGGAACAATATTAGACTTGTTTTTCTCTTTGCATGAACCAGGGGAACAAGAATTTGAATTCCCGTTCACTCTAGAATCAGAACTTGAAACAATAACAGTTAGACTTGGCAAAACACTACCCGCATCCGTGGGTCAACGGATACCCGCATCCAATGGGTGAGTACGGATAGACCATTATTCGACCTGTATAAAACTGACCTGTACCTGGTCCGTCCATGAAAATAACGGGCGGATCGGATGATACCTGCAGGTGACCACGACACCCGCATTTTACTTTTAAAAAAATTCAAAAACCGAAAAACATTTTTCTGTCATGCTGCTCAGCCATCACCCATCATTACTCATTAAACTCCACGCCACACTTCTTTTTCTCTCTCTTTCTTCATCAATGCCTCTGTGAGTTCTGTCATCTTCCATTAAACTCCACCAGTCCACCTCTCTCTTTCTTCATCAATCCTCCTTCTTTCTTACAGCTACTAGCCCACGCACAATTTTTCAACCATATCTGATCTCTGATCTTTGTCACGCAGACATATAGCCATCTCTTCGGTCGACAGTCGCCCATTTTTCCATTTCTCCTTCACGCAGCCATCCTGCATGCCGACGCCCAGCCATTTCTCTCAATCACAAAATTTCGAGTTCTCTTGCTGTCGTCTTTGATCTCTCTCACGTAGCCACCTCACCCAAAACCAGAACCCTCACGCCCAATCTAAGACCTGCAAAACCCAATATTTGACACCAAACCAAAATTTACGGCAGTGAGTTCTAGGGTTTTGTTTTTTTTTTGTTTCAGTTAGTTCAATTTTGTTTATTGAAATGTGGGAGACCATTCAGAATTGGATGAGTTTTACTAATATGAGATTATCGCTTATGGGATGCTTTTATTATTTGTTGATTTGAAGTTTTTTCTTATCGGTTATGTATATCTATTGCCCATTTAGGAACAATTTATTAAATTATTGTATATTTTAGTTGGTCTTGTTGAACTAATGTTTATGTTGTTAAATTTGATAATTTAAAAAAACAAAAATCATTTTATGCGGGTGACCCGCAAGTTGACCCGTGCCCATACAGGCGGGTGCAGGTCATACATATGACTACCAGTACAAAAAAAATCACCCGTGGACTCGTGCCCATTTCACCCGTAACCCGTTACTATCTAACCAGTATTCGCCCGACCCGCCCGTTTACCAGATCTAATAGTAGTGACTAATTTAGTACTCCGTCCGTTTTCTTTTAATTGACGTTTTAGGTGTGGGCACAGGTTTTAATAAAAAAAAAATTCTCTCTCCCACCATTTTTTGCCCTGATTTTGTAGGTGGGAGAGACTTTGAAAGTGGGAAACTTTCCCGCTTTTTTAAATAAGATTTTTAACAATTTTGTCTTATTCATTTGTTTCTCCCACTAACTTCATCTGTTTCTTTTCTTTTACGCTGCTCCAGTTCTTTAATTTTTTTCGTCCCTCACTCGTTTCTGTTCCCTTTGATTTTGTTCGGTCAGTCACCATGGCCGAACAATGTAATAGTAGAGGTGTACTTGGGGAAATTGATTTAAATGTTTTTCCAACATTAGAAGCTACGGATGAAGTTGATGACATAACCGAGAAAGTTAATACACATTTGAGTCGAAAAAACCTTACAAATGAACAAAGACAAGCAATTTTTGAATCTCTATTGAAGCGAAGTGTTAATGGACAATTGAAGAAAAACACTACATCTGAGGTGGCTCAATTATTTTCATTTAGTATGTTTATATTCCAATGCATTTGGCAACGGGGAAAAGAAAATGAAGTTTTGGATTCTAACACTAATGTATCTAGCAGAAAGGCACTCAATTGTGGGCGTAAGCGTCTTGAAAATGACGTCAATCAATTTCGAAATATTCCATTGTGAAGAAGGACGTCACTGAGGGCTTTATCTGCTGTCACAAATTTGTTAGTGATAACATTATTTAGGCGATTAAAAGAGGGCTCCATACGTCGTCATTCAAATGCTATAAAACCTTTATTAAATGTGGAAAACATGAAAGCTAGAATACGCTTTTATTTATCGATGATTGAACATGGCAACAACCCCAGTTGTTTGAGGTTTGTAACCATGGAAAATATTATTCATGTTGATGAGAAGTGGTTCTACATGACAAAGTAGTTAGAGAAGTATTACCTCCTGCCTGACAAAGACGAGCATTTACGCACATGTAAGAGTAAGACTTTTATTACTAAAGTCATGTTTCTGGCTGCAGTGACACGCCCAAGGTTTGATGAATTAGGGAATGAATTATTTTCTAGAAAAATCGGGATATTTCCTTTCATAAATAAAGAACCTGCAAGGAGGAGTAGTAAAAATCGTTTTGCCGGAACCATGGAGACTAAAACAATCAATTCTATCAATAAGGAAATTTATCGATCTTACATAATTGAGAAACTCTTGTCGGCTATCCGAGATAACTGGCCAAGAATTGATGCAGGAAGTCCAATATTTATCAAACAAGACAATGCGAAACCTCATATTGGTTTGGATGATGAGTATTTTCAAAGTAATGCTACTAAGGATGGCTTCGACATACGTTTGATCTGTCAACCACCGAATTCTCTAGATATGAATGTTCTAGACCTTGGTTTTTTTAATGCGATACAGGGACTACAATACCAACAGGCACCCAACTCTATAGATGCGCTCATAGAGGCTGTTCAGAAGTCATTTGATGAATACTTGCCCACAAAATTGAATCATACGTTTTTAACTTTACAGTCATGTATGATTTCAATTTTAAAAGCCAGAGGTTCGAACAAATATAAGGTTCCGCACATGAAAAAACATAGTTTGGAGAGAAAAAATTGCCTTCCTAGGCAGTTAGATGTTGACCCCGTGTTAATTGGAGAAGCAATTGCTCAATGTCAATAAGTGTTACAATTGACCTATCTAGTATTGAAGACTATTTTTCTTTTGCCCATGATGTTCATATGGGTTCTGATAAGATATTGTCTTTTAGGAGTAGTTTGTGTTTCATTTTGATTTTATTTTTTTATTTTTTTTGCTGTAAAGAAATTCTACTCCAACATACAAGAAAAGAACTTGTTCTATTTTGTGATATAAGCTTTTATTATGGTAATATATAACAAGGTGCCAAAGCTATACACTACACTTTCTTGTGTCACTCTGCCTGCCAAAAGATGCACATATAGAAAATCAGCTTTACCTTAAACTGAGATCGATGATATTTAGATAATGAAGTAAACAACCATATACAAATCTAATCTTTTCTGCAGGTCCTATGAAGAACAACCTGCCAAGAAGAAACCTAAGAAGAGAAAATCAATGGAGCAAGGACTAGAAGGTGAGAATGATGGTGATTTAATGCCCAAATCAGAAAATACGGGGAAAGGATGATGGTTTTGGATGAATTTTAAAATTTATATCTTGAAATTGAAATCTGACATACTTTATATATTTCAAAATGTTTCAGGTCTTTTGAATAGATTGTCTGAATCTAATGTGGAATCTTCCCCTTGAATGATCGATTTTATTTTTGGCATGACCTACTGCATCATCATATGGCATTACAGTCTAAAGTTCTTAATAAAAGTTGTTCAAGTTTATAACATTGGAAAATAGTTTCTTTTCTACTAGGCATTAGGTATAAAAAAAAACAACATTTTATTTATCTGTATGCATTAATCTCAATCTAGAATTACTTATTTCACAATCATATTATTGTATGGTATGTTGGCATTTCTGTATACTGTCAAATGTTCAGTTTCAGTCTAATGCACAATCCCTAGTACAATGGGATGTGAGTGGCTGCTTTGACTGTACTTAGACGTTGATTTGTTGATTTGTTTTTAAATTTTGTAGTCTAAAATGCAGAGCTATTTAGGAATAATCTGAAGCAGATAAGAGAGGAAACAAGTGGGAGACTGTAGAGTGTTACATAAAGACCCAATGGCACTCCAAATAAATGGTGGTTGGCATTTGCTAAGAGGAAATTCATGAACATCATTGTTCCTTGAATATATTGTTGTATATCCAATCTGCCTGACGAATTCTTCTTATGGTAAGTTGTCAAAATTATGTTGCAGATCATTTGTAATGATAAGCTGTGAAAAATCTTTTTGTTTGTTTGTGGTTGCATTGAAACTTCTACATCAAATATGCATTTCTATATTATTCAAATACATTGAATGAATTTGTTGAACCTTCATAATGGATAAGTAAAGAGGGATAAAAGCTAATGAATTTTCATTATATAGTCTGTGCATGGACAAAAAAAGGCCGGCAATAAAAAAAGCAAGCCATCTAGGCACAAATTAAACTACATAGTCTGTACATAAAAGGTTTGCAGCCAAAAAGGGTCAAAACTCCAGCCACCTTAAGGAAATCCAACAAAAGCTTCAATTCCCAACTAGCAGAAAAATCAAGACTCACCATAGCAAAACTACTGCAAAGCACACACCCTTGGGTCAGCCACATGCCCTTCTCAACATCAAAGGCCCCGCAGCATAGGCTAAAACAAAACATAGGCAAAAGTCACAAAAATTCAGCCACAAACGCAAATTTGACATCACAAATTTGACAATAATGCAACAACATCACAAATTGATTTTGACAATGATTTTGATAAGAAAAAAAAATCACAAATTTCTCAACTCAAATCTACTACGCAGACTAGTCCACTCTCCCTTCACTTCTCCTCAACGCCATCGCTAAACGCCTCGCCACACGCATAGACATCCTCTCTTTCTGTGCCGTCTGTAACTCATTCAAGGACTTTCCTTTCCCATCATCTGTATCGTCACTCTCCTCTCAACTCCCTCAAGAAACTTCAGCTTTTGTTAACACTCGTGTGGACTGGAAGGAAACCCCAAAAGCTCACGAGTTCAAGGCTGATCTTCCAGGGCTCAAGAAAGAGGAAGTGAAGGTGGAGATTGAAGACGATAGGGTGCTTCAAATAAGTGGAGAGAGGAACATATAGAAGGAAGACAAGAAAAAGAGAGAAAAGATGGAAGCAGAGACAGATTAGAGAAAGAAGAAGTGGCGATGGAAAATAAGGAAGAGATGAGAAGAGGGGAAGAGATAAGATAAAGATAAAAATTAAAGAGGACAGAGGCAAAAAGTAGAGAAATGACAAGATGGAATGGAAAGAGAGAGGGATGATAAAAAGTGGAGAAGGCATGATTAAAGGTGCAGACAAGACAAAGGCAGAACGACTTTAATTTTAAAATTTTTAAAAAGTCTTAAAACGACAATTAAAAGGAAACGGAGGGAGTACTTGGGTAGGTGGAAATACACACACACACACACGAGTCTATATATATACACACACACATGCGAGTCTTTAACATTATTTCATCTTAACAAAAGTAAACCTTAATATCAGTAAACCCTTCTCTGCTTTTTCTTGGAGTGCAGCTGGAACAAGGCCTTCGAGATTGTTTCCTTTCAAGTTTCTGCAAGAGAACAGTATACATTTGATCCTTTGCTTTTATATTTAATTATGAGAAATAAGCTAGCCTGTCTTACTAATCAAAAGTAACTTACAGCAATTTCAAGTTTTGTAGCTGTGCTTAAAACTCTAGCACTGATCCTGTCAGATTAATGTTTGAAAAGTTCCTAAAATGGTGATAGCAAATGTTATATTGACATGGTTTTCGTCAGTTGGACAAACTTACAAATTCATGGTAAAACTGAAATGCTTACAAAGACTCTAAGGAGGTGAGACTGAGTATAAAAGGACTTATCTCGCCAGACAATCCACTCGATGACAAATTCCTGCGAGTATTCCAATCAATAATTTTGTTAACAGTGTAAAATCAAGCTTCAGAAATAAGATGCCATTTGATTCAAACATGAAAACTTACAGGGATGTGATCATTGGGAGTCCAGAATCATAACGGCAATTAAGACCTTGCCACAATTATAGTTGAGGGACACATGAATCTCCTTGCCAACTTGGTCTTTTCACTCCATACTTTCCCTTGATATTTATGATAGCATCAACTAGTATTTTTACGGGCACGATTAATTTTGGTAAGGAATAAATTAATTGATCATAACCCAAAGACAAGGAAAGGAAACCTACCATCTTGTTCATTTGTCATCAATTCTGAGAAATTTTTTAGCTAGTATATCTCCATGGCGTTTAAGATTGGCGGAAGAGTTGAATTCACAGTTCTGTCCAGTGAAATGTTTAACTCTTGTTCCACTGTAGGGAGATAAGTTGCAAGTTGAGTCTGTGGAAGAGGGAAAATAGGCCGGAAACCAAACATCTCCATTAGTAGAGATATTAAATGCTATAGTCTGGTTTTCTTTTAATTCTTGAACTTCAGCAATGTGCATGAAGATATAATACAATCTGGTGTCATTAGCCTCCCAAGAAAATTGCCATGATTTACTTGCATTTACCTACGTGACAGCAGTACTCATGACCGAAATTGGTATTTGGTAACCACTACTATCATCATTGAGGAGATTAGTATTCGAGGTGCTTATCGAGACACTGTCACTGAAGTTGTATGGGAACCATATGCGATTGCAAACATCATCCTGGTACCTATATATTTAGGACATAGTTTTACTTGGCAACCAAAGATCAACATATATAATTTAGAAAATATAAAAATTACTAATAATTACCTGATTGTTTCGTTGGTTGTTGAACCAAGATCATACCTCTCAAAGAATACTAGTGATCCTGATATTTGAAATGATTCTATTATGTAAGGTGATGATCCATAACTAGAATTTATCAAAGGCCTCACCTCTAATGCTGATATGAAAGGCATTCTAGTGTCTGTGTTTTTAAGACAGACATGTATATTGTTATGCCTGGGAACATAGGGTTGACGTGGCACCCAGTTAAGTGCGAAAGGTCAGACCTCGGGAAGAGTCTACTGCCATTCTGGCGCAGCTGCGTTGTGTGATCATGGTTGCACCCCACAGCTTGCTCCCGTCAGAATAATGGGTGTTTGTCAGGCCAAGAAGGAGTTTTGATGATCCCGCGTGTCCAATCCTTGCAGCAAATCACGTGAATTACTCTAAAAGAAGGATTTGCACGGATCATCCCACCAACTTACAGATTCAGTGATCATTACCTCAAGACATCCCACTATAAAATGAGAGCTCCTCTCTCATTAAGGGGATTCGCACATTTTACTTTTGACAAAAATTCTCTCTCTCTAGAATAGACAGTCTTTGATACCTTGTATCATCAGTGTAAAGTCAGTCGTCTAAAGCGACTTGACCCTTATCATTAATAAAAACATCAGTGGACGTAGGATTTGCTTCCTTAGCATCCGAACCACTTTAAAACTCTTTTCTCACTACATTTAGTGTCATTTTCCAAACCATTCACGTGTGTCTTTTGGGGCCAACTCAACATTTCACACGTGCGTTTCGTTAGTGTCAAAATCACGCATCAACATATATAATTGTTCTGGGGCATATGGATGATCTCCTTGGTGATGGGAGTGGCGGCGTCGAATCAATTATCATGGTACAAATTACATAAGTACGATAATTGATATATTTTATTATTTTATAACAAGTCAAACAATTTTCTTATAATATTTAAGCTTGTTTCCGTTCGGAGATGAGCATAGTATTTAACTACTGATAAGTTACTATCATTCATTATCTATCTTCAACCTGTAATCTTAAAATAAATTTGATCATGTTAGATAGTGGCGTTTACCTATAAAATTTCAACTACACAGCTGTACCAGGAAGAAAAAGTTCATCACCAACCTGATGATCTGTTGGTGAAACTCTTTAAAAAGACTTCAACGAGAAAAAGTTTTTAGTGGTAGACAAGTTTTAGATTCTTGGGACCAATGGCCATGAATCTTCAATTCGGATTATTCCAGCCTTAAATTATGGTATACATGCTTGATTATCATTGGACTAACACTTAAAATAATCTTATAAATTGCATTCAAGTTCCTTCAGTTTTCCAAAGGGTCGTTATCGATCATCCATCACATTACTGTATTAGCACTCGAGTCTTTATAAAACTATTCTTTAAGTAGAAAAAATTTTGGAAATTCCCAACTCTTTCTATGAAGAGTTAGTGATCATTCATTAGAGAGAACTTAAAATCTGAACTTAAAGACAACCCTATTAGTAAAAAAACCAGTGTATTCATATATTCTTTCCATTGAAAAACATGGCTGCAGGTATGCAAATCAGATTTTATAATTACAACGACCCTGGAAAAGAAAAATGAAATCGACAATATATGTTCAATGAAATGTTGTTGGCATGAGTTCTTTAAATTTATTGATATGCCAGGTTTACAGGATTACAGGTAAATTTAAGAGGAGGAATAATTAGTGAAGGTGGTATTTGACCTCCAGCATTATATAATAATGCAAAATGATCATTTATACATCACATAAATCCAGCCTGAACAAAGAAATATATAGATCAATTCTTTATTTAACCCTGTTGACTTAATTAACTCTCATATTCTTATGTTGTTTTTGAAACTACAGGTTGACTAATTAGTTTATATTATCTCTAACAGTCTGCCATAAACTATATATAGTTGGATGAAATATTTGAAAGAATAGAGAGATACAAAATCAAAATAACAGTAAACATACAAATCACAAACAATAAAAAGAAAGAACAAATACACACGATTTTATCCTAGTTCAATCAATTAACAAACTATATCTAACAGAGTCAATATTATTACAATACTACCTCACTTCTCTTGTTTAAAATGAATGTAATTTGTCTTATGATTTACTATCGCTCATACAATTGAAAAGTATGCTTACATACTAAGTTTAAAAGACTAAGACCTAATAGTATAAAAATTCTTATTCCTATGCTTAAATCTAGTAATGAATCAATAACTTAAAAAAAATCATTCAACGACTCTTCAAAGAAAAGACCTAAACCGCCTATGAGCCCGCATGAACCCCAAATACATCTGCGTGACCTATTAATACTGAAGTTGTCGATAAGTACAACAATTTTTACATGTAATTGTCTCTTTCTTTGTATTTAGAGTTCAAAATAAATTATTAAAGCACTACTGGAGAGAAATTATTCAGGTGACTTGACTAACAATTTCATTAACTGCACAACTGAGAATTAGAAAAGAATTTATACACTTGGCTTGACCAAGCTTATTTATCTATATCTTTATTTATTTGTTGTTCTTTTGGCAAGCCGTGGACCAGACAATTATTTTAATGAATTATTTGAGCTGTTTGAAAAAAGATTAAAATTTGTATATTGATGAGAATCTTTGGCGACCTTTAATTAAGCGTAATTTTTTTTTTTTTAGCTTGTTTAATTAAGCACGATTTTATATGTATTATTAGTTGATTCTTTGCTTTTATATTTACTTATGCGAATTCGGCTAGCCTAACTTACAGAACTTTCAAGTACTTCTGTAGCTGTGCTAAAATTTCAAAGGAGGAATAATTAGTGAAGGTGATATTCAACCTCTAACATCATACTACCGAATGATCATACATCATACCCCCAATCTAGCCTGAATAAAGAAATGTATAGATTAATTCTTTATTTAACCCTGTCGACTTAATTATGCAAGAATTAACTCTCGTATTCTTATGTTTTTTATGCAATGAGAGGTTGAATCACCGAGAATGACAGTTGAAGCAGAAGCACCTCTGAAGAGAAATTATTCACTTCGCTTGATCAAGCTTAGTAACTTCATAAACAGTATTTTTTTTATTTTTGTTTTGGCAAGCTGATGACCACACAATTATTTTCATAAATTACTCGAGCTGTTTGAGAGTAAAAAGATGAGAGTCTTTGGTGAAATGATTGATATGCATGAATTGTTAGTTACAAGACGTTACATGTAATATAACTAGATTATGAAAATATTCTGAAATTATTCCTAGGAAGGACCATCGGGTTACCTAAGCAAAAGTCAAAGGATCTATTGAAAGGAATCATTCTTAGATTAACAATTAATTGGTCGTCTCCACGAAATTTAAACTATTGTATGTATTGATATATTAATTAGATTGAATTTCTTATTAAAATGAAAGACAAACCTCTTGGGCACATTCATAAAAGAACTTCTGTAGATTTCTGATATAATTAAATTGGGGGTTAGTTCAGGTATGCGTTAGTTGACTTAGGCGTCTCGATTATCAAAAAATAAAAAATAAATAATTATGGTTTACAAGTGTATTGGATACCTAGAACATCTTATATTTGGACTTCATCTTCTTGTTGATTAATTAGTTGATGTATATATAATGATTAAAAGGAATGGTAAACAAGAAAATAAAGTTATGCATGCTTCACTAATGAAATTATTTGGACCCTTCCTTTCTGAAGGATAGAAAATGTTATCAATTTTATTACCAATCTTGAGAATTGGCGAGTCCAAAGTGTTAATTACGAAGATGTGAACCAAACAAAATATTAGTTAATCCTTAAGATGCTATACAATGAATTCAAAATCTATATGTATATTTTTTATTACTTCACATATATTATATGATTACTATATATATTCCGAAAAGATAAACCTTAGCATTCTAGTGCACATCTGTTATGCCTGGGAACATAAGGCTGATGTGGTGCCTAGTTAAGTGCGCAAGGTCAGACCTCGGGAAGAGCCTACTGCCATTCTGACGCAGCTGCTTCGTGTGATCATGGTGGCACCCATAGCTTGCTTTCGTCAGAGTAATGGGTGCACGTCAGGCCAACAAGGAGTTATGATGATCCCGCAGGGAAGAGTGAGCGTCACGACTGGATAAAGTCAGACCTTCATCTCTTCCGTTGAAAAGCCTAAACGACGGCCATTCTCTCTTTCTCAGAGCATTAATTGCGTTTGAAATCCACATTTAATGCTCTGATAAGGGGCGTCGTTCCAATGTACTGCGCATTTAATGTCCTGATAAGGCGTACTGTGTCGGCGTACTGTGTTAGCGTACAACACATTTAATGCATCTGGTTGGCACTTAACACGCATAAGGCACGTCTTTCAGTGCAGGGACTGCTTCATTAAATGCATCCATGGCAAAAGGACAACAAGTGATGTCTGATGAAATCAGGCCGTTTGTACCCTGTAAACAATGAACATGCGAGGTCGTTCTCAAAAAAGTTCCATCCCGACCTACATTCAGGCAGGTCGAGATTTCCAGAATTTTTGGAATTTCCAGAATCTCTAGGAATCATCCAATTGCGGCATGACTTGTAGTTTCCAAGGTTCGGTTCTCAAACCTTAAAAACTAGGGGACTTCTGTTATGCTTGGGAATATAGGGTTAATGTGGCGCCCAGTTAAGTGTGCAAGGTCAGACCTCGTGAAGAGCCTACTGCCATTCTGACGCATCTGCTTTGTGCGATCATGGTGGCATCCACAGCTTGCTTCCGTCAGAGTAATGGGTGCACGTCAGGTCAGCAAGGAGTTGTGATGATCCCGCGTGTCCAACCCCTGAGCAAATCACGTGAATTACTCTAAAAAAAGGATTTGCACGGATCATCCCACTAACTTGCAGATTCAGTGATCATTACCTCAAGGCATCCCACTATAAAATGGGAGCTTCTCTCTCATTGAGGGGATTCGCACATTTTACTCTTGAAAAACTCTCTCTCTAGAAAAGACAGTCTTTGTTACCTTGTATCATCAATGTAAAGTCAGTCGTCTAAAGCGACCTGACCATTATCATTAATAGAAATATTAGTGGACGTAGGATTTGCTTCTTTAGCATCCGAACCACTTTACAACTCCTTTCTCACTGCATTTACTTTCATCTTTCCAAACCATTCATGTGTGTCTTTTGGGGGCCAACTCAACATTTCACACGTGCGTTTCATTGGTGTCAAAATCACGCATCAACAACATCAATTATTGTAAACTTGTAATTTACAGTTTTAGGTCATACATAAACATCAAAGAAAACAAACAAGTTCTGAGACACCAATTTGATTTAATTATTTCAGAAAATTAAAGAAGTAGAGTAACTAAAGTAGAAAGCATTATTCCTTTCTCTTTTAGTTACCAACTGAAATACAAAATATTTGATGAAGTTGAAGCTCTAAAACCTTACACATGAAAATACAGCATAGAAAAACTAAAGTAAGACATATATAAGTGTTTAGAAATTTTGTTATCTTGCCATGGGAGACATTTGAGTATGAAGATCCAAGTTGACCAGGNTAATTGTCATTACATTTCTAGTGAAATGAGTTTCCCATTAGAATTATCTTGACAAATGGAATCATATAATTTGCCATTACATTATATTGGAGACATCTCATTCTCCACTATCTGCAGATTGATTGGGGTGACTAAGTGGCTCTCATAGTCTCTAAGGGACAAGTCTTCTTCTTCCCTGACACATAGGCAAAAACTTTATTTGGTTATATAGAAAGACATGGAAAGTAATCAATGCATAAATGAGTCCATGAATGTCGATTCTTTTGTTTTTTGACAAGGTTAAAGTTGAAGAAGATCATGAAAGCTATGTAGGACACTTGAATACTCAATTAAAAAAGATTATTTGAATGGTCTTGAAGTAACAACCAATTGTCATTTAGTTCTTTAAGATGTATTCTTTTAAAACAGTATTTCCTTTACGATAACCCATCTTCTTTATTTATTGCACTATATGTGTGTCTTTTTCTTGGCGTTTTTTGTTTGTGGAAACACATGCACCATGCACCAAAGATATGAATAGATTACCATCTTGTTCTTTTGTTGCCAGGACGTATCTGCAATTGCTTCTGGTATTTAAATTTTTGAGTGGAGAGCAAAGCAAAGACCAAGTATTGTTTCTCTTAAAGAAAAGGAGCTTCCATGGGAACGTTTGTTGGACACTTAGTCCCGGGTTTAGCCCTCACTGTTCTTGGCCTATGGCATACCATCAACACTATCAGAGCTTACTGTCTCAAAGGCTCTAACAACTTTAAAGTAAGGTTTTGGTTTCCATTCAATGGCCCTTCATCGAAGCTTAAACATTTGGAGCTCATTTTCATCTTATGCTTCTCTCTTCTCGCGATTTTTATGCAAGTTCTTGACTTCCCTTTTCTTCACTTGGCGTTCAAGCTTGACAACTTTGAGCATGCTACCATGTTTCTCCATCTCGCCATATTTGCAGGTTTCACTCTTTGTGCGGATATAACTCATTCATCTGACATCCTATCTGGAGTTCCAGGAATGCTTGTAGCTTCCGTTTTCGGTCAAGAGCTGTTCCTAATTCATTTCCACTCCGCTAATCATGTTGGCCTGGAAGGCCATTACCATTGGCTCTTTCAGCTCATAGTGTTCATCTCCTTTGTGGCAGCTATATCAGCAACAAGTTTCCCGAACAATTTTCTTGCTGCTCTTGTTGTTTCGATTTCAGTTGTGTTCCAAGGCTGTTGGTTTGTGAACATGGGGTTCAATCTTTGGTCTCCAGAGTTTGTTCCTCAGGGATGCAGTATGCAGCTTGCAGAGGAAGTCAGTAGCAACATGCATGGAGCAGTCATTTGCGCATCTCATGAGGCAGATTTTCGAGCACGGGGACTAGCTAATTTGCAATTCAGTTGGGTACTCTCTGGAATATTGGTATTTACAGGATCCGTTTGCCTAATATTAGCTAGAAAATATGCCCCCAGATGTCAGTCAACCCAATATGAGCAACTTCACAGTACAGTCATAGATGTTTCCATAGCAGCTGATGGCTTAAAGCTAGTTCATCCCTAAGATATAGAAATTTAAACATGAAAATATCATGTTCACTTAAGATCATTGGATCACTCAGAAGCTGCTATCAATAATAAATATATTGTATTATTATTCCTATAGCCGCAATACTTCCTCAGTATTGTTTGTATACTATATGCTCCTTGCTTACTGTATTTTCTTTTTCATGCTTTGTATGATTTCTTTCACCTCAAGTTGATGTAACATCTGGCCTAGGGTTGAATAACTCCACTCAGCATTAGTCAAATCGAGTTCGAGTAATTAATCGAGTCGAGTTTGATCATAGTAGAACTCGACTCGATATCTTTGCCAGTATTTTCAAGCTCAATGATGAAGTTGATAGGTTTTAAAATAATAGAGGTCATAAGTAATTTAAAAGTTATAAAAATTGCAAATCCACCCCTATTAGATGAGGTCGAAATTAAGTTCGAACTTAAACTTGATTAAAACTTAATTATACGAACTCGAATTTGAACTCGATTTCCAATTTCAAGTACCGAGTTCGAGTTCAAACTTGATTTCTTATACTCGACCAGGCTCGAACTCGATACTGTAACGATCGAGTCGAGTTCGATTTACAAGATACTCGACTCGACTCGACTCTTCACCCTTAATTTCGACCTCATCAATCAAACATTACAATTACAAGATTATTGAAAAATGAAAGGGTCTCAGTAGAAACACATATTGTGATATAACTTGTAAACTCTGTTTTAAAAGTATCACAATAATGAGATAAGTGATAAAACTTTTAGACTCCATAGTTTTGAATTTGTTTTTACATAAATATGATCCTGTACATAGTTTACATGTTTGATACATCGATGATCACGAAGCAGATTACTGTTCTTGGTTTTTAGTACTCGAATAGCACATGGAATCTAGCCTTGGAGTAAGGGTGACCTCCAATGGTGTTGCTTTGGGGACAGTCAATCCAGGACCTTCAGTCATATCCACTGGTGTATCCGAGACTGTCCCTAACTCGAATGCATGAAGCAGCCGAGCCAGGGTCAAATGCAGGACTTGAAGTGCAAATGAGATCCCCGGACACTTCCTCCTTCCAGAACCAAATGGTATATATTCAAAATCCTGACCATTAAAGTCCAACTTGGCATGGTCATTAAGGAACCTCTCAGGTATGAATTCTGAAGGGTTTGACCAAATGCTGGGGTCACGCTGCAACTTCCACAGGTTAACAACGAGGTGTGTGCCTGCTGGAATGTGGAAGCCAGATATGGTGCAGTCCTCCATGGCCTTGCGTGGTGCTGAAAGTGGTAGTGCAGGGTATAATCTCAATGTTTCCTGCACAATGGCTTGTAAGTATATCAGGTTCTTTATATCTGACTCCTCTACTTGCCTATGTTTTCCGACATGGACGTTGAGCTCATCTTGCGCTTTCTTTAGCACATGGCGATTGTTCAGTAACAGAGATATCACCCATGTAAGTGTTACCACTGTGGTGTCATTGCCACCTAAAATAAGGCTCTGCAAAGAAGATATAATAGTTTAGGAAATAAAAATATGCTGACAAACACTTCTCACAAACTTCTCTGACAAACATTGATATGACAGTTCGCAATTGGTCGGCTCACATTTGGACAGGTGGGACTTATGCAAGCTGACCAATCACGAGCTGACACGTCGTAT
Organism: Pistacia vera; assembly: GCF_008641045.1. NCBI lineage: Eukaryota > Viridiplantae > Streptophyta > Magnoliopsida > Sapindales > Anacardiaceae > Pistacia > Pistacia vera. The sequence continues at coordinate 160,535 of NW_022196057.1, forward strand.
TTGTGAGAGAAAGTTAGTGAGAAATGTCTGTGTGTGAGTGTAGTATTGTTGCCTTCAAATAAGAACCGAAATCAATTATCTGGAAATTTCACTTCCTGAGGATTTTCTAAAATTGGCATATCTAGAGAGTCGAAAGAATTTGTTGGCTTTCCTTTATCATCAATTGGGAAATTTGTTTGTCTGTTACAAAAGCAACAAAAGATTAACCATAAGTGTCTATTTGAGACTTTTTTTCCCAGATTTTGAGGAGTTTTTAATTAAACTGGTTTTGAGATATTTTAAAACTATTATTTGTCAGATTTTTTATGCATTAGTTTTGACTGGTTTAAAAACCTCATAGAACCAGTGTAGTGTATGTTTTAGGGGTTTATAAACCCCCCAAATCGGAGTGTTTTTAACGGTTTTAAAATTTTATTCCACAAATACCCAATCCACTATAAAACTATCATAATTATATCCAAAAATCACTATTGCCGATTAAAAACGCACAAAACAACAGGAAAGAGAAAAAGACTTGACTTCTTTTCATTCGACTATTTGTTCTTCAGCTCCTACTTTTATGAGTATATATATGTAAATTTATCATTTTAAAAAACTATCAAGAATCATTAGAAAATAAACTCTCAAGCGCAGGTTAAGTGTTTTAAAAACCGCTACTAAAAACCCTTCAAAACTGCTATGGTGGTTTACTCTCATAACCGTCACCATGAAACTCCTAAGTAGACCCTAGGATTGAAAGGTCAGATCATTAACAATTAAAATTTTTCTACTTTTCTCTACCATGGTCTAGTTGATTAGCCATGATCTTCTCCATTGGGATCTTTGCAAGTTCACTTTAGATATGTGAGGAGAGATCTATAATAAGTTCTATGAACACTTTACATGTTAATAAAAATGGTAGTGTTTTGACAATGAAAGACGGAAAATTCCTTTCTTTTCTTTTATTTTCAATTCATAAAATATGATTTGTGATAATTTGGAGTAACTGAATAGCCAGGAACTTACCAAGCAAGTTGCCTTAATGACAGTATGTTCATCATCTTGAGCTGAAATCCTGCCTTCATCCATGATAGACAGCATCACATCTATCAAGTCATGCTCCTCCTCATTGATGTTTCTGTTGAGCCTTTTTTGATGATGCTCTTGCACCCAACTCTCAAAGATGGAATCTAACTCCCTTGCAGTCCTCTTCATTTCACCTACATATCCCTTCACATAATCTAACCAACCAAGACATGGAACTGCATCTGAGGCCAAAAATAATCCCACAAAGTAGAAGAAATCACCCAAGGCCTTTTGGCACCGCCTTGACTCTGGATCATCACCACTTGCATCAGTACCAAAATATCGTTTACCAGCCATCAGTCTTACTATGATATTCATTGCTAAGTCCCCAAACCTTTCCTTCAGGTCTACAGCAACAAGGCCTCCATTTTTGACACTTTTTTTATATAACCCTTCTATGAAACAGTTGATTTCTGTGTCACGGACATGCTTGAGCAACTCAAGGCGGCGATTTGAGAGAATCTCAACGGCAACTAGCTTCCTAATCTCGCGCCAATACGGTCCATAAGGAGCAAAGCCAAACATGGCATGGTCATATCCCATAAGTTTTACAGCAAAATACCTTGGACGGGTTGGGAAAATCCTGTCATTTACTGTGAAACATTCTTTTGCCACTTCCCAGCTACTGATTACAAGTACTTGATGAATTCCAAGGTGGAGCAACAAGGTTGCACCATACTTATCAGCCATGGCTCCAAATGTTTGATGCAGCTGCTGGTTTGATCCAAGAAGATGAAGATGACCGATAAAAGGCCATGCCCCTGCTGGTTCCGGTGGCCTCCTGCCTTTGTTCTTGCTCCCTTTGGCAGTTTTTACAATCACACAGAGAAAAATAATAGCAAAAACAAGTGCCAACAACGCCATGGTATCTCGCAGCTGAAGGTAAAATCCCATCGTTTTTCACTGTCCAAGGAAATAAGATGATTGAAGATGAGGATTCAACGCATATAAACCCAGTTTCTGCAGCATGAAATAAATATCAGACTTTGCACAAAAAGACAACATTGATGACTGTACAAGTTGTGGAATTTCCTCATCCACAAACAATGTGGACCATTCTCCATAAGTAAATGACAGTTTAATGTGGCCTATGCCAGATTCTTCCTTCTGTAAGTCGTTCAACCCAGTAATGAGTCATAGTCATAGCAGCAGTTCCTGCGCCTAACTTCCAAGCGACGGCAGGGCTAACAAGTCAAACATACCCAGTTTCTCATCACAGATATTACAGAATCACAAAACTTCAACACAACACTTGATTTTTAATTGTTGCCTGCATTTACACATTACTTGCAAATGTGAAATCTTTAGTTCATGGATGCAGCAAAAATGAAGAAGTTAAAGATTACCATGCCCAGTTTAAGAAAATACATCAAATAATCAAATTGATAAACTCATTTCACTGATAGCTAATCAAATTCTGCTTAGTGCCAAAGCAAGTTAAGATGGATTGATCCTAAGTTCATAATCATCTATTGGTTGCAGGAAGATGACACCCCCTTACTATTTATCTTAATGTAGTTTTATTGTTAATTCTGACAGTCCAATAGCAAATGATGTAGCATTGTTGATATGACCAGAGTTTCATTTCTATTCAACAAACGGCCAGTCATCCACCATTTAACAACATAAACGACTTGTCAGCTGCCCTTTGAATGTATTTACGACGTGTAATACATTGGTGTGAAAATAATTGAGAACTCAGCTTATGAGTTTGGTTTATGTATGCAAAACAATCAAGTTCTACATCAAATGATGAGATTTGTAAAGATACAAGCTTGATGAAAAAGAACACATAAAATCAAACTTTTTTTTTTTGGCTTCAATGCTCACTCAGCCTCCTCCACAGATGCTTCAATTCGGAGAAGAACAAACCCGACTGCAACTCCAACAAGCACAAGGCCATTCATGATTGCTGCAATCCTGAAGATCTCACTGGCTGCATCGCATGTTGAAGACAAGGCACCCCCACTTCTTCCTTTGCCTTTTCCAGGAGCTCTCAATGAGCTCACAATCTTAGCAAAACTTTGCTCAGTGCATACTGGCAAGCCTAGTGAGGCCACATTGTTGTGTGCTTTTAGCCCACCAAATGAGTTCAGCCCTGTTATGTAACTCACATTCATGCTTCTTCTTCTCCTACTGGAGCCTGCCACTGTGGCAGCAACAAACGTTGATGAAGAGAGTGTAGCTGAGGCTGCTGCCATTGTTGATCTTCACCCACTACCTGAAAAAGAACAAAGAAAAATGGAAGAAGATTGTGAGAAAAGTACTATAAGTTTATGCTTTGTTAGCAGTAGTAGCAGAGATTAGAGAGGCTGGGTTACCTGATTTTGTTGGTGGTTTTGTGATTCTTGTTTATGTGGGTGGAATTACAAAGACGATTGGAAGTGAAGGAAATGAAGATTTGTATGGAAAAGATAGGATAAGGTGGGGAGAGGATGGTTGGTTCACAAGTAGAATAGATAATTCAGTGACTTTTAATGTTAGCCAAGAAAAATGAGACACAGAACTTGCAAATAAAGACTGACCACTAGTTTGAGCCATCTTTATATTATCATTTTCAGGCCCCAGTCCTTGATGAAACAATCAGGACCCTTGAAATAATATTTTTTTTTCTTCTCTATATATATATTTTTTTAAGGAAAATAATATAGAGAGCAAATAGTATCAGATCAGTAATCAACATGGCCATTTTAGATTTTGCCATTTGGCCAGCAGAACTTATGCAAGCCCAGAAGGAGAAGAGTAAGTGTTGCATAATCATTTTCTTAAACAATCCTTTTGCCTCTCTGCTTCAATGTAGCGATTACGTCTAGGCTTCTTCTACTGTTTCCTCCTCTTCTCTCTCTTCCTTTTCGACATATCTTCACTGTACTACCGTAATCATCATCAAAATCAGTACTGACATCAATAATTTCGTGTCCTCCTTTCTTCCTCCACCTTTATATCAATGCCCACAGAGGATCAGTTTAACTTTCTCGCAGCCAGATTTCTCCAAAATTTTATTGAATTACCATCACCGAATCGAAAAATTAGAAAATCTCCACATCTAAAGCGCTGTTTCCACAAACTTTTGCCAACCATTCACAAAAATACCCCATTGTCAGCATATACCATTTTCATATGCCAAACTTTTCCCATTCGGTCTGAAGCGCAACATTCTTTGGTAATGCATTCAAGTGCCACTTTATACAATAATAAAATACTATCTTCTGTGAAAACCGGATGCTTGGGTTCAACACTCAAATGCATTACCAAAGAACGTTGTACTTCGGAATCGAATGGGAAAGTTTGGCATATGAAAATGGAATATGCTGACAAAGAGTTTTTTTGTGAATGGTTGGAAGAAGTTTGTTGAAGACAATCTATGGAGTTTGTAGATTTTCTAATTTTTCGATACAATGTCGTGATAGATTCAATGTTAAAATTTGGGGAATTCTGGCTGTGAGATAGTTAAAAGGCATTGATTTAAAGGAGGAGCAATAAGAGGAGAAGCACAGGTAATATTATATTATATATATATATTATATATATATATATATATATATATTTTTTTTTTTTTTTTTTTTTTTTTCTTTTTATATTTAACAAATTTTGATATTTTTAATTTGATTATGGAACTAAATTTAGCTTTAATATTGAAAAAAATGGGTTTTAGACCCATTAAGCCGCCCCTGATTATGCTCTGGGCCCAGAGGCCCAATCTCCTATGTGAAGCTCAAGGAGGTTCTTCAACAAATTATACAACATTTTCAAGACCCAAAAGCAATTATAAATTACTCACAAACACCCTAAACACATTATCTATTAAATCCATCTCAAGCAAAATCGTCAACATACCTAAACTACAAATTTGTATACAAAAATCTTATATCGGATTACAACTGAAAATATAGAGATAGAAAGTGGTTAGCATCAAAATTTGATGAGAAAATAGTTGGACAATGAGGGTCGTAGGTTTAAGGTAGAGTGTCGGAAAGTTTGAGTGAACGAAGGGGAAAGGGTAAAAAAGGGGGGGAAAATGGTGAAAAGGGTCTTCGTGAGAGACTCGTAAAATTGGTTTAGCTTTAATTAGATCTTTGAAACGTGTTTATTGAGTAAATTTCCCAATAAATATCCTATATGTTGAACAAAAAAGAAAGAAATTGATCCAAGCTGCAAGATTGGATGCACATTCATGGTTGCTTTCTGGAAAAAGCAGTAAAGAAAACCTGAAGGTAAAATAAATACAGTAGGAATGTCATAAGCTGCATTATATAACCAAGTAAATAGTTCACCGTGAAGAAAAAATTATATATCTCCTTGTGAGAGTTGCTCCCTTTATATAGAAGCTGTCGGGCTAATTACAAGGCTGAAAATCAGCCATTACACAGGACTATGCAAGGTAAGAATCAACGCCTATCAATTCTATGCATATATACAATATACTCTTCTATATATAGCTAGACTAAAAAAGGATAGAATATATGCTGCCTTTATAGACTAGGCCAGCACATATCCAACTATTAATTCTGCTAACATTGCACTGTAAAAGAATCTATACTAAATTTTTTATAGTAAAAGCTTGTTTAATGTAAAAATCAAAGAGTAAAACCACATTTGCTCTCATTTTACAAGTACACTTTAATGGTTTCCACAGGCCTCTGCTCACATGCTTTTTGTTAAAGCTGGTAAAACATCGTTATCAAAATCCATGCTGTGATAGCACAAAATATTTTATGGTAAAAGCTTGTTTAATGTGGAAAGATTTGGTAGGATTTTATGAGTCTCCACCAAATTACCGTATTAAAATATCTCACATTTGAAACATTAGAATTATTTGCAAATCCTCTTTAACAGTTAATATAGGTTTTTACAGGCCTTCTATCAGTTCTTTGCACAATTTTTTTCTATCTTTAGATACATTAATTGAAGACTTTCAAATAGAAGCAAGCTGTGAATTAGCAGAAGCCATATGTAGAAGGATGATAATTCAAATTTAAAACCATATTATACTAGTCCCCTCTTTGATATTATGATATTAATGTATGATCCAAAACCTAGTGTTACATATTTTAGCTTCTGGGGTCCCTCAAAACATACGATATTAGCAAACAAAAACTCGAAGAAGTTTCAAAATAATTGTCACTCCAGATCAATGTTCTATAAACAGGAAGGCATATCCTAATACAAACTCAACAAACAAGACCACCACTGATTTAACATTAAACTTGAATGCAGACGAACAAGAGGGAAAAAAAAAGTGATTCGGACAAGAAGACGAAACTGAAAATCTATGCAACTAAAACAGATTAGCTTTGAAGCAAAGGCATGTAAAACCATCTAGAGATTTCATCAGAATTCTTCAATAGTACATGAAATTTATCACTCACAAACACTTACGCTAAGTAGATGGTACTCAATACCATCACCACTCATCAGAATTACAGGCGACAAAACTATTAAGAGACCTTAGAGTTCTAAAACTGATAAGAAAGTTTCAAACTTAATCTATGTATGGAAGCTATCTCACAATAATCAACATGTTTGAATGACAGAAACTTCTGTATCCCCAGAAAAATTATATGAAACATAAGGTCACCCCAGAATTACATCAATATTGTAGATTTCTTTAACACTCAAAATAGCTTATACAGAGTACAGAACTGCATGTAGAAGTGAATGACATGAGTGTTTTGGCAAAGAATTACAGAACACAAGAATAGGTAAGAGTAAGTAGCTAACAAAGTAGAAAACAAAGAAAAAAAATACCCCAGATTTCATTTTTGTTTCCTGAACCCTTGACAACAGTGACCCACAGAAAAATTCTAAATATTGTTCATCACCATAACACTTCTTGTTCTTGAAAGCACAATATTTATATAAACATTAGCAGAGCTTGATGTAGAAACTAAAACCAGACTGTAGCCCCAGCTTCATTGGTCAGCCTGGTTTGGTTCTTGGTTAGCGGGTTGGCTCTGTGACCCAACTCCTCGGAGAATCTGCAACAGTATTATATTGTTTCTCCCAGCTGCTTGCGGAAATTCGCATATGCTATGATCATCTTTTTGCTCATGCTTCCACCAGCAGACTTGTTTCCATCCACTAATCCAGGTTCGACCATCCTTTCAGCACATAACCATTCCAGGCCATTTCCCCTCCATCTCATCTTGCAAGGTTAGATGTTCAGCTAATTGAATCCAAAATCTCTCAAGACATAAGATAGAACCAACTGCAATAATGAATAGAAAACTCTACCATTAGCAACTATATTGTTTAATAAGCAAAACAAAATTCATGCTTGACCCCATAAATTCAAGCCAAATGAAGTCATTTACATGTGATTTATAATGGTGCAAGAAATCATTATAATGCCAGAAACATTTCTTATTATGAACTAAAACACAGGAGAATTTGGCCCCCATTTGAAGCAGAGGTACCATAAATCCTAACAAATTGAAAGAATTAGCATTTCACCAATTAGTTTAACTGATTAAAAATGAAATAAACGGCTAATGCAAATCCCACCATCACTTATTGACTATACTAAGCAAGATCAAGTATTTTTGTAATAGATGATTTTAGCTCGTTACCAGTCGGTTTTTCCCAGAGTTCATTAGCTTTGACACAAAGTAGGGATTTTGAGGATGAACATATTTTCTCACTTCCTCTCCGGTCAAGACATTGTCACATTAACAATGGGTTTCATTCATCTCACACAAACCCTTTACATATCTCTAGGGCATTCACACATGCACATATTATTACTTTGAAATGAAAAAAAAAAAAAAGTACATAATGTTTACCGTCATTTCCACAAATCCTTTTGCCTCTCTGCTTCAATGTAGCGATTACGTCTAGTGCTTCTTCTACTGTTTCCTCCTCCTTCTCTTCCTCTTCCTTTTCGACATTATCTTCACTGTCACTACCGTAATCATCATCAAAATCAGTACTGACATCAATAATTTCGTGTCCTCCTCTTCTTCCTCCACCTTTATATCAATGCCCACAAGAGGATCGGCTTAGCTTTCCCGCAGCCAGATTTCCCCAAAATTTTAACATTGAATCTATCATCACCATTGAATCGAAAAATTAGAAAATCTCCACACTCTAAAGCGCTGTCTTCCACAAACTTTTGCCAACCATTCACAAAAATACCCCATTGTCAGCATATACCATTTTCATATGCCAAACTTTTCCCATTCGATCTGAAGCGCAACATTCTTCGGTAATGCATTCAAGTGCCACTTTTACCAATAAATCTCTTCTGTGAAAATCCCGGATGCTTGGGTACAATACTCGAATGCATTACCAAAGAACGTTGTACTTCGGAATCGAATGGGAAAAGTTTGGCATATGAAAATGGAATATGCTGACAAAGGGTTTTTTTTTTTTTTTTGTGAATGGTTGGAAAAAGTTTGTCGAAGACAATCCTATGGAGTTTGTAGATTTTCTAATTTTTCGATACAATGTCGATGATAGATTCAATGTTAAAATTATGGGGAATTCTGGCTGTGAGAATAGTTAAACGGCATTGATATGAAGGAGGAGGAAGAAGAGGAGAAGCACTAGGTTATTGATATGTATATTTTTTTATATTTAACAAATTTTGATATTTTTAATTTGATTTATGGAACTATAATTTAGCTTTAATATTTGAAAAAATGGGTTTTAGACCCATTAAGCCGCCCATGATTCATGCTCTTGGGCCCAGAGGCCCAATCTCCTATGTGAAGCTCAAGGAGGTTCTTCAACAAATTATACAACATTTTCAAGACCCAAAAGCAATTATAAATTACTCACAAACACCCTAAACACATTATCTATTAAATCCATCTCAAGCAAACTCGTCAACATACCTAACTACTAAATTTGTATACAAAAATCTTATATCGGATTACAACTGAAAATATAGAGATAGAAAGTGGTTATGCATCAAAATTTGATGAGAAAATAGTTGGACAATGAGGTTCGTAGGTTTAAGGTAGAGTGTCGGAAAGTTTGAGTTGAACGAAGGGGAAAGGGTAAAAAAGGGGGTGAAAATGGTGAAAAGGGTCTTCGTTGAGAGACTCGTAAAATTGTGTTTAGCTTTTAATTAGATCTTTGAAACGTGGTTTATTGAGTAAATTTCCCAATAAATATCCTATATTTGAACAAAAAAGAAAGAAAATTGATATCCATGCTGCAAGATTGGATGCACATTCATGGTTGCTTTCTGGAAAAAGCAGTAAAGAAAACCTGAAGGTAAAATAATATACAGTAGGAATGTCATAAGCTGCATTATATAACCAAGTAAATAGTTCACCGTGAAGAAAAATTATATAAAGAGCAAATAGTAACAGATTTGTAATCAACATGGCCATTTTAGATTTAGTCACTTGGCCAACAAAACCGATACAAGCCCAGAAGGAGCAGAGGAAGTCAGCATAATACTAATTATAATTTTCTTATGTTTTAAATTAATCAACCACATGGGTATTTAATCCGTTGTAACCCTGTTCATATATTCTTTTAAAGGTGTTTCAAAAGCTCATTCCTTTTATTACATATTCTAACAATTGGGATAACGAATAAAAATTAAAAGTTTCAAATCTGAAACTTTAAAAAACATTAATACTTACTGAGCAGAAGTATATCTATAGGTACGTTAACACAAACACAAACATAGATTCTGTTTTGACATGACCCGAAACAAAGTAGTCTTTGGCTTTAAAAGAACTTGACTTTCCTAAATCTCTTATGTTGTGGCTCCTCCTTACGCCTTTCACTTCCACTTGGCTGTTGACAAGTTCAGACTGGTTGTAGAAGTACATTTGCCTCATACCCTTGAGGAGTTCCCTTCCTGTAATCAAATAAAATTAGCAAAATCAATATAAAATAAATAAAGAAATAAGTAAATTAGTGTTTAGATTCCTACCCGGTTATGCCTAATTAGATCATGCTTATTAACTGTTTTCCCCTTCTTGAATGCAAACACAAGAAGAAGTAAGGCAAAGACTAGCGGGAAAAGCGATGGATCAAAACTGTTCTTCACTCTTGCAACTGCTAGAATATATTGAATGAATACAATAACTAATTGTAACACAGAGAAGATAACCTCCACCCACGCAAGTTCCCTCTCAGCTTTTTGTTTAAATGCTGCAGTGGTTCTTTTCGTGATAAAAGCATGTATGGTTATAACAAATCCAAAAGCTGACAAGAGAAATGCAGCAAGAAGAAAATTCTTTTTGCTTTTCCCATATAGATCCAAGACCACTGATATTGCCTCCAAAACTACGAAAAACACCGAAAGAAACCTGCAAGCCTGTGACTTAGAGATTAAGGTTACATACAAGATATAGAGCAATAGAATTATATGAGCATCTTTCTCAATTTCTTAATCAATGAAATGACGAATACTTTCTCATAATTAATCAGCTTCCTTCATGCATCATGCCAGTTGGCATACCTCCATCATCAAACATTCCAGTATCTAAGAAAGAGTGAGATGAATATAATAAATGAAAATTGAGTGTATTTCAATTTTGGATTGAAAGAGCTAGTTAAAAACCAAGAGAGAAAGTAAATAATATAAAATGAAAACGAGTAAACTTTCATTCACCAAAAGCACAAAAGTGAGGGCAGATAATATGATAATTAGCTTAAAAAAAAATATCCTCTAATATTGTTGGAAGAAGTTCATTTTATAGAAGTTCTGCCATATTTTCCCACTTTCGCCAAACATCATTAACAAAGTAAGAACTTCAAATTGACTTTAGATCTCATTGATACAACATGGGCAACTGTTGTTAATGTTTAATTTTCTTCAAATTGACTTGAGATCTTATTGAATACAAAATGGGTAACTGTTGTTAATGTTTAATTTTCTTAATGTTTTTTACGCTATACCCACCAGATCCTTTTTAGGAGAAATATCTTGCAATCTCTTCATAATTTCTTCAACAATTTTCTCTACAAGTTCGGAATCAGACCTAACAATAACAAAAAAAGGAAACAATGGTGAGTATTAAGTAGATCACAAAGAGACAAACACAACGTAATCCTAATTCCAATAGGCTACTTCGTCCGTCATTGAACATGCATGAAATCATCTCCCAATAAAATCTATTTCAATGTTATTGACTAAAAGTAATTACAAAATTATATTGGAATTTCATCCTTAACATTTCATATCTTTAACATAATAAACAGCTAGAAGTATTCCCTATCTCAATGTGCAGAACACGTAATGCTCAAGTAGATCTTATAGTATTTTAATCTAATAAATTTATTTCTAAACATTCTCGAGTGAAATATACTTAATGAAATATATATTTTCTATAACTTAGATCCAAAAAAATCAGCATAAAGTGAAAGTAATATGTAAGAATAGAAGTTCACCAAATATCACTTGAATAAAAGCCAGAAATACTTGCTGCTTCTTTCAAAGCACTTCTAAATCTGACTAATTTCTCTGAGCTGTCCTTAAATCTTTCTTCCATTCTAGAAAAGACCTCCCCAAAAGCCCCGGTTTGATTCCTTACATCTGATGGATCTATATGATAAAAAACTGGTCTTACAATCTGGCCCCACAAATTCTTGCATTCAATAATCTTTATAAGCTCGTCAAGCAACCATCGAGAACCAGCATAGTTTTCTGAGAAAATAATAACTGAAATCTTGGATTCTTCAATTGCCTTTAAAATAGATGCAGCAATCTTTTCTCCAGCATCAAGTTGGGCATCGATGAAAGTCTTAATCTTCTTGCGACGTAAAGCTTTATCGAGATGACTGATAAAATTGTCGCGGACATCTTCGCCCCTAAAACTAAGGAAAACATCATACTTCACTTGAGTAATTGAAGAAGAAGAAGAAGAAGAAGAAGCAGCCATCCAGTTTGATGATGAAAGATTCTTCGGATAGTCGACAAATACAAATGGGAAGAAGAAGAGGAAGAGGAAGCCAAGAGTGAAGTAGACTATAGCATTGACCCTTACAATCAAAAGCAAAAAATAGGGCCAAACCCGGTAGAGAAAATATAAAGACCTTTGGGTAAGTTTCCTTCCAGCTTCTGAATTCTGTTTATTCATTTAACTAGATGGAAAGCGTGGGTATATTTATATTTTATTTTAATTATTGTTGTTTTTGACGTAGTAAAATATAATTAGTAAATAAGTTTATCAGATAATTTATGGCTTTTTATGAATTGTTATTGAATTTAATGGGATAGTATTTATGTAAATAGGGTTAAAGCCCGCACAAGAGGTATGTTTTACTTTGTTATATTTCAAATACTTTTAGATTTTCCAGTTAATATATATTATATCTGAATATTATTAAGTAGGAATGTCTTGAGATTTATAGCATTCAGATTAAAGAATGCTTATATTAATACTATATATAGTTTTAAATCATATTATAAAGACTCCTTTATTTTCCATAAGAGAGACTAAATTGTTAAGTTTTTATAAAAAGAAAAGTCTTAAAAACATTAATTAGAAAATTATATTAAATTATACTATTATTATAAAACTAAAACATACCTGCACAACGTAAAACATATTTGAATTATAACAACGTAAAACATATTCTCAGACTGACTTTTAAAGCTAAAACATTTCAAACTTTTCATTGCCGTAACTCGGTATATAATGTTTGGTACAATGGTAGTGGATGTCTATACAAATCATCTAGCTTGATGTTGCTTTCGACCTACTAATTCAACATTCGAAATCCCCAAAAACTAAATGAAAGGAGCATTAGAAAGTTCAAACACTTGATGAACAACGACAATACATATTATGATGACTACGATACCAACTTTTTTTAGCTCTTCAAATGCATTTTATGTTCTCTATGTCAAGCCCACCTGCAAACTGAACGTTCTATTGTTGGTAAAAGAGATGATGAAAATGAAAGGATTTAACAATGTAAGGAGTTAAGAGTTTACCTGGTGGATTTTATAGGCAAATCGAACTCCTTGGAGCATCGGACTCTGTTCTTGCAAACATTCGTTAATGGAATTCAACTCCTTGCTTATTCTTTTCATGTATTCCTTCACAGGCCTCGTTGAACTTAGTTTCATATGGTTACAGTCAACATTTCTTACTTTATAAACAAATTTGAGAAACTATAAAAAGTTTCACATTATTGGTAAGATGATCCATTTCCAACCAATACAACACAACAACATACCACAAATCCAAGCAAATTTGGCCAACACAAAAATTAGAAATCAAAACACTAATTTGCAATTTTCAGACTGAGACAAGTAATAGCACTTCAAGCATAAAGGATTGCTCCACCAACTTGAATTAATTCACCACCAAATCCCTTGCCAAGACTTGAATAAAGAATTCACACTCAAGAACACCAAAGTTCTCTCAAATAGATAAACCAATTTCATATATTTCAAATGCTAAATGTTACAATGGAATAGTTGTTTTATATAGGCAAATATAAGAATAATACTATACATACATCATTTTCATACAACATTTTTTATACAATATTATGTGGCAAGATATGATTAGGCGAAAATTTAATTTTAACTTTAAATTAGCTAATCATATCTTGCCACATAATGTTGTATAAGAAATATTGTATGAAAATGATGTATGTGTAGTATTACTCAACAATTAATTGACAAATACAAGAAAATAAAATAAACTTAACTAAATATTAGAAACAATTCATTCAAAAAACAAGGTCATGCCTATTTAATGCAAAAGAGACATAATTCTCTAATTCTAAGATCTATGTCTTTAACTACCCCATTAGTTGAAATAAGCTTACGTCCATTATATCAAAACTTAATCAATGATCTTAATTAAGTCTACTAATAAGGGTGTAAGAATTTGGGCCTTGAAAATCATGCAAATGGATCCAATAAGGGTTCATGTAGATCTTACTCTTTGAAATGAGACTTGGGCCAGATTGAACATTTTCAACACTTGGACTTCTTTCTTGGTGAGCTTGAGCTTCCCTTGTTGAGCTTGGACTTGGAGTGGCTTGGGCCGAAATGTTTGGACTCTCTCCCTCTTTAGAACTTGTTTGGGCTGAATATCCTCCATTGCTTTCTACATTCCACAATCCAAGTGTTTTAGGACTTAGAGTGAAATTCTTCAATTCAACTGAATTAGCAACTGTTTTAGGACTTGCAATTCCTTGTCCATTCATGTTTACAAGTGTTTTAGGACTTGTAAACGTATCATAAGACATTTATATCAGTTGAAATTTTGATGAATTGTTTTATGGTAAATTTAATTTGTAAGCTATGTGTTACCTACCTGGCCAATGAGTCCTGTATCAAACATCCATTCCCATGGGATCTGAAAATCCCTGCATCTTCTACTGCTGCTTTCTCTCATTCTTTCTGTGTTGTTAACACTTTGCTCCAACCTGCAAGTTCCATATTCATTCATGCAATAATATTAATTTATACTATCAAATTTCATCACTAAGTTACAGTAATTCAGCTTATACATGCTCAACTGTCTTGCAATGCTTGCATCCTTCTTGTTGCCCGAGCCAAAGAGTCCTCAAACGATGAAACCTCAGTTTCAAGGTTCTTCGAGTCTCTGTAATTGAAAGCAGCTTCTCTTAAAGCATCTGCTTTTCGTTCTGGCTATTTGTGGGAAGTGCTTCAACACCGCCCTTTCATCAACCAAGGACGATAGTTCCCCATCTAGCCATTTAACAAATGTCTCCACATCTGATATCTCTGAAAAGCTTGCTGATTCCACCTCTTTGACCAAGAAATGTATGAACTCCTTTTGTTTTTTGACCTCATATTTTATTTGTGTATCAATGTGCATAATGTCAAAGAAGGTAATCATATTTGCAAAACAAAAGAGAAAAACTCAATGAAACGATAAGATACTGTTACACTTACAGCTAAAAGTTAGCTTGAGTGGTTCTCAATCTCTCCAATCATGTTCTTGCTGCTGGTGTAGCATCACTTGAGTCATTCCACTGCTCCACTAAGTCAGCTTCATTTGCTATTTTTGACAGAGAACGTGAGTTGCATAATCCAGAAATCAAGTCACAATCCACTCTTGGCATAAATAATAAATCAACAATCACAAAATCCAGGAAATTCATCAATTTAGTATCCTGTTTTAGGTAATGAAAATCATGCTCAGATTAAGGAAAATAGCAAATACAAAATCATTTTAGTATCCCATTTGCATCTCACCTCCATGCTAAAAAAATCTCTGAAAAATCAAGGAAGAATTCAACTACACTTTCAATATATATTATACATAGCCAGAAGAATAATCCATCACTGTAATCCAAAACATTCTTTTTATGTAAAACCTGCTAAAAGACAGCCAACATTAAGTCCAGTGAAGATTTAAATATTGCACGACATGGCATCTTTGATGTAACTCAATTGTGTCTCCGTCTTAAACTGTGAATTGCAGCGCTTAAACGTACCTTAACTGAGATCATCAGCACCATAATAGCAGCTTGCAGTAGGATATCATTCCTCCGTTGGCATACCTACAGACAAACAATAATGCACATAAGAAATGGCGGCTTCGGAATATTACAAACTCTGTAACAGAATTATGTAAGACTCTTAATCAAGATTGCTTTATGTTTCTCCTAAAAAAGATATCTGGAATATAGAAACATCTAGTTCTAGTACCATACTACAGCCAATTAAACAATAGCCTACAAACTTTGTCCAGCAGAAATTTGAAAAAAAAAAAAAAAAATGAGTAAGGAAAATGTTAAAGACGAAGAAAAAAATTGCATAATGCGCTTCTACATTCTGGATATTAAGATATATTTCCACAACATAATTTAAATACAATATATAGCACTAAGACAGAGACGCTAATACTGTTAACACTCACCCTACAGCAAAGATATCCATAGATGGCTTTAAAGGAGCATCTTGTGCAACTTGCATCTCACCTCCATGCTCATCAAAGGAAGAATTCAACTACACTGTCAATAGATAATATACATAGCCAGAAGAATAATCCATCATTGTAATCCAAAACATTCTTTTTATGTAAAACATGCTAAAGGACAGCCAGCATTAAGTCAAGTGGAAATTCAAAATTTGCACGACATGGCATCACTAATGTAACTCAACTGTGTCTCAGTCTTAAACTGCGAATTGCAGCACTTAAATGTACCTTAACTGAGATCATCAGCACCATAATAGCAGCTTGCAGTAAGATATCATTCCTCCGTTGGCAAACCTACAGACACACAATAATGCACCTAAGAAATGACAGCTTCTGAATATTACTGACTCTGGAACAAAAATCTGTAAGACTCTTAATCAAGATTGCTTTATGTTTCTCCTAAAAAAGATGTGTGGAATATAGAAACATCAAGTTCCAATACCATACTACAGACAATTAAACAATAGCCTACAAACTTTGTTAAGCCGAAAAAAAAAATGAATACGGAAAATGCTAAAGACAAAGGAGATGAAGAAAAAATTAGCATAATGCACTTCTACATTCTGGATATCAAGATATCCTTCCACATCATAATTCAAATACAATATAAAGCACTAAGACAAAAACGCTAATACTGTTAACATTCCAAAAGATTCTTAAATAAGCAATTCCGTGTGCAACAGTGGTCTAAAGAGGCCCCATAAAAACTAAATACTATTCACTATTTTAGAGTCTTTGCAAACATTTCTATCAATCTCCATCTACAATTGGCCTTATGCACCGCCTCTAAAGGAAGTGGTCTGAGGAGTGTAGTTAAACATGGGCCTAAGTTAGGCATGAAATTAAAATTAAGATTAAACTTAAAAAAAAATTAAGCGCAATAAAACAATGACTCACTCACCTGATCTAAATAAAAATCCAAGTAGTGGCAGAGGGGTTGCCTCACTTTGCGTTCTCCGGAGGTCAATTGATAGATTAGATCGTAACCCCGAAAGCCAGAATATACAAAGGCTATCACATTCACTGCCATACAGTACCTGTTGTTTAATTTTTAACATAGTATTAGATAACAACATAAAACGAAACCCAATTGACACAGATAGAAATAAATCAACTAAAAAAGATGAAAAAGAAATTGAAATATTTAAATCTTTGTAAGAAACAACAAAGAAACCTGAATTCTTTGTAACAGTAGAAAGAATCAATGGCCTAACCACGGTCTCTATCGGCAGCCAAAACTTCTCAATTTCTATCTCCCTAACCCACACGTAATTCATTTCATCCTCCTCCCCCTCTTTGCTGGGTTCTTTTTGCATTTCCCCAACTGGTTTTCTCTTTATTTTTGGTGGGTCTGTGTTGAATTTGTAAAAGAACTGATTTTTGGGATTTTTTTTTTTTTTCAATTCAGAACCATTCAGCAGATGGGTTGGTGTTTCATTTGTGAAAGAACTGATTTTCGGGGTTATTTTTTGACAATTTAGAACCCTTCAGCAATTGGGTTGGTGTTGAATCTGAAAATGAAAAGAGAAAAAGAAGCGAAATTCAACTTACATCGTCGTCTTCATCGATGATTTGTAGAGGAGTATTACTGTTTAATTTGTTGATCGATAAGTGAACAGATTTTTTCGATTAAGAGACGATGAGTGAGGTATCGTCGGCTCTCTATCCTCGTCGCGGCTTCTAGCAGGCTGGAGTACGACGCTGATGGAGTGGCGGCGTGTGAGATGGAGAGCGGGTGAAGCGACAGAGGGGTGATAGTAAGAGCCTGGGTTGCCATTGGTGGGGAGAGATGAGACATTTTGAGTATGTTTTAATTTTCAATAAAGATTTTCATAGAAGTCACGTCGCGGAAAATGAATCGAAAAGTAAAATAAAAAGTTAAACTCATTAAATTTACTCTTTCATTCATTTTTTGTCACATCATTTTATATGAATATCTTTGTAAAATTTCTTTATAAATATAATATTACCCTATATTTTAAGGGGTGTTTATACTGATATGTTTGGTTAGGTAAGTTATTTAAATTATTAAATTGTCTTTATTTTAAATATTAATATAATATTATTTTTATTATTAATTTTTGAATATTTTTTTTAACCCCCAATATTTCAGATTTAGCTAAAACATCCCGTTTATATAAAACTTTAATTTATGATAAAATCACTCTCATCCCGTGCCGTCATCGCAAACCATCGCCTAAAGTCTCCAAAATTTGCCGTGAGTAGCTCATCGTGACCACGAGGCTTCGATATAGCCGTTTCTGGTCATATTGATGACTGAAAACGGCCATATTAGGCTTAACGGCCAGATCCTTGGCCATCATCGGCCAGATCTGAGTGAGACCTGGCCGCTAATAGCCAGGGATCATAGAGTTTCAGAATGGAAATATAAACTCTATGATCACCCTCTACTTTCAGCCTTGATGTATCTCCTTGAAAAATTTTCACCATTGTCTTGTATGTACACTTTTTTTTTCCTTATTAGCATAATTTATAGAAATTTGAAACCATATATCATTGTTAGTTTCTCCATTAAGAAACTGTGGAACCTGTTGATTTATCCATTCAACAATTATTAGAAAGCACATATCCTCACAAGTAATTGAAAAATTGTGTCAAATCTACAAATTTGATTGGCAGAATTTTCTTTTACATATACTTATTGTTGGTCAAAGGTGTCATTTGCTTTTTCATGCTCTTATCTTCTTCAATCTGAAGAAAAAAGAATCAGTTCTTGCTCTTTTTGTGTGATTCAGGTTGCATGACAACTTTCTTATCTGGTTGATTTTGTCGTGCCTGAAGTTTGTATGGCTTTAATATTCTGAGCTGTTACTGTTTTGAGGCAGTGTGTGCTTGAAATTTTTTCTTGTGATTATTTTTTGTCAAATTTCTAGTTATTTTTTGTTTTCCTTGATGTGTTCATTGATTGATACCTGGATTTCAGGAACCATCAATTCCAAGTGCAACCTTATCATCAGCTTTAGGTATAATAGTTTACGGATATGAAGATGTGATGATGTGGCTTCTTATTTGCCACGGTGGAAGTCAACTTTGGTGTTTCGAGTCAAACAAGTAGTGCGACATCGTTTTTGGATAAACCCTTTTGCATATCGTGATTTGGCTATCACATTTCACTTGCTTAGTTTCTCTTTTCTCTCTCTTTACCTTGACAGTTCATGACTCCAAAGAATCTTCCAGATTATTATTCATTTTATGGTTATCGAGGAATCGAACACAGGTGGAGGCTGATCAAGGAGGGTGCATGTGTATTTAACATTGATTGATGAAGAAGAAAGGCAGATCTCATATTGAAGAAAACCTAGGGTTCTCGGATTGGGTGTGTTCTTTCCCTTTTGTAAAGTTTTATTCTCTGCCTTGTTCATCATTCTATACTTTTGTGGCTATTAATGAAAATACCCTACTGTGAGCCTTAAAAAGTGGATGTAGGTTGCAAAGCCAAACCATTATAATTGCTGTGTCTTGTGATTTTTGCTGATTCTCTTTATTTGTTCATAGTTCTATTAATTGATTCCTAAATTGATAGTTAAATTGTTCAATTAGAGTTAGTCAGTGAACCCTAGAGTTCCAACAAATTGGTATCAAAGTCTGGTTAAAGGTTCTATTAGGGTTTCACTTGTTTACTCCTGTTTCAATTCAGTTTAAGGCTCTCTTAGCTGTTTACTTTTCTATTGCAGTATTTCTCGAATTTGTGAGAAAAACATGTCAACTAAGTTTGAGCTTGAAAAGTTTACAGGTGAAAATGATTTTGGATTATGGAAAATGAAGCAGTGCTGATTAAGGAGAGTTTGGCTTCAGCTCTGAAGGGGGAAGCTGAGTTACCTAACACCTTGACTGCTATAGAAAAGCAAGATATGTTAAACAAGGCCAAAAGTTCACTGATCCTTGGGTTGGGTGATAAAGTACTTCGAGAAGTGAAGAAAGAAAATACTAATGCTGAGATATGGAGTAGGTTAGATTCCCTTTACCAGTCAAAAACTGTTCCTAATAGATTATTTCTAAAACATAGTCTATTTGGGTTTAAGATGGATGAACAAAAATCACTAAAAGGATAATAAGGATGACTTCCTTAAGATTATACAAGATTTAGAAAGCATCTTAGTTGAAATTGCCGATGAGGATCAAGCTGTGACCCTATTAAACTCTTTACCCAAAGCTTATTCAAATTTTGTAGAAACTTTGAAATATGGTAGACAGACTCTGAAGTTAGTAGAAGTTGTAGAGGCTATTTCAGCTATGCATAGTGAAAATAAGATTAGAGAAAAACATGTGAGTGATGGTGAGGGTCTTGTAGTCAGAGGAAGATTTGAGAAAAAGGGGGGGCAGGCGGCGCCGAATAGACATAGGTCAAAATCTAAAACTGGAAAATGGAAGTGTTTTTTCTGCCATGAGGAGGGTCACCTTAGGAGAGGATTCCTTGAGAGGAAGAATAAGAAGAAATATGAGAGGAGGATGATGGAGGTAGTGCAGGGATAGTATCAAAGGGTTATGAAAGTTCAGAGGTCCTAGTTATTTCAAAAGGCAGGGTTAGTGATGAATGGATTTTAGACACTGGCTGCACCTATCATATGATTCCTAATAGGGAGTGGTTTAGCTCCTTTCAACCTTTATATGGTGGGAAAGTGATGATGAGGAACAATGTTGCTTGTCATTTTAAAGGAATAGGCTCTGTTAATTTGAATCTCCATAACGGATTAACCAAAACCCTTACTGATGTTAGATGTATCCCTAACCTCAAAAGAAACCTTATTTCTCTTAAGACATTACACTATATAGGTCTAAGTTATAAGGTTGCTAATGGGAGTCTTACTGTTTTGAAAGGGTCTTTGATAGTTATGAAGGCTGAAACGAATGGTCTGTATGTGTTGAAAGGTAGAACTGATAGTGGAGTGGCTGTTCTTGGGTCAACTAAGGGGCAAGATAAAACCACTTTGTGGTACCAAAGACTTGCCCATGCCAGTGAAAGAGGTCCAGGAGAACTTAGTAAGCAAAGCCTACTATGTGAGGATAAAATAGGAAACTTGACCTTCTATGAGCATTGCACATTTCGAAAAATGAGCAAAGTGAAATTTGGGACTACTACTCAAACTCACCGCTTGAGAATGTGCATTCTGATGTATGGGGCCCATCTAGGCATTATTCCCTTAGAGGATATAGGTAATTTATCAGCTTTTAGATGACTACTCTAGGTATGTTTGGATTTATTTCCTCAAAACTAAGGATGAAGCATTTCCTAGATTTAAGGAATGGAAAACCATCACTGAAAATCAAATTGGAAAGAAACTAAAGAAACTGAGGACTAACAATGGTTTAGAATTTGTCAATGACGAATTCAATAATTACTATAGAGTTCATGGGATAGTTAGACATAAGACTGTTGGACACACTCCACAATAGAATGGTCTTTGTGAAAGGATGAATATAACCATTTTATAAAAAGTTAGAAGCATCATGTCATGTTCTAAGCTATCAATCAAGTTCTGGGCAGAAACAACCCATACTGTAGTCTATTTGATAAATAGAACACCTTCTTTACCTACAGGTTTTAAGGTTCCACTTGAAAAATGGACCGGCCATCCTATAAACCTGGAAAATCTAAGAGTTTTTGGGTGTCTAACTTATGTTCATGTTAAGGAGGACAAATTAAAACCTAATGCCATTAAATGCAAATTCTTAGGATATCTAGATGGAGTTAAAGGTTATAAGTTCTGGAATTTAGAATCTAAGAAGTGGTAGAGATGTTGTGTTTAGAGAAGATATTCTACCTAGTCTAGAAGGTGAATCTAATGTATCAAAAGGCTGCTATCCAGGATTAGATCACTTAAAACTAGAAGTGCAGGACTCTAATCTTAGTCCAGGTCTAAATCAAGGTGGAGTTGATGACTTAAATACTTCTGAGAATGAACCAAGTGCTGATCATGAAGTAGATCAGGAGGCACCTGTTAGAGATGTATCAAACTTGACAGATTATTAGTTGTCAAGAGATAGAACTAGAAGAACAATCAAACCTCCCAATAGATTAGGTTATTCAGACCTAGTTGCTTATGCACTTCAGGTGAAGGAAGAAATGAATGATGAGCCTAAGAGCTTCCAAGAAGCATTTTCAAGACCTAAAAATTTAGAATGGAAGAAAGCAATTGAGGAAGAATTCGATCCTTTGATGAATAACACCTGGATTTTGGTTGATAAACCAACAAATAGTAGAGTGGTCAAATGCAAATGGATTTTCAAAAGAAAACCAGGATTAACCTATCAAGAACCACCTAGATACAAGGCTAGGTTAGTTGCAAAAGGATTTACACAAGTAGAGGGGGTTGATTACAATGAAATCTTTCCTCTAGTGGTCAAGCATATATCCATCAGGGTATTGCTCTCACTTGTAGTTCAATTCAACTTGGAATTAGAACAACTTGATGTGAAGACAACCTTCTTGCATGATGATTTGGAAGAAAGCATCTTAATGGAACAACCTTAAGGTTACAACAGTGCTACAAGTAAAGTTTGTCTGTACAAAAAAATCATTATATGGTTTAAAACAGTCACCATGATAGTGGTATAAGAAATTTGATTTTTTTATGATTGAAATTGGATTTGATAGATGTAACTTTGATAGCTGTTTCTATTTTAAAAGAATCTTTGATATGACTCAAATTTTTTTATTGTTTTATGTGGATGATATGCTTGTGGCTTGCCATGATAAAACTGAGTTGCTTCGACTGAAGAAGTTACTAAACACCAAGTTTGAAATGAAAGAGCTAGGGAAGGCTTAGAAAATTCTTGGTATTTCTATCATCAGAAATAGAGCTCTTGGAAGCCTAAAGTTAGTTTAGCAAGACTATGCTGAGAAAGTCCTGCAGAAGTTCAACATGCAAGATGCAAAGACTATCCAAACTCCTCTTGGAGCTCACCTGAAGCTTTCACATGAGCAGAGTCCACAAACTAAAGAAGAAAAGCTGAAGATGGCAGATATTCCTTGTGCAAGTGCACTAGGGAGTCTAATGTGCTTGATGGTGTGTTCAAGACCAGACTTGGCTTTTTCAGTAAGTCTAATAAGCGGGTTTATGCGCAATCTAGGAAAGTGTCACTGGATGGCTCTAAAGTGGATTATGAGATATTTGAAGGGAACCAGATCAATAGGCATTGTGTTTAAGAAGAATCAAAGTTATAACAGTTGTGTTGAAGGTTTTGCAGATGCAAACTATGCAGGGGATGTGGATAAGAGGAAGTTTGGTTTTGTTTTCACTCTGTGGGGAAATACTGTTAGTTGGAAATCTAAGCTACAACATATTATTACTCTGTCTTCAACAGAATCAGAGTATGTGGCACTAACAGAGGCAACAAAGGAAGCTACTTGGCTGAAAGGTCTTGCAAATGAGTTGGGCATTGAACAACAAATAGTGATGATTAGTAGTGATAGTCAGAGCGCAATCCATCTCTGTAAAAACCAAGTGTTCCACGAAAAAACCAAACACATAGATGTTCGCCTTCCTTTCATTAGGGAAATGATTGAAAAAGGGGAAATCAAGATTGAAAAGGTTAAAGGTTCACACAACCCTGCAGATATGTTCACTAAGCTAGTTCCAGTTGAAAAACATAGGCTCGGTATGAGCCTTCTCCAAGTTCAAGAGTAAACATATGCATTCCAAGGCCACATAAGGTAACAAATCAAGAAGCTAAGGTGGAGACTTGTGATGATATGGCTTCTTATTTGCCTCGATGGAAGTCAACTTTGGTATTAAGAGTCAAACAAGTAGTGCGACATCGTGATTTGGCTATCACACTTCACATGCTCAATTTCTCTTTTCTCTCTCTTTACCTTGACAGTTCATGACTCCAAAGAATCTTCCAGATTGTTATTTATCTTACGGTTATGGAGAAATCGAAGATAGGTGGAGGCTGATCAAGGAATGATGCATGTGTACTTAACATCGATTGATGAAAGAGAAAGGCAGATCTCATATTGGAGAAAATATGGGGTTCTCGGATTGGGTGTGTCCCTTTTGTAAAGTTTTATTCTCTGCTTTGTTCATCATTCTATACTTTTGTGGCTACTAATGAAAATACCCTACTGTGAGCCTTGGACAATCGATGTAGGCTGCAAAGTCGAACCACTATAATTGTTGTGTCTCGTGCTTTTTGCTGATTCTCTTTATTTGTTCATAGTTCTATTAATTGATTCCTAAATTGATAGTTAAATTGTTCAATTAGAGTTAGTTAGTAAACCCCAGAGTTCCAACAACAAATTAATGCAAAATGGACATAAACTATCAGTATTGAAATTATATTTTACTGCAGTGCCCCAAATATCAGGAGTACTTGTCAATATTATTGTACAAAAATTGTGATCCATGAGTGAAATCATTAGTTATGAGTTCGTCGTGGCATTCTTATTTTCGGATAGATTCAGCCTATCTGATTTGCCTTAAAATTTCGCTCTACCTTGCCAAGTTATGTTTTGCAGAACTTTTTATTCTCTTACTTGGACAAATGACTCTACTTTTGAACTTGATTATTATAGGTTAGGTGATTTGAAGAGCCCTTCCCATCAATGCTAAAACTTCAAATCTTGTTAAAAAAGTTTGTACGGACCTAGCAACTCTTGCAGTCTTTGTTACAATTCTAGTACCTAGTCTCTGTAATTGCCGGCTTAAATGGTATTTCGAACATGCACCAATGATGAATTCTATTTTTAACAAATTATGGTACCTTCTATTTGATTTTAGCATCTAAGCATGTATAAGTGGTTAAGGTGTTAAGCTTTATCATTTCATTCTCTTTATTACACATTCATATCCCGCAGTCGTATGCATGTATGTAGACCCGTTTGCCTGTACTTTTCGAGCTGCTAACAATGTCTGCATCGCCCAGTTCCTTTCAAATTATTGTTAGAGAAACGTGAGCCGACAATAATCTGAATTTTATTCTCATTTTATAGCTTTGTAGTATAATAGATGGCTGTCATTACAGGAATCTGCTCTATGACTCATATGAAAAGGAAATAGAAATAATTTAAATAACATGATTATTTTTTAGATTGTAAAAATGTTGAGATATAATTCATATTTTTGGATTACATTTTAGAGTTTGTTTTGTTGAAATTATGAATACAATAGGCTGAAAACGCATTCATGAAACTATCTAAAATACACAAAATTTGGAAATAAAGTTAAACATCAAGGATGCATGCTAATAACTGTGATTATGGATTAATTTTATGTATTGAAACTTTCAGAATAAAGTCATCGTTTCTCTTTCTCTTTCTCATCAGCTCAAAGACACAAATGTCTCCTTCCTCCAAATTCTTCTCTTGTTGAAATTTACGCCAACCTCCTCTTATCAGTCTCCCACGACGCGAGTGTGTGATACTCAGCGGCCACTCTTTTCTGTCACAATCTTGTATTTTTATCTGTTTTACTTCTTTACTCAAACACTTGACCCAAAATGTCTTTGGCATATACTGCACAAAGCAAAACCATTTATTTGGAATTACCATATATCAAAGGCTATCAATGAAAATTCATGATCACATGCATTTTATTCAAAGCTCACCACATATTCATTTCTTAAGTCACGGGTCCTCAAAATAACCAAGAATGAATGATTGCTTGGCTTGAACAATCTGGCTGCAAGAAGTGCTCTCTGTCTTTCTTCCACGGTAAAATTTCTACATGCTTTACTGATAGAAATCCACAATTCTTCAAGGAAACCATAGAACTCTTGATGATCTGCAATCAATGGGAAAGGTTAATGTTTTAAACTCTAAATTAGAACAAGAAGATATTAGTGTAAAGAGCTTACCAAGTTGATTTCCTTTATCCACTGCCTGTTTCCTTACTTGTCGTGCAGTTCTTCTTGGTTCATTTTTATGCGTTGGAGAGTAAGCATTGCGAGATGGCCCAGCCCTTGCACTTTTATTTTTAAAATTGATTCCCAAAGTCCTGAAAGATGAATTTAAAGTTGTAGAACCCAATATCTCCACAGACTGTTCTTCAACACTTTCCAAGTCACTTTCTTGCTCTTCACCATCACTAATCGGATACTCGATCTCAAAAGCACTCTTATCAAATATAACGACATGAAAATTTGAATTTGATCTGAATCGGAAAACCAAGAGGTGTCCTGTATTAATGGAGTGGTTCTCCACAAACTCAGACCAACCATTACCGAACCAAATCTTTCCCCTTTCTTTTACCACTCCAACTTGCCAAACTCTACCGTTAGGAAGTGTTAGTGTTGCAACACTTGAAAGCTCATCCCCAAACTTTGTCACAAACTTTGGTGGGATTTTCTGCAATTATACAAACTAAGTTACAAGAACTATTTATTAAAAAAAAAAAAAAATTGGATACTCATCCGTCAAACAAATGCTTTTACACACATTAGTCCTAAATTTTTATCTCGAGTTGATCAATGTTAAGAAAACAAAGAACCATTATCTTCCAATCATGCTGTCATATGCACATTACAGAACCGCCATGTACAAGTGAATGACACAAGTGTAAAATGTTTAGCCAAAAAATTACAGAGAATGAAATGGGTATGTAAGAAAGTGGAAAACAAAGGAAAAAAAAAAACACCAGAATCAGTTTTGTTTGCTTAAAAAAACAGATAAAACTTGAGTGAGGAATTACCAGCATCTTAGCTTCAAGTGTTGAGGGAAGGATGACCTTGAAGAAATGTGAAGGGCCTTGAATCTCAGGCAAAGAATTCCTGGCTTCCATGCTTAGTTGTTGGAGTTGTGGTGAGTATGGAAGCTAATACTTGACATAAGATTGTTGATGTTGCAGTGGATCACTAAATAGACCCACTGCAACATCAATTCTAGAGAGTCGACAAAAACTTTGTGAGTCCCAGCAGCACAAAATTAACCAAAACAAGGAAAAAATTTAGCCTAACCATCTGTATAATAATAAATAAGGTCATTGATAGGCGAGTAAGTGGCATCATGGTCTTCTGACATGGTGAATACAATGATATATTCACAGTTTGGGCAAAGCAAGTCCATAAATGGAGGAAGAAGCACTGAATGTTTTGCTGGTTTAGGAAAGGAAAAGAGAGAGAGGGTGGGTGAAGTGGAGGTGAAACGTGAAAGCAAATGCAGCAATAAAACAAAATAAAAACAAAAACAAATGAAAGAGGAACTGTTTTAGTTGCTTTTGCTTTGGTTGTTGTGAGTACTTTTGCTGCAATCAATTGTTGGAAGCTGAATCCAGAAAAAAACTGACCTGTAAATTTGAATCTTATCTTGAAGAGAGTGAAATGTCCAAATGCAATTAAGGACGTTGTAGGTGTGTTGAGTTGTCACAATAAATATTGGAATTACTTCTCTTTAAACTTGACAATGTCTATTGTGTTCAGAGTTGGACTTTTTCATTAATGGAGTTCGAACTTGGAGCTATAGCCATAGACTTACCATCATCATAAATGATCCCATTAAATGTTTTTATTTAGCATATAAAAATGTTGAGATTTTTAACTTGGAATGACCGTTTGGCTCTCCTCTGCTTGGCTCTGTCATGATTTCTTTTATCCTCTATATTTGTTCTAAGTTCTGATAAAAGTTGCGTTTTAGCTCAAAAGTTTTGTCTTTTCCGTAATATTATATTTTCATTCTTCATATCTCATAAAATAAAATAAAAAATACGGCAATATTTAGTTTAATGTACAAATAAGTTGTGTGGTTTAGGAATTGCCTTGTTGTTGTGGTACTTTTTCCTTATCTGAAATGAATTTAATTTAATCATCCACATGTAGATCCTTATTGGATTCTGAAGAGAGTTGATTCCTATGGCACAATGTATGTCTAATCATCATTCTGGAGCTATTTCATGCTATTACTGTCCTATACTCTTTTTATAGAAATCTACCTTTTCTTTTTCAGGAATAGGATAGAAGAAATCTACCCATTGCTAGATTTCTTGACTGCATAAAAGAATGTACATACCTCTTCTGTGTGTAAATTTGAATTTTCATTTCAATGAGCAAGTTCGTTTACCATTTAAAGTTTTCTTATTCACACTACCATTTAATGTTTTCTGCTTTTGTGAGTTATGGACTCTTCGACAACAATTTGTGAGCATGAATTACCAAGATTGGAAACCAGATATTGTTATCCATTCAATATTTCAGGTTAGTTGCTTGAAGAGCCTTTTATCATCAATGTGAATGCTTCATTCAGCATATTATTAAAGAAGTTTGTACAGATCCACATCTCTTGTATTACACAGTTTGTATTTACCAGAGTTTTATTTTTATTTCCCCCTAATTCAAGAGTAGTAGTTTCATTTTACTTTATAAAAAAATATACAAAAAAAATAGCTTTTGATATGAAACCAATTTTTTCTTTTTTTTTGTTATCGAGAGTATCCAGATTAACTTACGCGTACTTCGATTAATCTCCTGACCTCGAACAAAACTTCTATAATAGGGCAAGCCCTGCGTCCGTGACCAACAATATTAGTAAGATTCGAACCTGATACCACAAGGGAAGCAAATCCCTTGACCCCAAACCTTTATCACTCGGCCAACCTATTGTTGGTTAAACCAATTTTATTTATACTACATTCCTTGATCATGAACGTAAATGGATGGTATGCTACGGAGCTTGGTATTAGGCGTTTAATGAATGGTGCTTGATCATTTTGTGTTAAAATTAGTTCTTACTTGCTGGTTGGAGGGAATATAATTGTTAAGAGTTTGCAAATCATGACCAGTAATTCAATCAATTCATCGGGCTTTAATCTAAACTATGATTTTCGCATCTACAATTTTTGTAGTTTTTTGTGGGTATTTAATTTAATTTATTATATGTTGAGAAATGTACCAAGTAAAATTAGAGGACCATAGATGGATATGAGTAGCAGGTAGCTGATTTACAATTTACATTGTGAAGATTCTGTAGAATGTGGACCTTAAATCATATTCTAGAGTCTTAACTAATTGGCAGAGTTAATTGGATAATATTTGTACAAAGAGAAATCGGAGAAAATCAATCTATTTGTCAATTGAATAAGAATTCGTTACAAAATACAATAAGCATCCTTCTTTTATAATCTTACACATCAATATTTCCACTTTGCTTTCCTCTCATGGACTTAGCCTCTTGGATATACTTTTCAATAATCCCGTTCTCTTATTTTAAGTCTATGGGAAGTGATTTTTAACTGCAACCATAAAAATACTTATTATTACGAGAGTCTCATAGTCTTTTTAGGTAGGCAATATTAACCATTATGTTTCAACTATGTCAAATAATTCAGGCTTTTAGTATTGCTTGGGAAAAAGCTTGCAACTGGAATGGCAATAGCAAGTTAATGGTTCCGTCAGGAAATTACTTGGTCAGTTCAGTGGTGTTTAAAGGTCCATGCAAAGGTCTAATTTTATTTATAGTGAAAGGGTTTGTGAAGGCTCCTAGTGATCTATCAACGTTTACCAATACGAATAGTTGGATCACCTTTCAAGATCTCAACAACTTCACCCTTGCTGGTGGTGGAATTTTGCATGGCCAAGGACAAACTGCATGGCCACAAAATGATTGCCATTAAAATTCAAAGTGCCAGCTTCCTACAGTAAGTTCTTTCATTAATAATATGCTAACATTTTAATCTATGTCGCCTTTCAATAACTGAAACACAATTTCGAGTTAATTAGTTGCTTACTTGCTTCACTTTTTAACAGTCTCTACGATTCAATTCCCTCAACGACTCAACAATCAATGATATAAAATCAGTTGATAGCAAAAAAGTTAATATCAACATTTTTTCCTGCTATAACTTGAAGCTAAAATCTGTCAAGATCTCAGCACCTGGAGATAGGCTCCTTCAAGAGTGAAGATCAACAATGTAAGATACAACAACATTCGCGGCACTTCCTTCTCCAAGGTTGCAGTTAATCTAATGCTTAGCAAAGTGAAGCCATGCTAAAATGTAGAGATTGGTGATATCAACTTGGTTTACAATGGCGGTAATGAAGGTCGAGCAACATCTTCTTGTTCAAACGTTGAAGCAATCCTGAGAGGAAACCATAACCCAACCACATGTGCCTAGGTTATCTCTGATATTATAATCATACGATAATGTTGAATGGAGTCTAGAAAATGAGCTACATTTGTTAATTCATTGCTTGTATGTACAACTTCGAAAAATTATATAATAAAAGCCAACATTTTGTTTGGTAGTAAAAATTGGGAAGTGGAACAAGTTAGACTTTTAGTTTGCATAACATAAAATTAACAATAAAGAAGACTCCAGAGAAGACTTTAAAGGTCATAGTACGCTTGATTACCAAGTAATTAAGATAAAATACAAGTTTAGTTTGATTATTGCAACCACTTACTTTAAACTTGCAAAACAGCGTGAGATGAAATTAAATTTTATTTGTAACTAACAAGAAACAAATCACAACCAACCAAACAGAATCAAGAAAGCACACACAACAATCAACAATCAGATTTCTCTTATTATTCTTTGTAGAATATAAAAGAGAAGTCTTCGTTCGCAAACACTAAGGGTTTCTCACATCGAACTGTTATGTATTCTTTGTACAAAGTTAGGGTTCTTGTTATTCTGGTTCGAGTCTTGTGTAATCTGTGTAATCTTAAGTGGTTTTGGTTAATCATTTGAGGAAAGAGCGTCTGGTGTTTTGTTCTAGGGATTCCAGGGTTAGGTATTCCTAGGGTCAGATTGCAAGTTGAATCAGAGGCGTGTGAGGTGGTTTCTGGGCGTATTCGAGTCTAGGACTGTAAGTGATTGATTCTATTATGTAGTGCAGCGAACTCCCTTTCCGGAGTTCAACGTGTATGTAGCTTGCTCAAGATAGGGCAAGTGAACCATGGTAAAATTGATTGTTGATTGTGTGTGTGTGCTTTCTGATTCTGTTTGGTTGTGTGATTTGTTTCTTGGTTAGTTGCATAACACCAAGTATTATTTGCAGAACTTTTTATTCTCTTACCTCGACAAATGACTCTGCTTTGAACTTGATTATATAGGTCAGGTGGTTTGAAGAGTATTTCGCATCAATGCCAAGGCTTCAAACTCTGTTAAAGAAGTTTGTACAGACTAGCAACTCTTGCAGTCTTTGTTACAATAGTAGTACCCAGTCCCTGTAATTGCCGGCTAAATGGTATTTCGAGCATGCACCGATGATGAATTCTATTTTTAAAAATTATGGTACCTTCTATTTGATTTTAGCATCAATCATGTATAAGTGGTTAAGGGATAAGCTTTATCATTTCATTCTCTTATTATACATTCATATCCCGCAGGCGTATGCTTATATGTAGACCCGTTTGCCTGTACTTTTCGAGCTGCTAACAATGTCTGCATCGCCAGTTCCTTTCAAATTATTGTTAGAGAACACGCATTTTATAGTTTTGTTAGTATAATAGATGGTTCATTACAGGAATCTGCTCATGACTCATATGAAAAGGAATAGAGAAATAATTTAAATAACATCATTATTTTTTAGATTGTAAAAATGTTGAGATATAATTCATATTTGGATTACATTAGAGTTTGTTTTGTTGAAATTATGAATACAATAGGCTGAAAACGCATTCATGAAACTCAAAATACACAAAATTTGAAATAAAGTTAAACATCAAGGATGCATGCTAATAACTGTGATTATGGATTAATTTTATGTATTGAAACTTTCAGAATAAAGTCATCGTTTCTCTTTCTCTTTCTCATCAGCTCAAAGACACAAATGTCTCCTTCCTCCAAATTCCTCTTGTTGAAATTTACACCAACCTCCTCTTATCAGTCTTCCACGACGCGAGTGTGTGATACTCAGCGGCCTTTTTCTGTCACAATCTTGTATTTTATCTGTTTTACTTCTTTACTCAAACACTTGACCCAAATGTCTTTGGCATATACTGCACAAAGCAAAACCATTTTTTGGAATTACCATATATCAAAGGATCAATGAAAATTCATGATCACATGCATTTTATTCAAAGCTCACCACATATTCATTTCTTAAGTCACGGGTCCTCAAAATAACCAGAATGAAGATTGCTTGGCTTGAACAATCTGGCTGCAAGAAGTGCTCCTGTCTTCTTCCACGGTAAAATTTCTACATGCTTTACTGATAGAAATCCACAATTCTTCAAGGAAACCATAGAACTCTTGATGATCTGCAATCAGGGAAAGGTTAATGTTTTAAACTCTAAATTAGAACAAGAAGATATTAGTGTAAAGAGCTTACCAGTTGATTTCCTTTATCCACTGCCTGTTTCCCTACTTGTCGTGCAGTTCTTCTTGGTTCATTTTTATGCGTTGGAGGTAAGCATTGCGAGATGGCCCAGCCCTTGCACTTTTATTTTTAAAATTGATTCCAAAGTCCTGAAAGATGAATTTAAAGTTGTAGAACCAATATCTCACACAGACTGTTCTATCACTTTCCAAGTCACTTTCTTGCTCTTCACCATCACTAATCGGATACGCATCTCAAAGCATCTTATCAAATAAACGACATGAAAATTTGAATTTGATCTGAATCGGAAAACCAAGAGGTGTCCTGTATTAATGGAGTGGTTCTCCACAAACTCAGACCAACCATTACCGAACCAAATCTTTCCCCTTTCTTTTACCACTCCAACTTGCCAAACTCTACCGTTAGGAAGTGTTAGTGTTGCAACACTTGAAAGCTCATCCCCAAACTTTGTCACAAACTTTGGTGGGATTTTCTGCAATTATACAAACTAAGTTACAAGAACTATTTATTAAAAAAAAAAAAAAATTGGATACTCATCCGTCAAACAAATGCTTTCACACATTAGTCTAAATTTTTATCTCGAGTTGATCAATGTAAGAAAACAAAGAACCATTATCTTCCAATCATGCTGTATATGCACATTACAGAACCGCCCATGTACAAGTGAATGACACAAGTGTAAATGTTTAGCCAAAAAATTACAGAGAATGAAATGGGTATGTAAGAAAGTGGAAAACAAAGGAAAAAAAAAAACCACAGAATCAGTTTTGTTTGCTTAAAAAAACAGATAAAACTTGAGTGAGGAATTACCAGCATCTTAGCTTCAAGTGTTGAGGGAAGGATGACCTTGAAGAAATGTGAAGGGCCTTGAATCTCAGGCAAAGAATTCCTGGCTTCCATGCTTAGTTGTTGGAGTTGTGGTGAGTATGGAAGCTAATACTTGAAATAAATGTTGTGATGTTGCAGTGGATCACTAAATAGACCCACTGCAACATCAATTCTAGAGAGTCGACAAAAACTTGTGAGTCCCAGCAGCACAAAATTAACCAAAACAAGGAAAAAATTAGCCCAACCATCTGTCTAAAAATAATAAGGTCATTGATAGGCGAGTAAGTGGCATCATGGTCTCTGACATGGTGATACAATGATATATTCACAGTTTGGGCAAAGCAAGTCCATAAATGGAGGAAGAAGCACTGAATGTTTTGCTGGTTTAGGAAAGGAAAGAGAGAGAGGGTGGGTGGAGGTGAACGGAAGCAAAAGCAGCAATAAAACAAATAAAAACAAAAACAAATGAAAGAGGAACTGTTTTAGTGCTTTTGCTTTGGTTGTTGTGAGTACTTTTGCTGCAACAATGTTGGAAGCTGAATCCAGAAAAAAACTGACCTGTAAATTTGAATCTTATCTTGAAGAGAGTGAAATGTCCAAATGCAATTAAGGACGTTGTAGGTGTGTGTTGAGTTGTACAATAAATATTGGAATACTTTTCTTTAAACTTGACAATGTCTATTGTGGTCAGAGTGGACTTTTCATTAAGGGTTCGAACTTGGAGCTATAGCCATAGACTTACCATCATCATAAATGATCCATTAAATGTTTTTATTTAGCATATAAAAATGTTGAGATTTTTAACTTAGAATGGACCGTTTGGCTCTCCTCTGCTTGGCTCTGTCATGATTTCTTTATCCTCTATATTTGTTCTAAGTTCTGATAAAAGTTGCGTTTTAGCTCAAAAGTTTTGTTTTTCCGAATATTATATTTTCATTTCATATTCATAAAATAAAATAAAAATACGGCAATATTAGTTTAATGTACAAATAAGTTGTGTGGTTTAGGAATTGCCTTGTTGTGTGGTACTTTTTCCTTATTGAAATGAATTTAATTAATCCCACATGTAGATCCTTATTGGATTCTGAAGAGAGTTGATTCCTATGGCACAATGTATGTAATCATCATTCTGGAGCTATTTCAGCTATTACTGTCCTATACTCTTTTTATAGAAATCTACCTTTTCTTTTCAGGAATAGGATAGAAGAATCTACCCATTGCTAGATTTCTTGACTGCATAAAAGAATGTACATACCTCTTCTGTGTGTAAATTTGAATTTTCATTTCAATGAGCAAGTTCGTTACATTTAAAGTTTCTTATTCACACTACCATTTAATGTTTTCTGCTTTTGTGAGTTATGGACTCTTCGACAACAATTTGTGAGCATGAATTACCAAGATTGGAAACAGATATCGTTATCCATTCAATATTTCAGGTAGTTGCTTGAAGAGCTTTTATCATCAATGTGAATGCTCATTCAGCATATCTTAAGAAGTTTGTACAGATCCACATCTCTTGTTTAACAGTTTGTATTTACCAGAGTTTTATTTTATTTCCCCCGAATTTAAGTAGTAGAGTTTCATTTTACTTTAGAAAAAATTTACAAAAAAAATAGCTTTTGATAGAAACCAATTTTTTTTTTTTTTTTTTTTTGTATTGAGAGTATCTGGACTAACTTATGTGTACTTTGATTAATCCCCTAACCTCTAACAAAACTTCTAAACAGGGCAAGCCTTGCGTTCATAGCCAACAATATTAGTAAGATTCGAACTTGATAACCACAGGGAAACAAACCCTTGACCCCAAACCTTTACACTCGGCCAATCATTATTGGTTAAACCAATTTTATTTATACTACATTCCTTGATCATGAACATAAATGGATGGTATGCTACGAAGCTTGGTAGTAGGAGTTTAATGAATGATGCTTGATAATTTTGTGTTAAAATTAGTTCTTACTTGCTGGTTGGAGGGAATATAATTGTTAAGAGTTTGCAAATCATGACCAGTAATTCAATCAATCATCGGGCTTAAATCTAAACTATGATTTTCGCATACAATTTTTGTAGTTTTTGTGGGTATTTAATTTAATTTATTATATGTTGGAAATGTACCAAGTAAAATTAGAGGACCATAGTGGATATGAGTAGCAGGTGGCTGATTTTTAACCTTATTAAAATTATGGAGAAATTAACCATATAACAAGATGAATTTGAATAAGATAAAACTAGTTTTAAATTTGAAATTGGGGAAACAAAAAACTAATTAAACTTAAAGGGTTATTTTGTATTAAATGGGTTCCAATATGATATTTTCTTTTATGATAAAAGAGGTATATTTAATAATGGAGATACTGATAGATTAGATGGGGGATAATCAGTTCCCTAACTTTATTTAAATCCAGTTCCTATACATCTTTAATTTTTTATTTTTCTTTGCTTAATTTAAGTAGTAGTTGTTTCTTTCTACCTAACGAATAAATACTTATAACAGTAGTTTGTGATTATTTGAAGTATATAATTGCATAAAAATATTTATTTTTTCTATTTTTGTATAGTAACTTTTTTGTCCCCAAGTGACAGTAACCATAAAAATACTCATTATTACGAGAGTCTCATAGTCTTTTTAGGTAGGCAATATTAACTATTATGTTTCAACTATGTCAAATCATTCAGGCTTTTAGTATTGCTTGGGAAAAAGCTCGCAACTGGAATGGCAATACCAAGGTATTGTTTCCGCCAGGAAATTACTTGGTCAGTTCAGTGGCGTTTAAATGTCCATGCAATGGTCCAATTTATTTATAGTGAAAGGGTTTGTGAAGGCTCCTATTGATCTATCAACGTTTGCCAATAAGAATAGTTGGATCACCTTTCAAGAACTCAACAACTTCACCCTTGCTGGTGGTGGAATTTTCCATGGCCAAGGACAAACTGCATGGCCACAAAATGATTGCCATCAAAATTCAAAGTGCCAGCTTCCTACAGTAAGTTCTTTCATTAATAATATGCTAACATTTTAATCTATATCGCCTTTCAATAACTGAAACACAATTTTGAGTTAATTAGTTGCTTACTTGCTTCGCTTTTTAACAGTCTTTACGATTCAATTCCCTCAACGACTCAACAATCAAAGATATAAAATCAGTTGATAGCAAAAAAGTTCATATCAACATTTTTCCCCGCTATAACTTGAAGCTAATATCTGTCAAGATCTCAGCACCTGGAGATAGGCTCCTTCAAGAGTGAAGATCAGCAATGTAAGATACAACAACATTCGCGGCACTTCCTCCTCCAAGGTTGCAGTTAATCTAATGTGTAGCAAAGTGAAGCCATGCCAAAATGTAGAGATTGGTGATATCAACTTGGTTTACAACGGCGGTAATGGAGGTCGAGCAGCATCTTCTTGTTCAAACGTTGAAGCAATCCTTAGAGGAAACCATAACCCAACCACATGTGCCTAGGTTATCTCTGTACTAAATAATCATTCATACGATAATTGTTGAATGTAGTATATAAAATGAGCTAGATTTGTTAATTCATTGCTTTGTATGTACAACTTTAGAAAATTATACAATAAAAGCCACCATTTTTGTTTTGGTAGTAAAAAATTGGGAAGTGGAAGAAGTTGAATTTTGGTTTGCAGAAGATAAGACTTATAAAGAAGACCCTAGAAAAGACTTTAAAGGTCATAGTAGGCTTGATTACCAAGTAATTAAGATTAAATACAGGTTTAGTTTGATTATTGCAACCACTTTACTTTAAACTTGCCAATAGAAAGCGTGATATGAAATTAAATTTTATTTGTAATACATTCTAATTCTTTTTCAAATTAAAAATTCCAAGAATGAGTTGAGTAGAGTTCTTATATCTTGAGACCATCTACCACAATAACATTGTGATTTAATTAAGAAAAATACTATCTTTACAAAGACCCATATAAAGAGGGTTACAAAGTGACATTAACAAGAAGAAAAAAACGAAGAAAAAACGGAAAGAGAGAGAGAGACACAGAGAGAGACAGAGACAGAGAGAAACCATGAAAATCAATGATGGAGATTATCTTTGTATGCCCCCTTTGTATGTGTCTTTGTAAAACTAGCATTGCTCTTTAATTAAACCTTTAGGTTCGTAGATTGTTTAATGGATCCCAAGAATTAATTACAATGTGTGCAAACTGGTATGGACACCCTCATTACAAAAAAAAACCAATAATAATAATAAAAAATAAAAAATAAATGAAATCTTGGATGTCTGTTCCTTGATCATTAATGCTATAAAGTTACGTAATGAGAACCTCCCACATGGCTGCATTAGATCAATAGTGCGAGCTAAAACATAAGTCCCATCTTCATTTACTTCAACATAAAACTGGTCATATCCCTTTGAGACAAAAAAAATCCTCCGAGAGAGTTAAGAATTAAGATAAAATACAAAATTATTTAATTTATTACATTCCAATTCCCTTTAAACTTGCCAATAGAAAGTATGGTATGAATTTTATTTTTTTTTGGTTACATTTTATTCATAATTTAAATTGAAGTTTCCAAAAGTGAGTTGAGCACGACTCTAATAAAGGATCTCCAGTCCTTTAGCATGAACATAAAAGGAATATGGTAAGCTAAGGAAGCTTGGTATCTCCTTTCTTTTATTTATTTTTTAATTCAATATATCTACAAGACTGCCATGCCACTTTGTTGATTATTTTTGTTTAATTTAATGACATGTTGTTTAATTTTAATTAGTTTATTAATTACTATTTTAATTGCCAAACTTCTCTATTGTTTGGTTTAAGTATAAGCTCGATTTAATTGTATATTAATTTGAATAAACAGTGTAAAGCATAAATTAACATTCTTTAATGAAGCTAGCTTATAGATTAAGCTTTGATAACTCAATTAATTGTAATTAAAATTAGAGAGAGATAGAGTTAAGCATAAAAAAGATTTTGCCTCATGCAAATGAAACACCTTAACAATAGAGAGTATTAAAATTAACAACTCTTGGGTGGTTGGGTCGGGCGATAGGAACTATTGGGTGTATTATTAAAGAGATATTGACTATTGAGTTCTATTCTCCTTAATTGTTAATAGGGTGGCCACTGGAGGGTTTATCGATTGTTAACTTCAGACGATTCTCCTCAATTACTAATATGGGTGGTCACTGGAAGGTTTACCTAGTTGTTAACTTTAGGGTTTCAAAATATTAGTTAAGGGGTGTAAGCTGGTTAAGACAACCCCAATAAAAAAATAATAATAATAAAATAAAATAGAAAAGATTCAAATACATCTTAATTTCGATGTAAATTTAATCATAAAATGCATGCTAATATCGGATATGTTATAATATTAATAGAAATAATGTAACTCTCATTTTTTTTTATATTAAAAAACTTAGGTTAAAAAAAACAGGTGAAAAATTTTCTCGAGAAAATTTCGTCGATTCATGATCTTGTTTTTATGAGTTATATGATCTATCGTATAATTGATAAACGATTACCAAGATTTTGAATATCTTATAAAATATCCTTTGATCATTGCAGTTATATATAAATTAATAGGCTTGTAGATTGATTTATTGATGCCTCAGGCTTTGTCCATCTAAATAATGGCTCTTCATTTCACAAATAGCTATCTAATCGCATGCACATTTTGTTCTATCGATCTGGCCAGAAATTACTAGAATAGATCTGGTCATTTCCGACCAGATCTAGCTTGATATACCATTTTCGACCATCAATATGGCTAGAAACGGCCATATCAGAGCCTCGTGGTCACGGTAAGATAAAATACAAGTTTAGTTTGATCATTGCAACCACTTTATTTAAACTTGTCAATAGAAAACGTGATATGAAATTAAATTTTATTTGTAATACATTCTAATTCTTTTTCAAATTAAAAATTTCAAGAATGAGTCGAGTAGAACTCTTATACCTTGAGGCTATCTATCACGATAACATTGTGACTTAATTGAACCTTTAGGCTTGTAGATTGTTTAATGGATTCCAAGAATTAATTAAAGTGTGCACAAACTAGTAAAGACACTTTGATTACCAAAAAAACAATAATAATAATAAAAAATAAATGAAATCTTGGATGTCTATTCCTTGATCATTAACAGAAAAGGATGGTGTGCTATAAAGTTACGTAATGAGAACCTCCCACATGGTTGCATTAGATCAATAGTGCGAGCTACAACATAAGTCCCCTCTTCATTTACTTCAACATAAGAGATAAGACTGGTCATATCTCTTTGAGACAAAAAGAAAATTCGTCCTCGGGGACAGTGTTTTATCATCTTCAATGTCTTCCCATTCTTGAAAGGTAGCGCTAGTCCTAGTTCAATCATAGCTTTAATCTGTATCCTTAAACACAAATGAAAACTTGAACCTCTGAATCCAATCATGATGGAGCATTGGAGCTCCTCTTTTCCTAACTTGAATTACTCAATGAAGAATTGAAGATTGAACTAAAATCTAATAACTAAGCTCTGCAGGTTATCAGCTGGGTTTTGAAGGTATAAATTCATATAGAATGTCTTGACCATTTTTGGAGGGGAGTTTATTTTTAGGATTAATGGTTCTTAAAACATCAAAGTTCTGCGTAAAGTCAAACTTACTTGATCATGAGATTAACGAAATAACTAAAGGGTGTAAAATTGAATCAGCTAAAGATCAGCAAGGGGAGCTTAATTTATTAATACAATAACAAAGTGGTGGTTTCTACAAATGATGAAATTAATTTACTATATTACTTAATATAAAATTAAGATGATTTATATTAATTATTTTTTTTAGGGATTACGGATAGAAATCCTCATCTCGTTTCGAAGTAATTCGAGGATGAAAAATCGACCATGTCCCATCCTGTCTGTAAATTTTTTGCTTAATTTCCCCTTCGCAAATGAGGCGAATGAGGACAAACAAAGATTTATCAAAGCGGTGAAAGTTGTCATCCATACCTATCATTGTGGTATTTGTTATCTTCGGCTTCTAAACATAGATGAGCTTCTATAATTTTATCTGCTAATTAGGAATATGGTTGTATTCATCTGCTAATTATATCGCTATAAATAAAAGCTATCGAAGCAGTATTGATATAATTAGCAAATGAATAGAAGAGCTTCAGTCATGTCTTAGTACAAGCTCCTTTTATACAACTTAATCTACATAGAAGAAATGGAGAAGATTTCACCTAAATTGGCATCCTTGATTATCCTCGTTGTCACAACCTCATGTAATCGGTCCATTCATTTTTCTTTTCTTTTTCAAATGTCTATGATTTTATTTTCATGTGTTTAATTAGTTTTACTTAATTTAATTACAGTTTTATTGTTGGTTGAGTTACCAATAACCGAAATTGGGTTTGTTCGACTAGATTATTACTACCATGATGACGATTGCCATTGGGATTGCCTAGGAGGAAAAGACTTTTGCTGTAATGATCCAAACAATATTAAATGTCCAGAAGGCTCTTGTTATTGTTCATAAATTGATTAAATTCATCAAGAAGCTCAGAGAAAACTCTGTCATCCTAACTTTATATATATATATATAATTAAAGAACTATATTATAATTTAAGTAAATAAATCTAATAAATACTAATGCTGTCTTTTGATTGATACCATTCCAAAGATTTTCACATACTATTATAGAACGACTTGTGTATACCCAAGATTTATCGTAACGACAAGTTAGTACCCAAAAGGTTTTGAAACGACAAATAGATACCTTCCGTCATATTCTGTTACTGATTTCTGTTTATTAATAGTGAAAAGACTAAAATGCCCTTCAAAGTTTCAATTTTAGTTTTTTATAATTTTAAAAATTTCTAAAAAACCCCCTAAGTTTGCTAATTTAATAAACACCCCCATATATAAAAAGTTTGTTAAATAACAAAAACACCCCCAGTGCCAGATTCCGGCCACCATCGCCGGAATCTGTCCGGAAAACTACACTACGACACAGACCCGTCGGGTCTGTGTCGTAACGTGCCGATCTGGCCGGAAAAGGCAAGATCTGGCCGTCGAAGCAACAGCCAGATCTGGCCTTTTCCGGCCAGATCCGTGGCTGATCTGGCCGGAAAGGGCCAGATCTGGCCGTCGACGCTGCAGATGGAGTTTTGCGGCGTCGACGGCCAGATCTAGCCGTAGATCTGGCCTTTTAAGAAAAATACTATCTTTACAAAGACCCATATAAAGAGGGTTACAAAGTGACATTAACAAGAAGAAAAAAACGAAGAAAAACGGAAAGAGAGAGAGAGACACGAGAGAGACAGAGACAGAGAGAAACCATGAAAATCAATGATGGAGATTATCTTGTATGCCCCCTTTGTAGGTTCTTTGTAAAACTAGCATTGCTCTTATTAAACCTTTAGGTCGTAGATTGTTTAATGGATCCCAAGAATTAATTACAATGTGTGCAAACTGGTATGGACACCCTCATTACAAAAAAAAACCAATAATAATAATAAAAAATAAAAAATAAATGAAATCTTGGATGTCTGTTCCTTGATCATTAATGCTATAAAGTTACGTAATGAGAACCTCCACATGGCTGCATTAGATCAATAGTGCGAGTAAAACATAGTCCCATCTTCATTTACTTCAACATAAAACTGGTCATATCCCTTGAGACAAAAAAAATCCTCCGAGAGAGTTAAGAATTAAGATAAAATACAAATATTTAATTTATTACATCCAATTCTTTAAACTTGCCAATAGAAAGTATGGTATGAATTTTATTTTTTTTGGTTACATTTTTCATAATTTAAATTGAAGTTTCCAAAAGTGAGTTGAGCACGACTCTAATAAAGGATCTCCAGTCTTTAGCATGAACATAAAAGGAATATGGTAAGCTAAGGAAGCTTGGTATCTCCTTTTTTATTTATTTTTTAATTATATATCTACAAGACGCCATGCCACTTTGTTGATTATTTTTGTTTAATTTAATGACATGTTGTTTAATTTTAATAGTTTATTAATTACTATTTTAATTGCCAAACTTTCTATTGTTTGGTTAAGTATAAGCTCGATTTAATTGTATATTAATTTGAATAAACAGTGTAAAGCATAAATTAACATTCTTAATGAAGCTAGCTTATAGATTAAGCTTGATAACTCCATAATTGTAATTAAAATTAGAGAGAGATAGAGTTAAGCATAAAAAAGATTTTGCCTCATGCAAATGAAAACCTTAACAATAGAGAGTATTAAAATTAACAACTCTTGGGTGGTTGGGTCGGGCGATAGGAACTATTGGGTGTATTATTAAAGAGTATTGACTATTGAGTTCTATTCTCCTTAATTGTTATAGGGTGGCCACTGGAGGGTTTATCGATTGTTAACTTCAGACGATTCTCCTCAATTACTAATATGGGTGGTCACTGGAAGGTTTACCTAGTTGTTAACTTTAGGGTTTCAAAATATTAGTTAAGGGGTGTAAGCTGGTTAAGACAACCCCAATAAAAAAATAATAATAATAAAATAAAATAGAAAAGATTCAAATACATCTTAATTCGATGTAAATTTAATCATAAAATGCATGCTAATACGGATATGTTATAATATTAATGAAATAATGTAACTCTCATTTTTTTTATATTAAAAAACTTAGGTTAAAAAAAACAGGTGAAAAATTTTCTCGAGAAAATTTCGTCGATTCATGATCTTGTTTTTATGAGTATATGATTATCGATAATTGATAAACGATTACAGATTTTGAATATCTTATAAAATATCTTGATCATTGCAGTTATATATAAATTAATAGGCTTGTAGATTGATTTATTGATGCCCAGGCTTTGTCCATCTAAATAATGGCTCTTCATTTCACAAATAGCTATCTAATCGCATGCACATTTTGTTCTATCGATCTGGCCAGAATTACTAGAATAGATTGGCATTTTTTTTTTTTGTTTTTTTTGTGTATTTATGTAGAGATTGGTGATATCAACTTGGTTTACAATGGCGGTAATGAAGGTCGAGCAACATCTTCTTGTTCAAACGTTGAAGCAATCCTGAGAGGAAACCATAACCCAACCACATGTGCCTAGGTTATCTCTGTACTTAATAATCATTCATACGATAATTGTTGAATGGAGTCTAGAAAATGAGCTACATTTGTTAATTCATTGCTTTGTATGTACAACTTTCGAAAATTATATAATAAAAGCCAACATTTTGTTTTGGTAGTAAAAAATTGGGAAGTGGAACAAGTTAGACTTTTAGTTTGCATAACATAAAATTAACAATAAAGAAGACTCCAGAGAAGACTTTAAAGGTCATAGTACGCTTGATTACCAAGTAATTAAGATAAAATACAAGTTTAGTTTGATTATTGCAACCACTTTACTTTAAACTTGCCAATAAACAGCGTGAGATGAAATTAAATTTTATTTGTAATACATTCTAATTCTTTTTCAAATTAAAAATTCCAAGAATGAGTTTAGTAGAGTTCTTATACATTGAGGTCATCTACCACGATAATATTGTGATTTAATTGAACCTTTAGGTTTGTAGATTGTTTAATAAATCCCGAAAATTAGTTGAAGTATACACAAACTAGTTTGGATACTCTATGGTGCGTTTGGTTTATTATTTTGGATAGGATTTTGGAAATAATATTGGGTAGTTGAATAAGGGATTATTACGAGGTAAAATTTAAAAATTTATAAAAAAAAGCCCCTACGTTTACTAATTTAATTAAACACCCCAATATATAAAATGACAAAAATACCCCCACCACCCGCAGTGCCAGATTCCGGCCACCACCGCTGGAATCTGGCCGGAAAATCGCGTTACGACATAAACCGGTCGAATCTGTGTCATAATGCGTCGTTATATATGGTCGAAAAATGCCAGATCTACGGCCTGCTGTGGTTGCAATGGCCGGAAAAGGCCAAAACAACGGCTAGATCTGGCCGGAAAAGGCCAGATCGACACGTTACAACACAGATCCGACGGGTCTGTGTCGTAACCCAATTTTCGGCCAGATTCTGGCGGTGGTGGTCGGAATCTAGCATTGTAGGTGGTGGGGGTGTTTTTGTCATTTAACAAGCTTTTTATACATGAGGGTGTTTAGTTAAATTAGCAAACCTACGGGGTTTTTTAGAAATTTTTAAATTTATAAAAAAACTAAAATATCAAACTTTCAAGGGCATTTTAGTCTTTTTACTATTAACAAACAGAAATCACTAACAGTACATGACAGAAGGTACCTGTTTGTCGTTTTCAAACCTTTTACTCTTTTAGGTATCATTTTGTCATTGTGGCAAACCTTGGGTATGCGCA
This sequence comes from Pistacia vera, assembly GCF_008641045.1. Taxonomy (NCBI): domain Eukaryota; kingdom Viridiplantae; phylum Streptophyta; class Magnoliopsida; order Sapindales; family Anacardiaceae; genus Pistacia; species Pistacia vera. Next base: position 204,827 of record NW_022196057.1, read on the forward strand.
AGTTGTTTGGCCTTAATAGAAAGGGATGGTGTGCTATAAGTTACGTAATGAGAACCTCCAACATGGCTGCATTAGATCAATAGTGCGAGCTACAACGTAAGTCCCGTCTTCATTAACTTCAACATAAGACTGGTCATATCTCTTTGAGACAAAACAAATCCTCCGAGAGAGTTAAGAAATAAGATAAAATACAAAATTATTTAATTTATTACATTCCAATTCCCTTTAAACTTGCCAATAGAAAGTATGGTATGAATTTTTTTTTTTTTTTNAAACAAAATTCTAATATTAAATATTAATTTATAATTTATTGTCCTTTATTTATTTTTATTTCATTTTAGTTTATAATTTTGTAAATTAAAAGGTTTATTTTTTTAATTTCATTTTATTATTCTCAAAAAGTATAAAATGACAAGCATACCCTTATAGTTTTTAACTTTTTCTAACTATATTAGTCTGATAGGGTCTCTAATAGCTTTTTAAGATTTTACTGGACCAAAGGGATACTTTCTTTTCCTGATTAAGTGTTATTTATACAAGAACAGATCAATGTTTTTCTTCTAAACCTCCATTTCTTAAGTTTAACTGTGATCATTTTACGGCACTCACGGCAGCGAGGTGTGGGCAACCAATTTTCAAAGTAGGGGCCAAACTAAAATTTATGGAACTGAAAAAATAAAAATATTTTATTGAAAGGGGTCCAAGAGATAACAAATTCTAGGGTAAAATAAGATTTTCTAAAGGTTCATCAGAGTTCAGAGAAGAGTTTCTTCTTCTTCTTCTCTGTATTGTCAGGGTTTCGACTTCAGGTAATTTCCAGCAGCCACTCTCCATGATAGCAAAACGTTTGCACAAAATCGACCTATTTTGTAAATGGGATTATGATTACTCTTCAAGGAATGATACTAATGAGTGGCTCTCAGCTTTTCCAAGTTTGGTTGTTCTGAAATCTTTTTTCTTCTTGCCTATATTATCTCCTGGTAAGTCGTTTCGTTTCTATTTGTTTAAGTTCTTGTATTAGCGCTTGCTTTATCTCATAACTGAACATTTATTTATATAAGCAGTTTCGGAGTCGAAACATGCGACAAAACGCATATCTTGAGTGGCTGAAGGTAAGCCTTGGAAAATTGAACCAGTATTTCCGTTGTTTGTGTGTATTTACGATTGATGGTATGGTATGGGGCTATGATAGATTTTTGTCTTTATTTTATTGTGGATATAGTTTATGACAGTAAAATATTCCGCTCCCTTGCTATGTACATCATACTCATCTATCAGCTCTTTGGTAGTTACAGCAGGACCGATTAGTTTATCTGTTCACAAGAGTCCTCCGGGTCCACGGCTACGCCCATGTAATAGGGTTGCTATCAACTATAGTAGTGCTAGGTGTTTTTGTGTCTCTTTATGCACGGTCGCATGCTGGAAAGAAGTTCTTCAGGTCATTGCCAAATTTTATTTGACTGGGTTCTTGATGCTGAATATTTCCATGTTGTGCATGATGATGGCATATTCCTCAATCTCTTACCTGGCTCATTATAGAGATGAGAACCGGGTAGCTTTGATCATTAGTAGGTTTGCTTTCATACCTTACCTTTTCTTTATTGCGTTGCAATTTACCATTTTGAAAGACTTATTCAAGTTATCATTTTTTCCTTTATTTAAACATGGAGATAGTAGAACATCAAAGTGGTTTAAGAAATTACAGTAGTTTATAGAAATTCATATTGTAGACTGATGTATTTGGAGTGGCGTTTTCACAATTGACTGGTGGAAGTTTAATGTGTTGGTTCTTTTATATGACATTAATATATTTGATATGTGTTTTGCTTTTATAGAAACATTGAAATGCTTCGGTTGACTTTATAGTAATCAAAAAGAAAGAAACTCTATGCATTCTCCTTGAATTGGTTTATTTTTCTATTTTTGTGGTTGTCAAAGAAGCTTTGTTTCAGCATAAATGACAGTGAATTCTCTTCTTTAACTGCATCTTTATATCTACATTTTCTTTTTTTATATCAGAGTTATGATATGGGTCAGCTCTTTTGTACATGTTTTGTTCTTTTATAGATGGGTTATATCTTGGTTACTATGCTTTGTCTTTTATGTAAGTCTTTTTGCTTCTTTGAAGTAAGCTTATATATATGGTTATATTGATATCATATATAGCATGCTTTTGCAAGTTTAATTTTGTTTACAATGTAATAGTTTTTTGTCTTGTTTATGTTCTGTTTGAGAAGAGAAAAGCTGGCTTAATTGAGATATGATGACATGCTTAGTTCTTACTTGGTTGTAACTGCTACAGCATTTGCATTTGGCAACAATGCATGTGGATGGTATGAAGAGATTATATGAACTAGGCTGATATCTGGAAAATGACTTTCCAGAATTTTTATTTATATTTTTTTTTTTCATTCCATTTGGTCATCAATATTACCTTTTCTGAAAAATAATTTCCTTAAATCTTCAAAAACAAGAATAATGATTCCTGAGTTTACTGGTTTTTGTTACAAAACACACTGAATGATTAATCAACTGACAATGCCCTTGTATGTTTAGCTTCAAGTTTGGCAATTGGGAAAATGCGGACAGCGTCCCTCAAGTTTTCTGTTTGCAGTGTTTTCTGTTTTCAGTTCTCCTAAATATGCTTCCTAGAAAAAGAACACAGGATAGTTTTCTGTTTCAGAACTGGTAGAATTTTGGATTATTGGAATGTAAAATAGTCTTTTGAAGTAATACGATGGTACATATATTTTCTTTAAATGCATTCAGATCATTGATATTAGTTTTTCTGCTTACCGAAAATTCCTTACAGGTAACTGGGGTCGTTTTTGCCATAGCAAAATTTATACAAATATTGCAAAATCGACACATTTAACAAATGAGATTCTGATTACTCTTCAAGGAATGATATTAGTGAGTCGCTCTCAGCTTTTCCAAGTTTGGATGTTCTGAAATCTTTGTTCTGCGCTTCTATATTATCTCCTGTTTCGTTTCTATTTGTTTAAGTTCTTGGATTAGAGCTTGCTCTGTCTCATAACAGAACATTTATTTATATAAGCATGTTCGGAGTCGAAACATACAACTGAACGCATATCTTGAGTGCTTGAGGATAAGCCTCAGAAAATTGAACCAGTATTTCCATTGTTTGTGTGTATTTACAAGTGGTGGTCTGGTATGGGGCTATGATAGATTTTTGTCTTTATTTTATTGTGGATATAGTTTATGACATTAAAATATGCGGCTCCCTGCTATGCACTGCAGACTTATCTATCAGTTTACGACAACACTGAGGCTTCCTCCAACGCCGGAGATGGCATCAGGATACAATGCCTCTACTGATGCCATTCATCTTTGCAATACTTTGATCATTTTCTCTTTGGTGGGCAATGTGAGGATCTTATCATTTTGGAGTCCAGGAGCAATAAGAGTGCAGAAGTGTCTTGTTTAGTTATATGCAAAATTGATGGGGAGATTTTTAATCATCTATTTCTTCACTGTCCTTCAGTTCCAAACTTCTGGCTTCATCTTTTAGGACAGTAACAGAAACTCTTAATGGTTCTTCGGTGCAATGGATGCACGTACAATCACGTAATTAGGGTGCACCACGTCAGTGTGCATGTTTGACACATGCTCCCTCATTGGGTGGTTATACGTGCATCCGTTGCACCGAAGATTTGCTCATTCCACAGAAGAAATCAGCTTCTTGTCGGACAGAATTTGTTTACTGACATATTATGGCTTCTATTACTAAAGAATTGCAGGATCAGTGTTTTTTCTTCACCGTTTAACAAAATTTTGTTGGATATAATACCTGACTGTATAAAAAAACTTAAAGACCTCTTTTGCGTGTAAATTTAAATTTTCATTTCAGTGATCAAGTTCTTATGCTGATTTAATTCTGCCTTTTAAGTTGGTATAGAAATGCTTTTCTCTATTGCTAGTCTCGACCTGCTGATAAATGCCTTAAAGCCTCTCATTTTTTCTCAATTCAAGCTTTAGCCATTGTGCTTCAGAATCTAGATTGCGATGTTAATTATTCTATACTTTGGAATGGAGAGTCACAAGTTTTTTTTGTAAATTATTCTATGCTTGAAATTTTTGTTTACGGATGGATTTGAGCGCTGCTTGATTGGCCTTAATATTTTGCACCACCTAGCGAAGTTGTGCTTGATATTTTTTATCGTCTTCGACAAATGATCTTGTATATTACAGATTAGCTGCTTGAACAGCTTTTGAAGACTTCATTAAGCATATTGTTCTTGTACTACATAGTTTTTGTTTACCAGTTCAAACTTCTGAACATGTATGCGGATTGTCACATTATGGAGACTTTTTTATATATGGAATTCTTTATTGCTCAAAAAACATCTTTTATATTTAAAAAAGAAAAAAGAAAACGTCTTTTTACAGCTAATTTAGGACTGAAAGTTACCCTCTAATCTTAAATAGTTTTTCTTTTAATACCCATTTTTCACATTTTCAAATTTGAAATTTACTTTTTCTTTTTTAGATTCATAACGTTGTCTGATTATTTTTTTCATATAAATTTTCACAAACAAACAAATATATGAAATAAAACAAGTTTCAATAATTATGAAAATTAAAGATTAAAAAAAATATATAAAAGAGATAGTTGTTGTACTTAGAACTTATTATCTGTTTTAATAATTTTCTTCAGTATAAAATTGTCAATAAATAAATAAATAAATTAAAGTGACAGATATTGGTAAATTAGACGAGGCAAAATCGTTTCCATTATCTAAAGAAATTCTTCCAGTCTAACGCGATCTTGGCCGAATCTAATTTTTAGTAAGTCTAGTTCCCACTTCCTTCTTCCTATACATTCGTAATTTAACACAAGCCAATAGATTTGTTTAAAGCCTAAAATACTAAATGGAAGTTAAAAGAGAATTAGCGGAGATGCAATGCTATCATAAATCTATTAATGCCTCTTGAAATTAATCTAGCATAATAGTTCATTAATAAAATTCACTTCATCAAGCTAGTTAGCACTTAAGATGGGTTTCAAAATCCACTCTCGGCAAATAATTTGTGTACTAATTGTGTTTATTTTGTCCAAAAATGTACATGCAATAGATGAATCAGTTTTCAATGTAATGGATTTTGGCGCAACAGCAAGTGGTGAGATCGATGATAGTAAGGTTAGAAAAATTGATAGTAACTATTGTGTTTCAATTGTGTCATCTTTCAGGCTTTTAGTATTGCTTGGGAATCAGCTTGCAATTGGACTGGCACAAGCAAGGTATTGGTTCTGCCAGGAGAATACTTGGTCAGTTCAGTGGTGTTTGAAGGTCCAAGCAAAGGTCCAATTTCATTTATAATGAAAGGGTTTGTGAAGGCTTTTACTGATCTGTCAACGTATATTCATAAGGATAGTTGGATCACCTTTCGACATCTCAATAACTTCACCGTCGCCGGAGGTGGAACTTTCTACGGCCAAGGACAAATTACACGGACACAAAACGGTTGCCTAAATAATTTAAACTGCATACTTCCTACAGTAAGTTCTTTTGTTATTAACACGCCTAGGATTTTAATCTTGCATCGCCATTTTTATAATTGAAACATAGCTTTAAGTTAATTAGTTGCTTACTTGGTTTGCCTTTTAACAGTCTTTAGGATTTGATTTCCTCAAAGACTCAACAATTCAGGGAATTAAATCTATTGATAGCAAGAAAATTCATATCAACATTTTTTCCTGCAACAACTTGAAGCTAAAATCTATTAAGATCTCAGCACCCGGGGATAGTCCTAACACTAATGGAATTCACATCGGGTCATCAAATAGGATTATGATCTATCATTCAATGATATCTACTGGTGATGATTGTCTCTCTCTAAGTCCTGGAAGTGAAAACATTCCAGTCTCTGATGTTTTCTGGGGACCAGGACATGGAATTAGTGTTGGTAGTCTCGGAAGGACTCCAAATGAGAAAGGTATTACGGGATTAACAGTGAGAAATTGTACCTTTACAGGCACAGAGAATGGTGTAAGAATCAAGACATGGCCTGATTCTTATGAGGGCACAGCTTCCAATTTACACATTTGAAGATCTTGTTATGAATAATGTTCAAGCACTAGGCATTTTATTTCCTATTTAAAGAGCAAGTTTGGGTCTTTGTTTGTAGTAAAAAATTTCAATTCAATTCAATTTAAGTATTGTGTCTCTTCTATTTTATCTCGTTTTATTCTTCGTTTTCTTACCCTGCAAAGTATGTTGTTTGAGTGTGAGTTGCAATATTGAAGGCAAATTTCCAATAGTTAATCAATCATATAGATTATTTTGGAAAAGCAAAAGTCACAACAAATTAATCTTGAAATATTAATTCTAACAAGCATGGCCAGGTTCCTATGACCTTATCCATTCAGTGAACTTCTTGAAAGTCTTGTCAGAAAGGCCGCCGTCTTTGACACTTTTCAATGCAGTTTCCTTGAGTTCCAAAGCTCTTGCTTTAAACTCTTCATCACCAATCACTTGATCCACCTTAGTCTTAATTTCTTCTCGTGTAACGATACCACTTTCGTCCCTGTTAAACTTTAATCCCACCTTCCAAATATCACAAATGTAGCTCTCATCAATGAATTGGTCACCGAAGTATGGCCAGCACAAGAAAGGAAGTCCATTGCTTACACCTTCCATGGTGGAATTCCAACCACAATGGCTAAAAAAAAAAGGCAATGGAAGGGTGACTCAAAACCTTCTGTTGTGGCGCCCAACCCACCATTTTGCCACGATTGGCTACCCTGTCTTGAAACCCTTCTGGGTAGGCTTCGTTTGCATCATCAGTAATATCTGGCCTCACAACCCATAAGAACGGCCTGTTGGTGAGTTCAAGTCCTAGTGCCAGCTCTTGGAATTGGATCTTGTCTATAACTGTGAAGCTGCCAAATGCAACATAAATGACTGAGTTAGGCTGCTGTTCATCTAGCCATTTCAAGCAAGTTGAGTCTTCTTGCCAGAAGTACCCTGATGAATTTCCTTGTCGGTTGCTTGCCAAAAGAGGTCCTATTGGAAGAATATTTGGAACCAAGGTGAACGCTTCAGGTTCAAAATCAGATGTTGAGTTGCAAACAAGCCAGTCTGCCACTTTCACAGCTTCTGTGATATTCTCTAAGTAGTGAAAGATTTGCTTCTGGAAAGCTAAGCCGCCACCCATGTTGGCCCAAAGAAATTTTGTACTGTCGATTTCAGGCATATTGTGAGCGAGCTGAATCATTTGTTTCTTGATTGGAGTTCCTGGAATTAACAGAAATTGAACATAAAAGAAATAGATAACTGCATGCTTGGCCTACCTTATATTAGAACACAGTGAATAAATCTAAAGATTTAATTCTCTTCTTCACTTTATTAATTATCTTAAGCGCTGGTTTTCTTAACTGAGGTTGTAACTCGGATCCCTTTTAGAGCAAAAAATAATTTTAGTAATGTTGTGGGGAAAGAGCCAAGCACCTTGGGATCAAGTCCCAAGTTGCCGTTTTCAGGCGTTAACCAGTAATATAATTCTAATAGTAGTCCTTAATTGTGTGTCATTAAGTTCCTTAAACTTGCAACAAAATACAGAAGAAGAGAAACGAGTGAGAGTGTCTTACCATCACTGTCAATGATTCTTTGATCAATCATCTTCGGAACTTTGTAAAGCAAGGCCAGACTTGCAGCTGCTAAGGTCCAAAATGCAGCCTTCTTAATTTTCATCTTCTCTGCAACTCTAATGGCAAATCCCATATTACCGTCCGCAATCACACAAACAATCTTTTCTTCTTCCACTCTGTTGATCTCTTCTATGAGCTTCTCCAGTTCCCCAGGCATCACCTTCGGCATTGCTTCAGCTAACCTTGCCATATCATTTCTATCTTCCCACGGTTCCATTCCATCCGGAATTGATACCAGATGGATTTCATCCCCAGTATAATTTTTCTGTAAAGCGTTGATGACTCGGTTGTGGTTATGATCTGTGTTGACAAGTGTGACTCTGAAGCCATGTTTAACTAAGCACTGTGAAAGCTCCAGTAAAGGAATTACATGGCCTTGTGCAGGAAATGGTATAGCCAGAATATGTGGACGACCCATCTTAATTTTCTGTTTTATTCTTAGTTATGAACAAACTTTGGCTTCGCATATTTATATCCTGTTAATAACCAGTTTTATAAGGATCAGGGATGGGCACAGCTTGTCTGTTACTGACATGCGTTTGTGATTTTGTAACCTCCTGATTTTTCCTCTTAGGGGGCTGACGACTTTGTAGAGGTGGATGCTGAATTGTTAAGAGAGTTGTATTTAATTATATTGACTTAGTAAGCCGAATTGGAAACTTATTTCATAATTATTTTATTATTTGTCGTGGTGGAAACAGACGTCTTGAAGAAAATAAAAACATTCCAATAGAATATCCATTTAGACTAATCTTTTTTTTATTTTTTTATTTGCATATAACTTTAAAAGAAATTAAAATCTTGACTGGTCATTTTTATAGTTTGGATTTTTTGTTTATAATTTCTATAGTAATCATGAGATCAACCTAAAGAGAAAAATGTGGCATTCGAAACAAATAATTCACAACATTATTATAATTTATAAGTATAAAGAATATATATATCAATTAAATATTGTAATAATGTTATAATTACAAAGTCGATATCCCAATTTTAAATCTTAAATTATTGTGATTTATGATGTCCTCAATAATAACAACTCTTATAAGTCATTTTATTCAACTTAAAAAACAAAACTTTGAAAGCAGCAATCCAACTTCACCGAGATGTTCCTAAGATGCATAGTTGCAACTTTGGATTCTATAACAAAATGACGCTCAAGTGTAATTCAAATATCAAATTAATTAAGTTTATCATTTTACTACATCACCAAACATAGATTCTGATATTGAAGAAAACAATAGACTACATTTTGATTAATTCTATCAAAAAAGAGTATGAGTTGGATTGTTTTAATTACCAAAGTAGACAAGTCTTCATCTTTGATTGTTTTAAAGGAAGCAGGACAAGATCTCTCATCATTATTGAATCCCTCAAACTTCAAAAATCATAATTTTCACCACAAGCTAATCAAAATTGAAGGTAATGAATCGGGAAAAATAGAATTGGAAGGACAATTAGATAATTAACATGGTTAAAAAAATTTCTTCAGTTGATATTCATGTTCAATAAAATTAAGATTTAATTTGATTTCAATTAGTAATCTAGGAGTTGGGAATTTGATATATTGAATGAAAATAATATTAAATGTAGAATTGGTTTACTTAAATATGAGATTGGTTAATAACTTAATATGTCAAGTAATGATGTGGTAGTGTAAAATATAAGATATTAGTGTCATACTTAATAAAAGATTATGAAAACCGATAATATAATTTGAAATGTGAGACTAGTAACATAACATAAAAGAACTCAAAAAAATTAATAAAATAAAATAACTCGAGCTTAAATGTATGGGCCAATTCAAACGGAAAAAATACAAATCCTTGTGAACAACAAACCAACTAATGCCGTTATACTCTTTAAACTATTTAAATACTTTATGGGTCAAATAAAATGACCAAAACATTAGGAGCTTTTGAAAGCTGACCTTTCATCCAATTTCTTGACTTTTATACCCTTGTCTCCTTTACATAATTACTTCAAAACCAAATAAGATGGTATTATCAGAGACTGTTGCAAGTCATTTGTTATTTGACATTTTAAACAGGTTTTTAAGGTTGTATTTTTAATTTGAATACAAATAATAATAATAATTAGCAAAAGCATAAACAAGGAAATATATATCTTATTTGTATTGAATATTGATGATTGTATTAATCAAGTTGTGTTAGAAATCAGGAGAATAATGATGAAGACTATTGGTCAAATTAGTAAGTGACATTTATGTGCCAAAAGATAAAATTTGATAAATAAATGGGACCAGACAAAGGTATATATTTAATTTCAAATGGTGAAATTAATATTCATATATATAAATTTTAAAACTTTTAGTGGGATATGGGGTGGCTATGGCCGCTCTAAGCCTAAGCATAAGTCCATGAAGACATAAAATATTTCTTTCATCAAATTATTTTTAAAATGGAATATGTTAAAAAGATTAGGTATCTATCATTGTAATTTAAACTCTAAGCCTAAGCATAAGTCCATAGTTGATCAAGACATATAATATTTCTTGCATAAATTATGCTTAAAATCAAATATGTTAAAACAATAAAACTACCCATACAATTTTTTCATAGCAATTAGTCAATTTGTATTGAGTAGACGGGACTCATTGTAAGCTAACCAATTGGAACTATCATATCAAAATTGTATGAAAAAGTTTAATTTAAAAATATTTTAATATGATGTTTTGAACCACCCAAGGTTTGTCCCAACTCTCTTAATCCCCTAAGGTATTGACATTAACTTAAAACCCCCTTTCATTGGTCATTTTTCACAGTAAGAGGATGAATGACTTTAATATCCTCGTCTTCCCATCCAAAACACTCCACTTCTGCATTAACATGCCCAGCAACTACCCTATCATGCCCCAAACCCTCCTCCCCTGTATAAGCCATGGAACACCCTCTCAGTGTCGTAGAATCATTCTCCTAAAACACCCAACTCTCCCCAACAACAATACCTCAACCACCACAAACAGGAAGCTGCTTACCGCAACCATACTCGCACAAATTAAAAAAACCATTCGGGCTTTTCATCAAACACCTTCTATGCTTTTTTGAACTCTCATCTTCAAACAGCTTTCTATCTTTCTCATGCCCACATAACATCATTACCAAATAAAAAAACAGGGAACAACCATTGCAGACACAAAGAAAAAAATGAGCAAAAGTGATTGCTGCATCGTTTTTTCCGATTAAGAATTTCGACAGTAAGTTTACAAACTCTTTCAGCTCCCTTTTTGTATGTGTCCACTTGTCACGGCTGCAGATATATGAAAATTTCCCACATTTTACGGTTAACTAAAGCTTGTAGAAATTAGTTCAAATCCAAATATCAGTGTACCCACATGATTTAATCTGTGAAATTAATTCAATCATTTTGAAACTTGAATGTATGTTTTGACAATCTTAATGGTGATGCGGCGTGGTTGAAGAGATTGGGGTGGGAGGATACGAGGAAAGGAGGAAACACGATGGAGAAAGGGGGTGCAAGCGGATGTGGGTTCGCTAGCTGGGTTGCAGGCGGTTGTAGAGTGGGGTTGCGAAAGGGTTTTGTGTTTGTTGGCTGGTTCGGGCTTCCGATAGCTCAAAGTGACTTAGAGGGGATAATTTGATTAATAATTGCTTAACTCTAAAATTCATTAGCGATTTACTCTTTTGCCCCTGTTTTATTAAAACTAACATAAAATTTATTAGCAATGGAAGCTACGTCGCAAAGCATTAAGTGGGGTCTGATTAGGATTTTTCTTCATGCTCGTCCAGGTCAAATCGAAAATCTTTGCAATAAAGACAAAGAAATATTCATAAAAAATAAGTTAAAAGGAAATATTCATAAAAAATGATCTTTGAATTGAGCTTTTGGATATGCTTTAGCATGGTTCATGTATAACTTTTCAATTATAAATTTTCTTCGTTCCGAATTTCAGATTTGTTTATTTAGGTATAATTCACATGATTTAGTAATTAAGTCATTTTTTTCCTTAACTTATGTGATCATAATCAGTCCACTAATTAAACCATTGGTTTTCAGAACTTCTATTTTAGAAAATCAGAATTTAAGTAATTAATCTCTCCATGGCTTTCTTAAAATCAGATTAATTATTATAGACAAATAGTAGAGGAGTTTTATCAGAATTATTGGGTGCAGATGACGATGAAAAAAAAAAAAAAAACCATGTGAAATCTGACCAACTTCTGAAGCCAAGTACAATAATTGAGCGAACGGCCTTGCAAAAGAAATCACACAAACATCACAAGCCGAACAGTAAAAAAAATTATCTTCAGGTGTGCTTGATTCAAAAAATATTATATGAATAATGTTAACCTTACTCACTCCTTCTACTCATTTCTCTTACTCACTTTTGTTAAAAAAGTGAAAAAGTTGATAAGGCTAACATTTTAACAAAGGTGAATAAGAAAAGTGAGTAGAGAGAGTGAGTAAGGCTAGCATTACTCATATTATATTACCGAGTAATATTGAGTGCGTTTGGTTTATTATTTTGGATATGATTTTGGGAATAATATTGGATAGTTGAATAGGGGAGTATTACGAGGTAAAATTTAAAAATTTATTAAAAAACCCATAGGTTTGCTAATTTAATTAAATACCCCAACATATAAAATGACAAAAACACCCCCACCACCTGCAGTGTCAAATTCCGACCACCACCATTGGAATCCGACCAAAAAATTGCGTTATGACACAGACCGGTCAGATTTATGTCGTAAAACGTCGCTATAGCCTTTTTCAGCCAGATCTTCAGTCAGATGTGACCGTCGATGGCCGAAAAAGGCCAAAGAAGTCCATCTTTGGCCGTTGTTTTCATTCAACGATGGCTAAGATTTGGCTGTCGTTGACAGCCAGATTGGTGAACTACCAGCCAGTTCTGGTCGCAGTGTAGGCCGTTGTACAGATTCCAGCTACCACCGACGGTGGTTTTCAGAATATAGAAAGTATGGGTTGATGGGGGTGTTTTTGTTAATTTTTTTAAAAAAAAATTGGGGGTATTTAATGAAATTAATAAACTTAAAGGGTCTAAAAGTAATTAAAAAATATAGTAATATTTCTGGAATAATGTGCCAAACAATATTTGGAGAATAAGATTGGGAATATGGGTAGAAATAGGGAGCCAAACGCACCCATTGTATTTCTAGAAAGATAGATTACCAGAGAATCTTTAGAGAAATGTGTTTAGTTGATTGAAATAAATTAGTGGGTATGTTATAATAATATGTTTGGTTGGGAGGATAAATGAGTGGGTATTTTATGTAGATTACTAATCCTCCTTTTTAAATAATAATATAAGATTATTTTTAAATTACTTCTTTTAACCCCCTATATTTGAAATTTTGCTAAAACACCCCAATCATATAAAACTTTAATTTATAGCAAAATCACCCCCACCCACCCCAAGCCATTGCCGACAGCCAACCACCACTGTCGAAATACCGTAATGGCACATGACCGGCCGAATCTGACAAGTTGTGCGCTGGTAGGGCCTAATCCAGATTTGGCCGTGAATCATGACCACATATCTGGCTGTGAAAAGGGTAGATCTTTGGCCGTGAAACGACCACCATTTCATGGCCAAAGATCTGGCCTTTTCACGGCCAGATCTATGGCATTTCACAGCCAAATCTATGGCGTTTCACAGCCACATCTTTGGTCGTGAAACGACCAAATCTGGTCGTTTCTAGCCATGGATCACAAATCCATGGCCAGAAACGTCCTTACTAACACATGACCGGCAAGATCCCGTCGATCTTGTGCCGATATGATGACTTTCGTTGGCGGTCGATGGTGGTCTTGGGTGGTTGGAGATATTTTGTTAACTTTTAAACTTTTTGTGGTTAGGGTGTTGTAGCTAAATTCTCAAATATGGGAGGTCTGGGCAATTGTTATTTGGTAGACATATGAGGGCAAATATGTCTAAAATGATAAAAGATTAAGGGCAAAATAGGGTCAAAATTAAGATTATCTCAGTAATATTATATTAACACTCATTAAGAAGATAATCTGATTACCCCTAGTATTGCTAACAGTAAACACTATTTGTAATAAAAGATTACGTAATATTTTATTACTTGACAACCATACGAGGGAATCTTGAAAATTAAACAAAGATTACATGATTAATCTTATGTCACCCTGAACCAATCGCAACCTCGGAGCTTATAAACTTTCTCAAGAAAATATAAGCAGTTTTAAGAGAAAATATTTCTCCTTAAACAATGTCTTGTAATTTTACTTCCCAAAATTTTATTTCAAACAAAAAAGCATCAAGCAATTAATCTCAGCAGATCTTTCTCAATATCAGATTATCAGAAATTTGACATCGGATGATGAAGATCAATCTCAATCGAATCGAATTGAATACATGCATATGCATCTGATTAATGAGGAGTATCCCTCAGCTGAGAATTAATGGTCCAACCACTCCTTCAAAAGCAACCTATGTGAAATCTGAGTGATGAAACAAATCACTAGACTCTGAAGTAGCCAAGTAGAATAATTAAGCAAGCGAAAGCAAAAGCCTTGCAAAAGAGGCCACACATATATCACAAGCTTAACAGTAAAGTAAGACTCTCTATATTGCAAAATTTTGTTTATTTCTTATTGTGGATTTGACATTTTTCCTTTTTGAGTTTTGATATTTATCGATTGCCAACTTTGTTGATTTTTCATCAACTTTTCTTTAAGTTTCAATTGAATTTAAAAGTGAAAACTCGTCATTTGGGGCATCAATAATTTAATCTTTGATTTTTCCTACTTATTCTAATATAAAATAAAATTATAAGTCTAAAAAAGACGGAAGAAAATGCAAGATAGTGAACCATCAATTTAATTAATATTCTGTAAAATAAAATTTTAGCTAAATTCATGGTACTATGAAACTAAGAATGTCTATCTTTTAATAGATCTCTCTCGTGGCAGATTTCAGTTTAGATTTTATAAAGACTAAGAGATACGTCGACATAAGAAAATGATTATTCTATATATATAACTTATTGTTCATGAATTTTCTGAAAGAAAATGAGAGGTAGAGTTGGTTAATTATACTTTATTATTATGCACCAAAAAATAATGAGGAGAGATTGATTGTAAACTTGGCGAAAGATTAAAGGAGATTGATTGTACATTTTGAATGGTTTCTGAAAGATTGAGAGAGAAGAAAACTGAAGATGAAGATATGGCAGTACAAATCAAAACTGAAAGATTATTTTAACCCTGTTTTTTGTGAAATTACAAAATATCATCCATTAAATTTTTATGAGTCTGCTGATTGTCAATTGTCATCTCTATGTTTTTGGTCTATTATCGTCAATCATACATTTATTTTCCAGAAAATGCTAAGTTTACGATATTTTTTTATAAAATCTTTCTCACAACTCATACATGATAACTCGTTATTAGTTAGCTTGCAAATGGACATGCAAAACCTATACAAATAGACGAGACTCATTTTACGAACTGACTAATAACGAGTTGTCATGTTGGAATTGTGGAGATAACATTACTCTTAGTTTTTATTAACAGAATTGTTACTCAACTTGATATACGTTAGTGGGAAACTAACAGGTAGAGGGTATATTTGACTTTTCCGTACTAATCAAAACCTTATTTTAATTTTTTTTATTTATAAATTTGTATATAATTCCTTAAAGCAAATCTCACAAAATCAATTACTCAAAAGAAACCAAAATATGAACAAAATATATAAAAGTCACAGAACAAGCGTCGTAGATAGGTTCATGCGAAATTCAATAGAAACCGAAGCCACGCAGCCAGTTACTGGAGCGGACTTGACAGGAGTCATATCTCCGTTAGTCACCACTCACCAGGGATGTTATAGAGCTTTGAAATAGTTTTTGTGGAGCTGTTAAATGGTTTAAAATCGTTTGGCTGAATCAAATTATTAATTGCAGTTTGATTTATAAACCGTAGTGCTGCTTTCCAGCTGGAGTGATAAGATGTTGCTTAGATTTACCAAAATGGGAAGAAGAGAATAAGCATTGAATTAATTAAGTGAAACAGAAATCCTCAATAAATCTTCAATTTTTAAAATTATAATAATAATAATACAATAAATATTAAAAATGTAAAATTTGTAACGTGTATAACCTTTATTTTCGTATACCAAACGTGTTTCATATAAAGTTTCCAAGTAAATATTCTTATATTTGACCAAAAAATTTTAACCAAATTTATGATATTATATTAATCTATGGACACCCATCTTTTAGTGGATCCTTCATCCAAAATTTTGCTTTAGATTTTAGAAAGACTTAGAGACGTCTTTACAAAGGAAATGGTTGTTCTTTCTATATATTTAGCTAGTTGCATTAAACGTTAATGATTTTTTCTCAAAGAAATGGAAGGGTAGACTCTGGAGTTAATTAAATATACTGCATTATGCACCAAAAAATGTGAGAAGATGATTACTGATTTCCAACTGGAGTGAGATGTGATGTGAGGGTGCACATCCTTGACCAGAAGAGACTATGATGACAAGACGTTGTTCAGACACATCAATATGGGAAAGTGAAGAAGACTTAAGCCCTAAGGTCTTCCAATTCCGTCTACTTGTAATTTAAAAATATTATTTTGTTCTTTCATATTATATTTTAATTTGTTTTTGTTATTTCCAATTTTTGAACCCGGCACTTGTAAATATTCAATTCAAAACTATAACCAAATATATATTAATAACATTTTATATAAATTATTATACAAACATAAAAAATTAAAAGAAAATAAAAATATCAATCACACGTATAACTTAATTTAGGTAAGATATTGCACTACTAATAAATCAGTTTCAATTTTATTCGGAGGCAAAAAAAATTATCATATTTAATTAGAGTGAGGCAAAATAGAATTTTTATAAAAATTTAACAGAATTGGATAACCTTTTGGCTTAAGGGTGGTTTTTAACTGTTTCCCAAAAAAATGTGGTAAGTTTGATAGTTAACAAAAAATGAGGGATAGTTTAGTCAATGTAAAACTATTTATTTTCTTATACTAATCAAAGATTCCAACTCTTATAGGATTGATAATCAGTCTGTTCTCTTTTGTCCACTTATTTCTATCTTTGAAAAGTCTATGAAATTATTAGGGGTGTTCGGTTCCGGGTACCTTGCACTTTTTGAAGGAACCGGAACCGGAATCGGAAACGACGGTTTTTTGAAATTTGGAACCAGAACCGGAACCGACGGTTCCGATTCCTAGGTACCCAGAACCAGAACCTGTAAGAACGGTTCCGGTTCCGGTTCTGGGTACCCTGTAAAATTCATGACCCCCCAAAAGTTTTTAAAATAGCAAAAAAATCCCTTAAAAACTTACAACCTAGCACTTGTTAACAAAAATAAAATTACAAATTATAAATTCAAAATTACGAACTCCATTACTTTGTAAAGGTAAATTCTCAAAAGTCAAACAAACTTACTTTAAATGTTATAAAATATAAATATAAATGTATTCACATTACTTTTTCTACAAAAGTTTTTATTAACCCCCTTAATCTTTAATTTTATTTTATATTAGTCTCGGTTCCTGGTTCCTGGTTCTGGTTCCGGTTCCGGTTCCTAACTATAGGAACCGGAACCGGAACCGCATAGTAACGGTTCCAAAAATTTAGAACCGGAACCTACCCATTGACTACTGGTTCTGGGTAGGAACCGGAACCAAACCCAGGGTACCCGTCGATTCCGGTTCCAACCGGTTCTTTTGAACACCCCTAGAAATTATTGTGATAGAATTCACAAATCCATTTTCATTACGTACAAACCATGATGAATTGAATAATATTTTATATTAATGTCAAATGTTGTGCTAATTCTTCCACAAACATAAATATTCATTGTGTCCTATTAAAAATTGCATATGACACGAAAACTAATTTAAACCCTCCCAAATCCCAATGCCAACTTCTAGGTTTGTGTGTCTATCGTAACTCGTAAGACTAGAAATTACGGAGAATAAATTGATAACCGTTGAAACTCTCCATTTATGCTCAAGACTAATTGTATTCGTATGGAAAATTAGACCCATTTACACCAACTTCTACTATATTAATTTCATCGTACTGTAGCTGATAAAAAAACTTCTGTAGTGTGAGTTAATGGTCAAAAGTTCTAGAGCTTAAACGTTTCTATTTTTCTTTTCTTTTTTTCTTCTGTCTAATTTCATTTTAAGAAAAATTAACAAATAAAGTTGAAAGAGACATAACCATTTTCGTTACTATAGATTAGTTGAAGAAGAGTATCAAATACTAAATGAAGATTCCAGCTCAACTTCCATAACTATATAGTTAGAATACTTGTCTGTACCCCTTTATTTTGAAGGCCCTAGCTCATTTGTTTCGTTGCTGGAGAAGGAAAAGTGGGTGCCTGACAAGTTAACGCCTTCATAAATAATTGTCTTGTTAATATTATTCAAAAAAAAATTCAAGAAACTTGACCCGACAACTAGAGATATTCCATATTAGGTAATGCTTTTAAATTTTGAATGTCAAAAAGTTTATACGGATATCTATTTTTCTGCCTGACTTTCTTTTCTATGTTCCCTACTACTCAATTCAATCACTTTAAATAACAACCAAAAAATTTATAAAAGAAGTTTGACCCTAGTTAATTTATTGTTATCATCACTCAGGTATAATTTAAAATTATCATCCTACCTAAAATTAAAGGTTTTGGTAGCCTTGACTATTCCAAGAAATTACAAGGAGACAATAATATTGTCGATTGTTTTAAGTATAACAAAATGACATCTAGAATTACACCACATTAACCAGATAGCAGATGATGATGAGCAACCATTAGCAATCTTTTCTAGAGATGTCCCTCTCTTTAATTTCATTATTCATTAGTGTTGACAATTGGATGATGGAATGTCAGGATTTGGTGTGATCAAGATCACAATATTATTTGTAACAAAATATTATTTCCATTTATGTGTTGCTTGTGTAAATATTTGTATTTATTTGTTTCCTTATGGATTACATCTTTCATGTATAAATTGTACCATTGATACAATGAAAATACAACACAAAAACACTTTTACAGAAATTATTCTCTATTTACATTGCTTTATTTTTTTTGGGCATTCTTTGCAACTTATTGCTACTCTTGCCTCTACTATTTCTTCCCAGTAGTCTTAAGTAGTCCAACTACTGCTTTTGTCGCCGCTTCTTCAGATTGTAACATGGTATCAAAGCAAGTTGTCTAGCAAATCTTTCCTCACTGCTCTACTCTCCTTGGTCCAATCTCGTCCACTGTTGTTGCCTCACTTGCAAAACAAAAATCCAGTTAGTTCCTCTTCTTTGCCAAACCAAAAATGGAACCCATCACAGCAACTACAGGCCTAGATTCAACCAACACACTCAACACTCAGCCCAACCCAAATGCCAAAATTAGCCCAAACACTAAAACAAGCCCAAATACAGAAATGGACCCAAACAACCAAATTGACCCAACAGGCCCAATAACCTAAACCCATCATTCCATTACATTGGCCCACAAACCGGCCCAAATCCATTCGGGTATACAGGTTCTAGCCCAAACCCGTTTCCTTAGCAATTCTAGATTATCCAGCGAAATCATCGCCGGCCCAAGCCTGGTGATACCCTCTTTTCTTCTTCAACTGATGGACCGAATTTGGTTCTCGTCGAGCAACCACTCATTGGATCGAAAAATTATGTGACGTGGGCTCACGATTTTCGATGGGCTTTAATCACCAAAGACAAAGATGGGTTTATCAACGAAATAGTGGCTTTTCCGGCAGAGCCTCATCTCCACAAGCACTGGACTAGGTGCAACATGCTAGTCATCTGAAGGAAAGCTTGTCACCCACATATTTAACTTTAGTCTCTAATATGAATATATTTTGAAAAAAAAAAAAATATTGTATTCAACAGTCTTTAATATCAATATAATTTTTCGGTTGAAAATGAGAACATTTGTTTCCACTGCAAACCATTGCCCAGAATATAATAATTTAGTCGGCAAAAATATCTCCGCTGACACTTTGGCACTCAAGTTGGTAATTTCCCCAATATTTTAGCAGAATTTCCTATGTACATCAATACCATAAAGTTTGAAAGTACTGTCGAGCATCAAGCTGAAGATTAAACAACACAAGAAGCTTACTTGTTGAACCAGTTGCAGTTAGTAATTAAGAAGTTAGTTAAGACAGTTAGTCTTAAGTCAACAAAAGTCAATAAGAGGGAGTTAGCTCAACTATGCTAAGGCGTGTCAAAGGAACTCGTCATAATGGACCGTCTTTTAAGTCTAATGGGAATCTTCTTTTGGAAACAGAGGCAGTTTGGGCAAGCGATTTGTCAGGTAAGAAACCTCTACTTGTGGTTATTGGCATCTTTCTTGGTGGCAATATATTTTGATGGTGCTTTAGAAACAAACGGTATTACCCTTGTGTCCTCCACTGAAGCAAGATACAGGGCTTTGGTACAAGCATCAACAACAGAGATACTATGGATTCGTAGTTTATTCAAAGAATTAGAACTTGAACTCAACTCTACACCAGTGATGTGATGTGAGCTTGGCTTTAAATTTTATATATTTCCATGCACATTGTAATAAATGTGCATTTTGAGAGATCTTCTTGCTAAAAAGTGGTTGTTTGTGCATTATATATGTTTCATCTGAGTACCAGCGTGCAAATATACTAACTCGGCCACTGCCAATTACTCGGTTTCTAGAGCTTAGGGACAAAATTTAAGTAACTCATCCTGCTGCTTGGCTTGAGGGCGCCTGTTCCTGAACTAAGTATACAAACAAGAGAACGTGGACTAATATGCTATAGATAGGTGTTCAATTTCTTGCATATATATGATATGAATGGTATTGAAATTTATTTATTATTTTTTTTTTTTGGAGTGCTCAAACTCTCATACTGATTTTGCAACCAACATGAATTACATAATAGAGTTATATGCAAAATTTTTTAATAATTTTCAAAAGATCTTTAAAGATACAAAAGCTAGCCAGAAAATATATGTTACAGATTAATTTCCTGCAAGCTCACTAACTAAATGAAATTCACTAGATTATATTCAAATTTTCTTTTTCACTTTCAGTACTTGTACGAAGCCAGAGGGTTGCTATGTATTAAAACAATTATCAAAGTAACAGTTTCTCCTATTATTCCCAAGGGTACCATACGGTCACTTTACCACTTTCGTATTGACTTGAAATTGCAGATGATTTTTTCTTTGATCTACAACAACACCAAATGATGAAGATGAATGGCCATAAATGATGAAGATGAATGGCCATAAATTTAAACTTTGATTCTGTTACAAGCTGCAGCAGTTTCACTTGTTTGTCTTCAGAGAAATTACTAGCTTTCCTTCAAAATTTTCTATCGACTCTGCCTCACAATTAGCATTAATCAAACAATAATTAAACAGCAATCTGTCATGCTAAGTACTGTATTCTCATCAGTACATAAACTATGGAAGAGAGATTTTGAAGAGAAAATTGAAAACAAAGAGACGTTTCTTTTAAATTGACAAGCATACAAATTGTATTCTCGAAATGAAGTACATTATCATCAAACAATCCTCTCTTTCATGACCACATGATTGATCAGGGTTGTTGTCTATTGATATACTGACACTAAAAGGAAAAAAAAAAATCACTGAATGTTAGCTCAAGCAAGCTCAAAGGAGGAGTTGAGGAGGAGTTGAAGGAAGAAGAAAAACCTGGAAATGGTTCAGCAAGCACAGAAGAATGAGGATAGCAATCTGGTGTAGAGAGGATACTCTCTGTTTGAGGGAGGAAAGCTTAGTTTTGTGTTTTTTGGAAGAATGACAGTCTGATTCAGGGAGGATAAATTGGCCGGTTGAATAGGCTTCAGGATTGCAACAGAGCAGGAATGAAGCGTTAGGATTCTGGGCTGTTATGTTACTACAGCAGAATGCTGGGATGACAGAAGTTAAGACTGGAAGCTGCAGCAGGATACTCTCTGCTTTGCTTGTGGGAGGATGTTGAAGTAACAGAAGCTGACGACAGTTAATTTAAAACATGAGAAAAGAAGACTAACGGCAACTTGACATTGTTATGCCCGTTAGTTCAGCACAAAACGAAAGATTTTGGTCAATCCGACGGCTGAAATCTGATTCAATTGTGTTTGTTTTGTAATTAATTGGATGGATTATATTGATTTCACAAAGATTGACAATCTGTATTTGAACTGCATTATATAAACCCTTGTAACTCAGTTTTAGTTTATTTTAATAAAAATTCTCTCAAGTTTCTAGAATTCAATGCGTTGTTCGGGTCTTGTTACTTTTCTGTTAAATTTTCTGTTTGTTTCTCGAGATAGTTATAGTTTCATTGCAATCTCAACTTATAATTTGATCATTGAGATCTTTTCACTGAATGATTAACCAATTTATATGCTTGATGAATGTCCATTTGATGTTTTAATCTTGAGCAAAATTGAGAAATCAATAGTAGTTTGATGCATGGAACATATAGAAATGATCTTCAAATATATTTACCCCCCATGTGTTTTGACTCTTTCAGGACCCCAAAGATCAGCATGAAGGTAATCCAAACATCCAACAGACAGGTGAGTTTCTTTTGGGAAACTCAGCCTGTGCTGTTTGCCCATGACACAAGTTTCACAAAAATCTAGGTCTGACACATTGTCATTACCAAAGTATCCTGCTGTTTGAGATAGCTCATACCAGTTTGGCCTATATGGCCCATCCTCAAGTGCCACTTTTCTACAGTTGAAATGTTAGTAGATATAAAAGCAGAGTCAACATTCATTTGATGATATTGCCCACACAGTATGTACAACCCATTCCTTTTAACACCTTCAAACAACATTTGATCATTTTTATATACAGTAATGCACCCATTTTTAGCCTTGTAGCTACAGCCAACTTCATCCAATGTGCCTAAAGAGATCAGGTTACGTTTAAGCTCTGGTATGTACCTTACTTTAATTAACATAATGAGTTTGCCACCTTTAAGTCTAATGGTGATACTACCCACACCTTGGACCCTACATGAGTGATTATTGCCCATAAACACTGTTTCAAGTTCACCATTTGTTAGATTCTGGAACCAGGTTTTATTAGGACTCATATGGAAAGAACACCCTGAGTCTAGTACCCATTCATTTGCCATTTCGGAACTAGACACAGTAAGGGCTTCTATAACTTCAATGCTATTACTAGAGGATGCTAAGTTGCTCTCAGTACTGTTCTGCTTTTGCTTCCTAATCCAATCATAACAATTCTTTTTGATGTGACCAGGTTTGCTACAATGGAAGCACTTCCTAGTCTCTGATTTAGATTTATTATTATTATAGGCTTTCCCTTTCTTCTTATTCGTTGGCTGTTAGACCGGTCGTCACGATCACAAAATTAAACCTAAATACCATAGTTAGCGGTAAGCAGGGTCGAATCCACAGAGAGCAAGACTAATGACCTAATGTATATTTGAGTTAACGAAAGAGAAATTGGCAGAATGATTGAGTAAAATTAAGGAAACTAATTACTTGCAGGAAATTAAAAAGCATTAAATAAATTGTTAACTAAAATACAATATTAAAAGCGTTGTCGCTACGGGTTCGGTTTGACTCAAGACCAACTCTCACAATTCCTCTCCTCGCTCTTCAATTTCCTAAACCTACAAGGCTAGGCAAATCAATAAAATGGCTTCTGGCAACCTAGGTATAATCTATCCTGTCTCCTTGTCGTCTTAGTTACAGATCGATTGGTTAAAGACTATCATCGACTAATCGAAAAATGCTAAACCCTTAAACACCATTAGTTGGTACAACGTTAACAAGTACAACCTATCAACCCTGTATCATCCAATCAACTAATTACACAATAAATGCATTCCTAGTAGAAATGATATTAAACGCTACTACAACTTGTTTGCAATCAGTACCGAAGCAATTTAAAGTCATAATCAACATTCAATAATCTCAAACCGACATTCAATTATACGAAAAGTATATACAATAAACGTTCTCAATGGACATTATCAATTCAACAAGTCGAGCATCAGAATAATATTAAAGCATCGCAAACAAACTGAAACGAAAACAAATATAATGAATACAAGAAACTTAACCAAATATCCAACATTCGGGCTCATCCAACTAGTCGAGAGCTATTGAGGAGATCAATGGAGTCAATCTCGATCTCGCCTACATCGTAACGGACAACCGGGAACTTAGCCGCTCATGGTAGTGATGACGGAGGCTGAAACAATGGAAACGAAGTGATCATGGCGAAAGGAGGTAACCGACAGCGATATGATGCGAAGAAGGGGCGAAAACGACCAACGGACAGCCCAGAATACGGACAGCCCAGAATACGAACAGCCGCACTTCGCCGGAAAACGTTAATTTTCGGTGGGTCTTCCAGAAAATGGTGGCGGAAATGGGATCCGAAGGTGTCGATGGAAAGCTCTGGTGATGGGGAGTTCAGAATCAGGTCCTGGGAGGTGAGAAGTCACCGGAAATAGCAGCATCTGGGCTGGAAGATGAAGAGGCGCGACGGCAAAATCGCAGATTCCGGCGGTTTTCGCGGCGGCTGAAGCTTGGAATGGGTAGATTCGGCCGTGGGGAAGGGAGATCGACTCTTGGGGAGCTGAAAACGTCGTCGAAAAATGGCGAAATCTCGCCTGAAAGACGAAAAGTCGCGATGGTGGAAGGCGAAGCGTCGCGGTGTTGTGATGGTTCCACGGTGGTTGCGGTGGCTGATGGCGGATCGGTGCATGGGGGATGGATCGTCGCGGAGGGAGACGAAGGGTCGCCGGAGCTCGCCGAAAAAAGTGGTGAACAGCTTCCTGTATGCGACTTTTCATCTTCTTTTTATAGAACAAAATAAAATACACTTTGGTCCCTACACAATTAAAACATGACAAAATCAACCCCTTGAAACATGACATTTTACCCCCTAAACAGCATAAATGAGACAAATCACCCTTAATCCATAAACCACAACCTAATATCAACTCATACACTTTCCAAAATCATTTCAAACACGTAAATTCATAGAAAAATATTAGGAAGCAATTTTGTGAATAAATTCATAAATTCTTTAATTGTCTCAATATACTTCAATTTAACACACATGGGGTATTTTTATCACCAAAATAGAGTCACTTTCAGACTCTAACATTGGCCCTAAGTTTTGTTGAACACTCTTTCCAGTATCTTTACTAAAGTGACCAGATTCTGTTTTCCTTACAAAAAGATTTCTTTTTTGTATCTTTAACTCAAGTTCTCTGGATTTAGACTAGCTATTATAGATCAACACTATGGAATGTCTAGTATACGCAATGCATTTTTCACTACTAAGCATTCATCAGGTAACGAATTTAATAAAATCATTGCAAGACTCGAATCCCCTAATTCCTGATCAGTTCCTTTTAGCACTAGTGTCATTTTAAGAAATTCATCTAGGTTTTCTTCTAATGACTTAGAGACATCCATTCTATAAGAAAACAGAGCACCTTTCAAGAATGCAAAATTAGGAGCAGACCTTAATGCATACAGAGTTTCGAGTTTACCCCAGAGCTCAAGCGGTGTGTCCAGGCCATCCACCTTTCGCCATACATTATCTGATAAATTCATGATTATCAGGTTGTATGCTTCTTCGTCTATCTCCGCTTTCTTTTTCACCTTTTCTTCAGACCACTTGGTTTCATCCTTTTCTAGTGCAGTTCCCACCTTATTATGGGATAACAAGGCCTTCATTTTCTTTTTCCATGTATTAAAATCTATCTTCCCATCGTATTGGGAGATCTCCATATGAGTAGTGCTCATTGTACTGTAATGATAAGGCAAGACAGTCTAAGGAGTACGTGGCGTTGTTATACCAGAAGTTGCCAAGTACTGCCAGGCAGTTTTTAAGACGATTACTGGTTTTCCAGTCGAAATACCCTTAAACAGATTCAGAACTATTCGAAACCCTAATTCGAAAAGAAAACCCCCAAATCCTAACAAAACCCTAATTTTGATTTTGCCCAATTTTTGTTGATTCCTTGTGTTTGTGACCTAATCTTGTGAATTAATCTCGAGACTCTGCAAGATTTGAAGTCCTAATGATCTAGGAACCTCTAGATCGAAAAACCCCCAAAACTGATAAACCCTAATTTTCGAATTCGTTAAGAATTAAACGATTCCTTAACCTAGATACACCTTAGAACTTTTTGCTCTGATACCACTTTTATAAATCAATACTAATTACTCAAACCACCAAATCAATCTCAAATCAAGGCAAAAAATGCAAGAACAAGAAATCACACAACACACAATCTACCGTGGTTTACTTGTTCAATATAGAACAAGTTACATCCACATTGAACTCTAGAATATGGAGCTCGCTGCACTAGGATTAATCACTTCAAAGATTACAGATTACAGACAAATCTCCTTCTCTGTCAACCAAACATTCACACACTCATTCACTTCTCTTTATCCCACAAATCTCAACCACTAGAACACTCTAAACTCTTTAAGAAACACCCTGTCCTCAAAATAAGCCTCTAGTATGATTTACACAGAGAAGAACTATAATGAATATCAAACCCTAACTCGGGTTACAAAACGTATTTACAAAGAAAACGAGAGAAAACCCTACTATGCGAACTGTTGCTTCAATGTGTGAAAAGGTTCCCCTTTTTATATTGTTGACTTGTGATTGAACTGGAGCCATCAGATTCTCTTTAATTTGATGGCTGTGATTGACTTGGACTAATAGGCAAAAACGACAACGTTTTTGCTTGGCTTAAACGACGTCGCAGGCTTCACTTATTTGACAATAACAATATATATCAGGACTCTCAATTCAAAACCAATCAAAGATGACAATTTTTTTTCTAGATCAGAGAATTTTTTATGGTTTGTAAGATGGCCAAAGTAAGCTTATATCATCTAAAAATATATTTAAGATTTTTGAATAATTAGGATTAAAATTTACTATAATAGACTATAGGATCATATACAATAAATGAAATTGGAGAAAATAAGCTCAAATAGACCTCACTTGCAGTAATCAATTCAGCATAGTTTTTCATTTTAGGAACATATTTAAGAAGATTGTAACATGTTCCTAAAACGCATAGTTCTAGCCTTGGATTCTATAATAAAATGACACTTAAGTGTATTCCATACATCAAATTAATTAAGTTTATCACCTTGCTATATGACTAAACATAGGTTTTGATATTAAAGAGAACAACCGACTACATATTGATTAATTCTCTTCTGCAAAAAAGAGTCTAAGTTGGATTGTGTTAATTATCAAAGTAGACGAGTCTTCACCCTTGATTGTTTTGAAGGAAGGAGTACAAGATCTCTCACCATTAATGAATCCCTCAAGTTGACCGAAATTGAAGGTAATGAATCTGGAAAAATAGAATTGGAGATAATTAACAAAGTTACAATTTCCGTCATGTGATATTCATGCTCAATGAAATTAAGATATAATTTATTTTCAGTTAGTACACCAGGAGTTGAGAGTTTAATATATTAAATGAACATTAAACGTAGAACTGATTATTTAAATAGGAGATTAATAATTTGTAGAGTAATAATGTGGTAGTGCAAAATATAAGAAATTAATGTCATACTTAATAACAGATTGTGAAAACCGATAATATAACATGAAATGTGAGACTAGTAACATTATATATAATGTTCATCAGCTATCTAACATTTAATGTAAAGAATTTATGTTTTAATTTGCTAGTAATTTCACATTTTATGTTATTAATTTTCATATTAATCAATATTTGTATATGCTCTTTCAAAAGATAAGAAATAAAATAACTGGGGCTTAGGCATATGGGCCAATCAATTTCCACCTGGCCCTCTAAGCCCATAATGCTTATATTTTGATGATTTAATAAGATTTATTCAACTTCCTTTCTGATTAATTTCAACAAAAATCATCTTTTTAAATTCTTTTTTTAAGTCTGGCCAAGAATTTCTTGAGCCACTCGCTGGTTAACAAAATGCTTTAAGCCGTGAGTAATTGCGGCTTGTCTTTTCGTTACTAAGATCTCTGGAACTGCAGAACGATTATTTTCAACAAAAGCAAATCGATTTCAGGAAATTTTGCGCTGACGACATCGGTGAAAGGTGGTGATGCAGTTTGTCATTTTATGCAAGAACGAGATTATCGGCGAAAAATTTGGGGATGATGTTTTTGATATTTGTGGAGTTAATCTTGTTATGAAGTCTGTTTATAGTTCGACGAACAGCGTCCCACGTCAAACGCTGATGCTTAACGTTGCCGTTTTGATCGTCTTCCACTTCCTTCGCCTTCTTCACCATAAATGGGGGGAAATAAACCCCTCCAGTACTTGTCTTTCTTTTGCTTCCCTATCATCATCTTCTTCATCTCTCTACGAAACTTGTACGATTGATGCAACGGGGACAAAATTAATTAATTAATATCCTTAATTAATTAGAATTAAATAATTATGTTTAGGTGATTAGGAAAGTAATGTGGTAATCGTCAAGAACAAAAAAGCATCAAGATTATTTGGTTTCCTTTAACAAAAGTAGAAGAGAGTACAAGAAAAAGCATCAAGATAAAGTTAACTTCTATGTTGAATCTCCATGAATTTTCTTAGTAAAGTGAAGAAGAACTTAGTAAAGTGCAGAGTTCAACTGTGTGTTCAGTCCAAGTTCTCAGGACGCTTTCTATGTACAGCTGAGTACCTCCTTTATAAGAGCTGAGGTTAAATAGGCAGCAGAATCAGGAACTAATTAAAAGCAGAAATGTCAATTCACTAATACCACTCTCTTAAACACATCACTTGACTGTCTTACTGAACATTCACTCCTCTTCTTCATCTTTTTCCTCTCCTTCTTCTTGATATTCTTCTACATCTTCTTCAGATTCTTCTACTTCTGCTTTTTCTTCTCATGCTTCTTCTTCACCTTCTTTTTAATTAGTGACAACTTCGTTAGTTTCTCAAAAAAAATTTCATCCTCCTCTGCATCTCCCTCGTTTACTTACTTCAATCATTCCTTGTTACGGATGCAAGCTGGTAATTCAAGCTGCAACAACTCTATTCTCCAGCAAAGCTGCAGCAACTCAGTTCCCTCAAGTTCATATTCAAAGTATTTGAAAGACTGTTCAACGGCTAGATTAACGGCAAAGTGTTTGTTTTTGAAAATCATCACTCTTCAACGGCTAGATTAACGGCATAAAGTACACATTCTGTTAAGCGGCGTTAACTCTTATCAGTGGAACGGTGTCGTTTCTTAATATAGGTGGTAATGGACAAAATTCAACGATTTCAGATCAGGCTACAGGGTTTCGGCCCTTTCTGCTACTGTTCTTGCTTGAAAAAGACAGATCCTACGGTCTGAAAATTGTTATTCTATGTTTGTTGTGTAAGTGTTGAATGGCCAAGATTTCTTACTTTGGTAAATCACGTGGACTATCAACTCAGATCATTTTGAAACTAGATAAACCTTTTGTAAAAACCAGTTTCGACAGTTAATGAAAAAACAGAAGTTTAGTTCTCTCTCTCTCTCAAAATTTTCTGTTGTTTCTCTGGAGAGTTTTACACGTTCTGGTTTTTCTTTATTCAGTCCTAGGATTTTCACACTCCTTGTCATCACGGCATGATGTACCTCCCACTTAATATCAATTCCTTCTAATTGGAATCAAGTTAAATTAATGTTTCGTTTAAACTGCGAGATTCTTCTAGAATCAGGAAGAAAAACAGAGAAAAATTGAAGAGGAGGAAAATATTTTCATTGATTGATTAACTGAATAATAGAATAACGCATGTGACTTCTCTTATAATTTATATAGCCGTAGATACAAAACGCTGCGTTTCTACAGGACTTTGATTTCTGGACTCTTTTACCCAGTTAAGCTTACATTTTAATCCGGCTACTTTCCAATATTGCATTTTACCCAGACTGTTCCTAAGGGTATCTTGACAGCAGCCCCCATGAAGCTGGGCTGTCCTACAGCTGCAGCTTGTTAGTAATGGCAGTTATCAGTTCACTTGTTCTTCAAAGTTTTCTCTTTAGCAAATATTTTCAGCAATTGATTTTCGGTAACTGAATTATCACAACTCAATTTCTTCGTAAGTAACACCAGTAGTTAATCAGCTTTATCACACCAGCATGCTCAGTGATAATCATCCACACTATTTAAAAAATAATGCAATAGCCAACATTCCAGCTTAGGAACTTATTTTGACAATTGAAATGTCTCTTTACCCCTATTAATAATTATCAAAATCAAAATATAAATTTTAAAAATAATTAATTACATCCACTAAACACAAAATAATAAAAATCTCATTTAGTAAAAAAATCCCTTAAAAATAC
This sequence comes from Pistacia vera, assembly GCF_008641045.1. Taxonomy (NCBI): domain Eukaryota; kingdom Viridiplantae; phylum Streptophyta; class Magnoliopsida; order Sapindales; family Anacardiaceae; genus Pistacia; species Pistacia vera. The sequence goes on from NW_022196057.1 coordinate 234,867, forward strand.
TAGTATCAAACTAAACAAAAAACAAAAAAATAAATACAACAAAATCATGGCAATCTTCTAAACAGGAAAGATTTAACAAACTACTTCTAAACCAGCAAGATTTTACACAATTATCACCTCCCAGTTATTTAAAATCCATACAAATTCATCTTCCATCTACATATTTAGGAACTATCACCTCCTGTAAAATCTAATCCACATAAATTCAATCTTCCAGATTTTACATAATTATTCAATCCAGATTTTGCATAAATCTTCCCACCATGATTTTACAAAATTATCATTCCCATTATTCTCATAAAAAAATCATCTGCCATCCAACTCCACAATCATACAAAACCCAAACCCAGAATCAACAATAAACAAAACTCATACAAAGAACAAGAATAAAAAGCCCCAAACTCTTCAATCCGGCGATGATGAACTCAGTCAAACACAGTTGATAAGCATGTTTGTACTCAGGCAGACAGTTTGTATGAGCTATAAATTTGCTTTGGGTAAACAATTCCAGGGGCTGCATAGTAACAAAAATCTAGAAAAGGCTCCATGAACATTCTTCGTCTTCATATTAAAATACCGAGGATAAACTGTATAGGAAAGGTCATTGAAGGATTAGCCTGATCATTTCATCTGCCCAAAGAAAAAAAATTCATTGAGAATGTAATAGTTTTACCTAATTTTTCCTATTTAGATGAAAAGTTAAAATTATAGATAACGTCACACAATAGATTTCTCATTAGAGATGTTTCGATGGAGAATTATATATTGTTGCCGCATTTAGACTATTGATTATGAGGATTATTAATGGAAAGATTTATAATTTATCTACATCAAAAGCAAAAAATTGAAGTCATATCAAAATGTTGTGGTACCCATTTGGAGTTGTAGAAGGCTGTGCTGTATATTAAGAAAATATTTTTAATAATCTTATTTTTCAAGAAAAAAATTAAAAGCATATATGAAAGAGAAATGCTATAATTGCATAATTGCATAGTCAAGCGTTAGGTTGACTCATGCTTAAGGCCTAACTCTAGAACACAAAAGCCCACATTGAAATAAGCAAACAAAAGGCAATTGCAAAGAGCCCATAAAAAGAAAAAAAAAAAAAAAAATTAAAGGACAATAAAAAAGTGAAAAAGAATTGGAACTTGATCACTGAAAATGAAGAAGATGAAAGATGGCCCCTTAATATCCACTTTAACATGAAAGTCATATATTCGAAAACATAAAGCCTATTGGGAAGGGGAGAAGTGCAAGTATAAATTAAACATCTTTACAGTGGAACATCCCAAAATAATAAACAAAAGGCTGGTTTAGTACATAAACAGAGGCATGACACAATGACCATTTTCATTCCAAAAACCATTAATGTATACATCATCAATAAGGAAAATCTTCTGAAGTGTCATCAAAACAGCTTGTGGAGGGTATTTTCTCAGTTTCTGATAAAATGTTTCTCTCTAGAATTTCATGTAGCAAAACAAACGACGAGAAAAACGATTTACAACAGATATAGCAAGCAATGATCGAGAGGAAGTGATAGAGCAAAAAAAGTGAAAAGGGTGATGTTCAAAACTAAGACCCAAAAAAGAAGAAAAAAAATATGCAGCTCAATGGGTATACTCCGTGGACTACCTTCTCATCTTTATGCCGTGGCAGTTACCTGGTGGGGTGCTCGGATGGTTGACCACTCAAAGAAGGATTTGACGAATTAGAAGGGAGGGAGCCATTGTCTTGGGAGGGTGTGCCACCCACTTCAGCTCTGCATCAGAAGGCTCAACTACATGCACTGCTCGTCACTCATGCCAAGAGCGATTTGATTAGGCTCGGATGGATGAGCTGCTATGACAAAGGATAGGCAGTAGTGTTGCTGCTGGAGATATATTGTCAATGGTGATGGATTTTATGGGCTCGACATTTTGATACAATGAAATATACGAAAAATGCCTTGAAACATCTGAAATGGTTTAGTAGATAAGAATGTTCAGAACTCGCCAAATAAAAGGTCCACTACCTGACAGAGACGGAAGGTAATAAGCAGAAGCTGCTATTCTATCTAAGCCTTACATTTTCCGCATCAAAAACTCCCACGGTACCACAAAAAAACCGGCATACACCAGTAAACCATCACATGATATATTGCACTTGAAATGGGAGCAGGGAGTGTATCTTTGGAGACCCCTACATGTTATAAAATCATAGCATAAGGACCATTATAAGAGATATTGAAAAGTAACATGTTAAAATAAATTATATGGATACATGTACAAATGAGCCAGTATTCTGAAATTTCGCATGATGGTTTAACCTCTTACATTAGAGATCTTATTAATTCTCCATTTACTTGGAAATGTAAAAGACATAGTAAGATTTGCGGCATGTATGCAACACCATTAACAAATCTTCCAACAAAGAGCTCAGAGCGATAAGCACCACACTAGGCCAAGGCTTCTAACAATATATCCATAAAAAGATTGAATAAGTAAATTACTCTAGCGAGTCAAGGTGGAATGAGTTAATGATGATAATAAGCTACATAACTAAATCTTTTTTGGCAACAACATATGTGATTTGGGGTTCATTGACTTAATTATCGTGACGCTACGTTTCCACACTATTAGAAATGAGAGAGATAACTGAAGAAAAACTGCAACAGATGACATGGAAGCAAAACTACTGAACGTGAACATTCAAGCTTGCTGTCATAAATCAAAATTTGGCTATCATGTACCACCAACAGATGTGTTGATCATTATGAAACTGGACTTTAGTTTCTCCAAACAAAGGAGATTGACAGCCAGCTGGTATGAACCTTGATTTTCCTTCTTCCATTTATCAGTACTCCACATACACAGCTGCATCAAATTAATTGAATATAATAAAATTATTAAGTAACGGAAATAAAAAACCCAGAGATAAACAAAAAGAGAAGCTTCAACTTGATTTTTGGGACCTGATTGAAAGTCAATAGCATTTAGAAGTGACTAGGGGAAGCCATGTTTGAAACTTGTAGTAAAAGAGCATTTGTGGAAAGATCTTCGCATTAGAGATCCCCTCAAAACAATTTGACTATGTTTACATAGTAATTCAACTATGTTTTGAAATTTACCAAAGAAAAGGCTCATCGTCTGCAGACATTGATTACCCTAAAAATGGCTTAAGATCAATCTCAAATTGCGACTTCAATTTTAAAGAAAGTAGTTTTTTGTTGGGGGCGTTTTTGCAAGAAAAGCTGACGTGTCAGGATATAGTTAGAATAAGAGAAGTTCGGGGGCAGTGTTTATAAAATTTAGAAAATTTCTTTATAGTGGGCTGTTTCGCCCAAGTGCAGGGGGTAGAGAAAATCGAGAAGAAGAGAGAGAGAGAAAAAGAGGAGAGAAGAAAAAGCAGAGGAGAAGGAAGAATGGGTTTCAGCCGAGAGATAGTGAGAGAGGAAGAATGAGAGTGAAGTGGAATTAAAATAGTGAATGAGGAAATTTGAAGCAAGATCGCTCTATCTGTGTTCGGGGTGTGAAGAAAGGAGTTCTTGAGAGTTGAGATTTTGTTTGTAGTCTCGGCGAGCTGAAAAGGTGAGTGGATCAAACCAAATCTTCGCCCAAAGTTAAATCCAATGTTGCATGTAAGTTTTGATTTTGATTTTAATGTTTTGATGAAATTTTGAGTTAATTGTGAGTTGTTTAAAATTGCCTTTTCTTTATGCTTCGGTTGAACTTTAGAAGTGTTGCATTTTGGTTTTGAGTGAGATGCTTTGCATGTTCGGCTGAGTTGAGTTTGGGAAAGTTTTGTTATCTCAAAAATGCTTGGAAATGTTGTTTATTCAGGTGGAGATGAATTGACATTTGATAAATAGTTAATAGAAGAAATTGTGTAGTTGGAGAAGGAAATTTGACATGTGCAGTAAATTGAGTTCTTGAATGGTGCATTTTAAGTATTCGTGGCCCCTTTCAATCCAGAGATACACATGTATGTAAAATGTAATTCATTACTCTTTTTAATTGATTTTCCAAAATGGTGTGATTTAAGTGTGTCTTTCATTTTGATTTCTTTTTATTTATCTGTCTTTGCCTTGCTGGAAACTTGGAAAAGAGTGGAATTTGCATGATTGAATGGAGGTTGTTCAGATTTTGGTAATGGGAAGTTGGGGGAGCTGGTTTGGTGATTGTTGATTAGATGTAATTAGTTAAGATGAAATATTATTTTATATATTTTAACTCACTTGTTTACCTATGTATAAAAAGTGCATTGGTGGTTTGTTCTTTAAAATGGGCTGCTGGATTATTGGGAGATAGTTTGCTAGTTAAAGAGTGAATGGAATATAGGATCTTGCATTAAAATTCATTATTTATTGGATGGAATGCATGTTTATACTCGTTTCTTTGAGGTCATTTTAAGTTCTTGAGTTTAAATTTCTAACAAATTAATGGGTCCATGATGTGCATGTGTGTGTGAATTGAGAGGATTAAAGGGACTTGAAGTGGGCTGGATTTTGTTTTGTGGCTGGGTTTTGGCTGCATGATGAAGGATGAATATAGGATTGGGGTGTTGAGAAGAAAAATGAAGCCCAGTTAGTTTGTTGGGTATTGGATTGTATTAAAATTGGGGCTGGCCTTTTAACAATAAGGCCCAAGTTGTTTGGTTGAGTAATTTAGATTATTATTTATTGGTGGGGTGGCCTTATTGACAAGGCCTAGATTACTTTGTTTTGGGTTTTGAGTTTTATTATGGTTCAAATGTGCTAAGTTTCTTACTCTTGACAAAAAAATTATAGCATCCAATTAAACATAAGCAAGAATAAATTTTATATAGTCAAGCACTAACCTGAGCATCAGCCCCTGAAGACCCCAGTGCGTTTGAAGTATACAACCATCAATTCCTAAAACAAGATGGCAACAATAAGACTTTCACTCTAATGGACTGAGATAAGAAGCTTAAATTTATTGATGGCATAGGTAATGATTTAGACAAACCAGAACAGTTTTACATTAACAATCTCAAAATTCATCGTAATCAACTATAAATTAACACTAGCAATAAATGGAGCAAAATTCAATCGACATATCCTTCGACCAGTTACATAAAACTAGCTTCAGAAATTAAGTAAAGAAAACGACAAATCAAGGACAAGCTTCACTCATCAACTCTAACATTGTATATCTCATGGTAGAATCCTCCTTCCCAATGGCAATAATATATTATCTTGAGGATGGATGCCAAATTGGTAGCTGTCTAGGTCGGACATAATCATTGTCATGACTTGGGACACAGTAAGCAATCTTATTCAATCATGTGGAATCTCAAAATATTGCAAAGTATTATCTCAAGCAAACACTGTTGAGGATGTATGAAATACAGAGTTCAATTTGGATAGCTGCAATAATTACTTTGAATGTCTCATGTTGAAAAAGAAACTTTCCACCAGAGGCGGACATAACGTAAGAATCATTTTTGGATAAAGCGATGCATGCATAGACCTCTTCAATCGGTTTACCATCATTTATGTCATTGGATAAGTGTTGACTAGGAGGTTGCCACCAGTGGGGTGCTACAATGCAGTAGCCCGACGATTTTGCAACTGACATTAAAGTCAAAATATAAAAACAAAAGAAATTTGCAAATGGATAATAAACTTCCCCGAGGGATTCCTCTCACTACGTTGCCATTTACAAAGCTTGTGAACAGCGCAGGCGATAAGGGCTAAAGCTAGACCAGAGTGTGTGTAGATCAACCGAACAACCTGAATTTTTCTTTTCTTATTTACTTAAATCCAACAATAAACATCTGCAACAAAGTAGAAAAAACATGTAATTTTCCCAGGCCTAAATGCAGGGGAAATTACCAATGTTTTCACATATTTGCTTAATGTTTGATTTGGCTATTTATACATTGATTGGTATTAAGCTTTGTGATGAACTTGACATTGTTTCTTCTTCTATGTCTTTTGTAAAAAGTCATTTAGTTTAAATTTATTTGTCAGTCCTTTCCTACTTAGTTGATCTATGAAACGAGCATGTGTTAGAGTCATGAAAATGACTCTATTTTGGTGATAAAAAGACCCTATGTGCGATTAAAATGAAATTATTGAGGCAATAAAGAAATTATGAATTTATTCACAAAAAATCGTCCTAATGTTTTCTATGAATTAAATGTTTGGAATGATTTTGGAAATGGTATGAGTTGATATTGGGTTGTGGTTTATGGATTAGGGTGATTTTGTCTCATTATGCTGTTTAGGGGTAAATGTCATATTTCAGAGGGTTGATTTTGTCATTTTTTAATCATGCAGGGGACCCAAGCAAAATTTTCCACTTTTTGTATAAAAAGGAAGTGAAAGGGTCGCATTCCACCAGCCGCTCACCCCAAACTATAGTTCCACCGTCGACAACTCTTCCTCTCCCATTTTCGATGATGTTTCATCTCCCCCAAGTGTTGGTTCACCTTCACCATCACCCCCACCGTGTTTCCTCCATTTTCCGACGTCGTTATGCACTCCCCTGCCACGCCTCTTCACATTCCGACGATGTTTGAGCTCCTTTGGCGGCGATTCACCTTCCCGGGCTTTGATCTCCACATTTTCAACCTTCCAACACCCTCACACGCCCTTTTCCATGAAAGACCGCCACAAATCACCGTCTTCCACCGTCGTGCCTCTTCACCTTCCAACTGCGATTTCGCTCACTTTTCAATGACCTTTCATCTCCCCAGGATCTGATATGAACTCTTCATCACCTAAGCTTTCTATCGGTACCTTAGATCCCATTTCTACCACCATTTGCCGGAACACCCATGGGAAAACTAATGTATTCCAGCGAGTTGTGACTGTTTGTATTCCGAGCTATCTATTAGTTGTTTTCGCATCATCTCGTTGTCGGTTACTTCCTCTTCGCCATGACCAGTCCCATTTCTGACTTTTCAGCCTTCATCGACACCACCATGAGTGACTAAGCTCCTAGTTGTCTGTTACGGTGTAGTTGAGATCGAGATCGACACCCATGACTCTCCTCAATAGCTCTCGACTAGTTGGAAGAGCTCGATTGTTGGACATTTGGTTAAGTACTGTGCATCAGACTATGTTTGTTTTCGTTTCATGATTGATTACAATACTTTAATGTAGTTTGATGTGCGATTTGTGATTATTGATGTTGTCCATTGAGATTAGTTGTTGTTATAAAACCTATTGCATGATAAATGCTGGTTTGAGATAATTAAATGTTGATTATTGCTCTAAATTACTTCACATCGATTGTAATCGAGTTATATTTGCATTAAATGCCATTTCTACTTATGCTACATTGATTGTGTAGTTGGTTGATTGGATGATACGTATTGATGGATTGTATTTGTTAATGACGTACCAATTAGTGGTGTTGACCGTTAGAATTTTTTGGTAGTCAAAGATAGTCTTTAACCAATTGAACTTGAGCAATTGGGTGAGATAGGATATACTATATCTAGAGTGCCGGAAAGCGATTTTATTGATTTACCTTGCCTTGTAGGTTTAGGGGATCGTAGAGTGTGGAGGAGAATTGTGCGCGTTGGTCTCGTGTCGAACCAAAACAGTAGTGGCAATGTTTTTATTATAACGTCTTCATTAATTTTAATTTCAAGCTTTTATTATTTGCATTTAGTTTGTTTAGATTAATCAATTTGAAAATTTCATTTTCGTTATTCAAATTTACATTAGGTTATCAGTCTTCGCTCTCTATGGATTTGACCCTGCTTATCGCTAACTACGGTATTTAGGATTAATTTTGTGACTGGTGCGACAAAATTTTGGATTGCCATGTGGAGAGGGTGCATAATGTCTCCCTAAACCCTAAACCCTAAACCAATGTTTTAATACCTGACCCGGGGTGAAACCCGGCCAAGCGACTGGGTCCCGGGTTGGGCGGTTGAACCGGTCTAACCAGTGGGTCAGACCGGTGCTGATGTCAACATGACTTCGAAAATTATAAATCCTAAAATAAAACAATTAGTTTTTCTGAAACTATGGCTACTTCTTCCTCCTCCTCATAATCCAACTCCCTTACAATAAAACACACAGTAGCCTATTGCATTCTAATCGCAAAAACCAGCAGCCTCCTCCCAAAAACTCAGCAATCTTCCCCATTCAAATCCCAAAATCCACTCAAATTGCAAAAACCCAACAGCCTACTCCATTCAAATAAAAAAAACCAAGCATCTCCGCCATTTAATTGCAAAATCAATTTGAATAGCAAAAACCAATAGCCTCCTCTCAAAAACCCACAACCTTCTCCATCATCCCAAAATCGACCAAATCGCAAAACCCACAATCTCCTCCATTCAAATCGAAAAAACCTAGCAATTTCCTCCATTACAAGTCAAAAAAACCAAGCAATCTCCTCCATTCAAATCGCAAAATCGATCCAAATAGAAAAAGCCAAAAACTAGCAGCTCCTCTCAAAGAACCGAGCAACCTCCTCCATTCAAATCACAAAATTGACCCAAATCGAAAAATCCCAGCAGCTTACTCCATTCAAATAAAAAAGAACCCACAAGCTCTTACATTCAAACGCAAAATCGACCAAATCGCAAAAATTAATAGCCTCCTCACAAAACACTAGCAGCTGAACTGAAAATATGAAGAAGTAACGAGATGAAATGAAGATAATGAAGATGAAATAAGAGATCGACAATGGAAGAGAGAAAATATGAGTTAGGGCTTGACAAGGAATGAAAAACTGGGGAAAGCATAAAAGAAACCCACTTTTGGAATTAAACCGGGTATAAAAGTTCACTCGGTTTTCTCCTAAACGATTGGACTGGTTGGTTGCTACAGTAAACCAGTCCAACGCGGTCAAACTGGGTGGATTAATTTTCCGGTTTTTAAGCCTCCCGGCCCGGCTCAGTGGTCGGTCTCGGCGAACCGGTTAAACCGATTGGGCTGGGCCAGTTTAAAACATTGCCCTAAACCCTAAACCCCTAAAACTGGGTGGCATTACCTTGTGAATTGGCAGTCCACATACCATCATCCTCAGGGGCAGTAATGATATTTAAAAAATGAAAGAAAATTTCAAAAGAAAGGTTAAGACATCAGACGACTAAGTTTAAACTAGCATTCCAGCATTGACTTAACATTCCGGAGTTCTTGTCACTATGCATCCATTCTTTAGAATATACGGTTGGTATATTATGAAGGATATATGTTGCATAGCTTATAATAGTAAAATCTCTATATATGAACGGCAGCACACAAAGCGCAGTAAATAACTACAAAGAAAATATCCAGCACCATAAAAGTAGAGGGATTTCTTCCTAACTGAAATAACACGCAAACACTTGAATTCTTTACCACCTACGTTGCTTGGTGTTATAGAATCAGGTAAGAGTAGAGCTTTCATCTGTGATGGATCTGAAACGTTAGGAATTTTCCAGCTCTTAACCTTGTCTCCATCATCGGCAATACGTGGTTTAACATTAACAAGTCTGCTGCTGTCCATAGTACCCTGCAGTGGCACTCGGTATTAATTTGTGTACCAAGGTAAGCACCAACAACTTCATGGTATAAGAAGTGCTAAACTTACAAGATTGTTAATAGATACAACCGTAGGAACTCTATCTAGCCGTTCAAAAGTCGGACCAATGGCACCAGAAACATTTCTTATTGGACCTAGAGCATTCACAATCAATGGCTGCCAAAAAAGTAGCACATAAGACACAGACAGAACAAAAAGTCAATTAATAGACTTATAGGAAAATGTATCCTAAAGGTCTTAATTTTTTAAGCTTACAGAAGGTTAAATTCACAAGATTCTAGAGACTACTATGGGATGCCATCATAAGAATTTCAATACTTAGGACCGTCATTTTATCTCAGTCATCAATCAACCAAACCTAAACAATTTCTAGTCTAAGGCTGATAATGCCAGCCCCTAAAGAGCTGATGTTTATAATTTTATCTTTCCTTGTGTTGTTCTTTCTATATAAATTATTATTCTAAAACAAGTTCAAATAATGACATGAGAAGAGGATTATAATTTCTAGGTAACTTCTTAATGAATTGTGAGTTGTAAACTCACTTTTTACAACTTAAACTGTCAAAGGTGACTGTCAAATGTGGCTGTCAAATATGGTGGCTGTCAAAAATGGTGGGAAGCATTAATTGCCAAGGAACCACCATTGCACTTCTATAAATAGAAGTGTAGAAACTCAATAGAGAGTAGTCACCACTTTTAGAATTTACTCCTTCCTTTTTTGTTGTAGCAAAAAGTTATTTCTCCTATTTCAATAGTGAATTTTATTTGTTTTTCTCCTTGTATTTAGAGAGAAGTTGTTGTAACTTATATTTTGCTATAGTGGAAGTCCTTCTTTACTTGTCCGTGGTTTTTCTCTCAATTTGTTTGAGAGTTTTCCACGTAAATTCCGTGTCTCAATTTTTATTTGTTGTGTGATATTGCTTCAACCCGATTGTTTGATTTTTCTAATAGTGGCATCAGAGCAAGGTTGCAGGTATTGTTCACGGTAACAGGTGGAAGCCGGTTCAAGTTAAGAAGCAAATCATAGTCATCGCCATGGCAACAAAGTTCGAAATTGAGAAATTCAACAGAGCTAATTTCTCNATGAGATAGAAATCTGCTTAACTTGTTAAGCATTTAAAAAGATAATGAATGGAACTTTGCACTTCACTTCATCTTCTAATGTTTTGTTTACTGGTTTTGATGATTCCAGGATAGTTTCTTTGCTAGCTTTGCCCTTGGTTGGCTCATCACCAACGGTGCTGGTCTTGCTTCCTATCCCATCGACACCGTCCGTAGAAGAATGATGATGACATCTGGTGAAGCAGTCAAATACAAGAGCTCATTTGATGCCTTCTCTCAGATCTTGAAGAATGAGGGTGCCAAGTCCCTCTTCAAGGGTGCCGGTGCAAACATCCTCCGTGCTATTGCTGGTGCTGGTGTGTTGGCTGGTTACGACAAGTTGCAGTTAATCGTGTTCGGAAAGAAGTACGGTTCTGGCGGTGGCTAAGCAGTATTTCTTTGCTATTTAGCTTAAGATGGTGATGAAAATCGGATATTGAGTATTTATCCCAGCGGATTTTTCTTTAATAATTCACATTTTTGGGGAGTCACTCCCTAAACACATAATTTAATTTTGGAATTTTTGATTTCATAAACCTGATTTATAAGAGTTGTGGTCAAATGCCACTGCGGCTCTTGGAGTTTCAGCTTATATCATTTGAGGGAATTTTTCCATGTACCAGTAGTTTTGTTTTCCTGATTATATTCACCTCATAATGCCATCTTGTTCTCTCTCACTCTGCTTGCTTGATGCCATATTTCTTTCTTTATTTTATTCGTTGTTTGAGTGTGCACAGGAATATTTTTCTTCGCCATTCAATAACCATTTGGCTCTCTTTTGTCTTTTCACCTTCTATATTCTATAATATTGTCTTTCATTAGTTATGTGAGATGTGAGTCATAAATTTAATATTATGGAATAAATAATTTGTATGCTTTAGCGGCCAGATCCACGATGGAACAAGCAATTTGCCTGTAAAAATCTATGGCTAGAAATATGCAATATATATATAGCATCTTGGAGCAAAAGAAGATGAAAATTGGATTCCACCCTTGGGAATCTCTCTATAGAAATGGAAATGTCAAACCTCCATCGTCTATTGAGAATATAAGCAGGCGAATCTCCATGTCATAATTGTGCAACCCCTTTTACTGTTTAATTTAGACTAAACAGTAAACTTTGTAGAGAATGAATCCCCAACTGCACTTGTTCTTTCTTTGTTGGTTCTGAGTCACTTGTCTCTCTTATATTCACGGTTGGATCTTTGCCTAAAAAAGATTTTCGATAATGGGAATTTCATGCTTTTTAGCTTGGCCGTGACCCATGAATATATTATTTTATCTCCGTCCCCATTCCCATCATCAAAAGAAAATGACACCTCATCCCCAAATTAGACTCTTTAGGATATGGGAATATTACTAATTATATTCAACGATTTTAATTATGTATTTATATATCATCTTCTAATGGGGATATTAAAGATTAATGAAAAATTAAATACTCATTCATAATCGTATGTAATAATGTAAACATATTTTTTATATAAAATTCACATACGCACAGATTATACATATAGGGATGTGATTTCTCATAATTGGAAGTTTCTAATAAAAACTACAGAAAAATTGCACCCCTTATCGATCAAAATCTCTTCCTCCTCCGTTGATTGTTTATATATATAGGGATGGAGTTAAGGGGTATCGTCTATGGGATCCCACTGCTCATAAGGTTATTATCAGCAGAGATGTGATATTTGCATATAATCAATTACAAAGTGAAGAAAATGATAGCACTCCAACAGAGACCACTACTGTTCAAACAAAAGATAAGTCAAAATTTGAAGATTCTTCTGAAGCAGCACCAGAGCATGAAGGACAAGACTCAGATGAGTCCAATGATATTGAAGTTCGACGATCAACACGTCAGACAAGAAAACCATCATGGCACTCAGGGTATGTTATGGCAAGTAATTCTGCATATTGTCTTCTAACAGAAGATGGAGAGCCATCAACTTTGCAGGAGGCCTTAAACAGTCCTAATGTTTCTCTGTGGATGATAGCAATGCAAGAAGAAATAGAAGCTTTGCACAAAAACAAGACATGGGAACTCATGTCACTACCACTTGGACGAACAGCTATCAATAACAAATGGGTCTACAAAATCAAACTAGATAGCAACAACCAAGTGGAGCGATATCGTGCAAGATTGGTGGTGAAAGGATATGCTCAGAAAGAAGGTATTTATTTTAATGAGATATTTTCTCCTATTGTCAGACTAACAGCTGTTAGAGTAGTCTTAGCTATGTGTGCTAGTTTGATTTACATCTAGAGCAATTAGATGTAAAAAATGCTTTTCTTCATGGAAAACTTGAAGAAGAGATTTATATGCTTCAACCAGAAGGGTTTGAAGAAAAAGGAAAAGAAAACTTGGTTTGTAGGTTAACCAAATCTCTGTACGGTCTAAAGCAGGTGCCAAGATGTTGGTACAAGAGATTTGATTCCTTCATTATTAGCCTCAAATACAACAGACTAAGTTCAGACCATTGTACATATTACAAGAGGTTTGAAGATGATAGTTTCATTATTTTGCTGCTGTATGTGGACGACATGTTGGTAGCAGGTTCCAACAAAGATCGAGTCCAGGAATTAAAGGCACAATTGGCTAGGGAGTTTGATATGAAGGATTTGGGAGCTGTAAACAAGATTCTAGGGATGCAAATTCACCGAGACAGAAAAGACAAGAAAATTTGGCTTTCTCAAAAGAATTACCTCAAGAAAATCTTGCCACGCTTCAATATGCAAGATTGTAAGTCAATCTCTACCCCAGTTCCTGTCAATTTTAAATTATCCTCAAGTATGAGTCCTAGCAATGAAGCGGAGAGGATGGAAATGTCTCGAGTACTGTATGCATCAGCAGTGGGAAGCCTTATTTATGCCATGACCTGTACAAGACCATATATTGCTCAAGCAGTTGGTATGGTCAGTCGATTTATGGCAAATCCTAGTAAAGAGCATAGGAACGCTATAAAGAGAATCCTTAGATATGTTAAAGGAACCTCAGATGTTGCATTATGTTATAAAGGATCAGAATTTACTATCAAAAGCTATGTTGATTCAGATTTTGCAAGATGTCGATAAAAGAAAATCTATTACAGGCTATGTGTTCATACTTGCAGGAGGTGCAGTAAGCTGGGTATCAAAGTTGCAGACTGTTGTGGCCTTATCTACAACTGAAGCTGAATACATGGCAGCTACGCAAGCTTGTAAGGAAGCGGTTTGGATTAAAAGACTACTAGAAGAAATCAGACACAAACAAGAGAAAATTTCTTTGTATTGTGATAATCAGAGTGCCTTGCATATTGCTAGAAATCCAGATTTCCATTCTAGAACAAAACACATAGGTGTTCAGTATCATTTTGTTCGAGAAGTAGTAGAAGAAGGTAGTGTGGAAATGCAAAAGATTCACACAAAAGACAACTTGGCAGATGTCATGACAAAGCCAATAAACGCTGACAAGTTTATATGGTGTAGATCCTCCTGTGGCTTGTTAAAAACGTAAGCAACATGAAAGTGGCAAGTTTAGAAAGGATTGAGGAATAGTAACAAGTGAGTTTAAGTGGGAGAATGTGAGTTGTAAACTCACTTTTTACAACGTGGACTGTCAAAGATGGTGGCTGTCAAAGATGGCTGTCAAAGATGGCTGTCAAAGATGGTGGCTGTCAAAGATGGTGGGAAGCATTAATTGCCAAGGAACCACCAATGCACTTCTATAAATAGGAGTGTAGGAACTCAATAGAGAAAAGTTACCACTTTTATAATTTTCTCATTCTTTTGTTGTAGCAAAAAGTTATTTCTCCTATTTCTAAAGGGAATTTTATTTGTTTTTCTCCTTGTATTTTGAGAGAAGTTGTTGTAACTCATATTTTACTATAGTGGAAATCCTTCTTTACTTGTCCACGGTTTTTCTCTCAATTTATTTGAGAGTTTTTCACGTAAATTTCGTGCCTCAAATTTTTATTTGTTGTGTGATGTTGCTTCAACCCGCTTGTTTGATTTTTCTAACATGTTTTGATTCGTATATATTCAATTTTTAGATTGATTATTAGGGAAATGGTATTGAAGCTGGTTGTGCTTCAGAACTTCGTGTCAACTTGTTGATTTACTCCCTTTGAAGGCAATTATGCTGTTTCTTTTAATGGATGAATTCGCTTTTCGTTGAATTATTGACACATATATAGACACACACATACATGGTGTGGTGTTATATGTCCTGTTTTTTTTTTTATCATCATATTGTATGCTTTGTTTTTATGTCTTTGTCCTGAGTTCTCTGATTCAGTTTTTTACTTTTTTTCTTATTATGGATTGCGCAAGCATTACTTCTTATGTTTATCTGACCATCACTTTATCAAATGATATCTTGAGTTTTGTTTCACTAAATTGAGCATGTGAACTATTTTTTTTCTCTCTTTATACGTTGTTTTATCTCATTCAGTGTGTGTACTGTTGTGTGCTTACAAATTTATATATCTTTTTTGACTGATTGTGTATGGGACTTTGCAGGGAAAGTCACCATGGTTGATCAAGCTCAACACCCTACCGTCATGCAGAAGGTAGCTGGGCAGCTCCTTCAATCCAGTATTTCCCATCAAGGCTGCGAAGGAGCTTTCAACAGGCCCTCTGTGTATCAGAGACGTGCTGCATATGGGAACTACTCCAATGCTGCATTCCAATACCCCTTGGTGCGATCATGTGGAGCTACCACTGATTTGTCCATGGTACCATCGACTGCATCTACTGTTTTTGTCCAAGCCCCATCTGAGAAAGGTCTTGCTGGTTTTGCCATTGATTTCCTTATGGGAGGAGTTTCTGCTGCTGTGTCCAAAACAGCTGCAGCTCCCATTGAGCGTGTTAAGCTTTTGATTCAGAATCAGGATGAGATGCTCAAGAGTGGTAGGCTGTCTGAACCTTACAAGGGTATTGGTGATTGCTTTAAGCGTACTACTAAGGATGAGGGGTTTGTTTCTTTGTGGAGAGGAAATACTGTCAATGTCATCCGTTACTTCCCCACCCAGGTTAGTGCGTTTATTTTTTTATTATTATTATTTTTTTTTGGTTGAAATGGATTGCATGTTACTTATTATATATTTGATGCTAATTATTTTCATAAATTTGTACCAGGCCCTGAACTTCGCTTTCAAGGATTACTTCAAGAGGCTTTTCAACTTCAAGAAAGACAGGGATGGTTACTGGAAATGGTTTGCTGGCAACTTGGGATC
Organism: Pistacia vera; assembly: GCF_008641045.1. Lineage (NCBI taxonomy): Eukaryota > Viridiplantae > Streptophyta > Magnoliopsida > Sapindales > Anacardiaceae > Pistacia > Pistacia vera. The sequence goes on from NW_022196057.1 coordinate 250,681, forward strand.
TGGAGGTGCTGCTGGTGCCTCATCTCTACTCTTTGTGTACTCTTTGGATTATGCTCGTACCCGTCTGGCCAATGATTCCAAGGCTGCAAAGAAGGGAGGAGAGAGACAATTCAATGGTCTGATTGATGTCTACAAGAAGACATTGAAATCTGATGGCATTGCTGGGTTGTACCGTGGATTCAACATTTCATGTGTTGGAATCATTGTCTACCGTGGGCTGTACTTTGGAATGTATGATTCTTTGAAGCCAGTTCTTCTGACTGGAAAAATGCAGGTCAGTATAATGATTTGATTTGTTTGTTTCCCAATTAACGGATGATGATATAGTTATGTGTTATAACTATCATTAAGTTTCATTATTTCATTGACACTTGATATTTAGCATAACATCAGTTACAAGTAGTAGGGTTTGTATGTGTTATAACTAACATGATTTTGTTGTCACCTTATAAGTTCTAATGATTGTTTTTCACATGCTTTGCTTGAGTTTGTTTAATTTGTTCTTTGTCATATCTTTAATTCAAAGGAAACATGCAAATCTGTATCTGTCCTAGTATATGGGAACTACTCCAATGCTGCATATCTATCTCATCAGCCTCATTCTAAGAAGATGAGATAGAAATCTGCTTAACTTGTTAAGCATTTAAAAAGATAATGAATGGAACTTTGCACTTCACTTCATCTTCTAATGTTTTGTTTACTGGTTTTGATGATTCCAGGATAGTTTCTTTGCTAGCTTTGCCCTTGGTTGGCTCATCACCAACGGTGCTGGTCTTTCTGCATATCCCATCGACACCGTCCGTAGAAGAATGATGATGACATCTGGTGAAGCAGTCAAATACAAGAGCTCATTTGATGCCTTCTCTCAGATCTTGAAGAATGAGGGTGCCAAGTCCCTCTTCAAGGGTGCCGGTGCAAACATCCTCCGTGCTATTGCTGGTGCTGGTGTGTTGGCTGGTTATGACAAACTGCAGTTAATCGTGTTCGGAAAGAAGTATGGTTCTGGCGGTGGCTAAGCAGTATTTCTTTGCTATTTAGCTTAAGATGGTGATGAAAATCGGATATTGAGTATTTATCCCAGCGGATTTTTCTTTAATAATTCACATTTTTGGGGAGTCACTCCCTAAACACATAATTTAATTTTGGAATTTTTGATTGATTTCATAAACCTGATTTATAAGAGTTGTGGTCAAATACCACGATTGAACAAGCAATTTGCCTGTAAAAATCTATGGCTAGAAATATGCAAAATATATATATATATATATATATATATATAGCATCTTGGAGCAAAAGAAGATGAAAATTGGATTCCACTCTAGGGAATCTCTATAGAAATGAAAATGTCAAATCTCCATCGTCTATTGAGAATATAAACAGGCGAATCTGCATGTCACAATTGTGCTACCCTTTTTACTGTTTAATTTAGATTAAACAGTAAATTTGTAGCAGAATGAATCCCCAACTGCACTTGTACTTTCTTGGTTGGTTCTGAGTCGCTTGTCCCTCTTATATTCAAGGTTGGATCTTTGCCTAAAAACAGAGTTGCGATAATGGGAATTTCATGCTTTTTAGCTCGGCCGTGGCCCATGAATATATTATTTTATCTCCGTCCCCATTCCCTCCATCAAAAGAAAATGACACCTCATCCCCAAATTAGACTCTTTAGGATATGGGGATAATACTCATTTTATAATTTTTAATGACAAGTTTTAAGTTTTGCTTCGTATAAGTAAAACCTCTCTATAATGATATTCTATATAAAAATAACAATAATATTATACTTATAAAAAAATCTTATAAAAATTTTTATACAAAGTGAGGTGGTAAAAAATGAATGGAAGAGTGAAACAAAAAGTTAAACTCATTAAATTCACTCTTCTATTCATTTTTTGTCACATCACTTTGTATGAAGATCTTTGTAAAATTTCTTTGTAAATGTAGTATTACTTTAAAAATAAAGTCTATATAGTCATAAAAAATTGTATTCCCAATTTGGGATAGTTATAAATAAGAATAAACTCCACATTGTAATAAGTTATAATTTTTTTAATTCCTGTCTTAAGAAAAGTTAACTCCACATATTAATAATTATTTGTATATTAAAAAAAAAAAAATATGCTACCTTACATTAAAAGTTTAAGATGAAATAAAATATTTATCTAAAGTTATTTGGATGAATGATTTATGTTTTAGAGTTGTTACCACATCTCTTAACTTGCGAGTACATTACCCGCTAACAGAGACATCTTCTTGTTGAAGCCCAAATATTTCTAGCTTCTCAAGCATGTTTAGAGCTTACTGGCACGAAACTTTTTGTATTTCCCTACTATCATTCTCATGATTATTGCTTTTCTCTTCTTGTCTAATTGTAACAATGATTTCTTCTTCAGTTAAAGTATACATAACTTGTTGCTTGTTTGGATAATTGAGGAAGATATTAATATCCATTCGATTAGTGTAGTGAAATTGTCAAATCTGATCACTTCATTCTACTTTGATTCTTTGATTCTCCTTATCCACTTTATTTGTAACTTGCAATTAATTGACATCGAGGGTCCTAATTTTGTAATGCTTAAAACAATTGACAATTGTCAATGACTTCACATTAATTTGACCATGCAGCAATTGCATTTACAATTCTATCAAGGACACTTATCTTTATTGGATTCAAGACACAATCTTCTATCCGTTTTAAAAGTAAGCAATTGAAGTGCTGAATTGAAATTCTAATACTGTTAAAACATTAATTGAAATCCTAATACTGTACTACAAAAACATGAATTATAAAATAAGAAATTTTTATAACTACACCTCTATTAAGTTATAACCTCTTTATAATAATAAAATTAGTTAGTCCCACCATTATAACTATGGAGGGGTTTTACTCTCTATATATATATATATGAGAAGTTGAAATTAAATTATATTAAATATTACCAATAATATTCAACGATTTTAATTATGTATTTATATATCATCTTCTAATGGGGATATTAAAGATTAATGAAAAATTAAATACTCATTCATAGGGGTGAGCGATTCCGGGTACCCTGCACTTTCCGGGGGAACCGGAACCAAAACCGCACAGTGCAGATTTCCAGAAAAAGGAATCGGAATCGGAACCTCACAATGCAGGTTCTTCAATTCAAGGAACCGAAACCTAAAATGCAGGTTCCGATTCCTTTCCCGGGTATCCTGTAAAAAAATCAATTACCCCCCTATTAGTTTAAAAAATAACAAAAATACTTTAAAAGTTTACAAATACACCCCTAACAAATTTTGATTATTCATTCATTTGTGTCCAATGTAACTCATAACCTGTAATCTCTAGGCAACACTTGAATTCAATCAATTCATCACAATTCACATAAAATTCGTCAATCAAAACCAAAACATAAACAATTATTCATCACAATTCACATCAAATAACTTCACCAAAATCATTCAAACATTACATTATAATTATTAAATTATAATGTAATAGTATATTAATTAAGTGATCATACATAATGTAATGTTATAAATACTTATAATATTAGTGTTATTTAACATAATATAATGTTATAATCAATTAAATTTCTAATATTTATTAATTACTTATGTTTAATGTTTATAATATAATGTCATAATTAATTAAGTAATCATTTAATTGTGTAATGTTATAATTAATTAAGTGATCATACTATAATGTAAATTGTAATGTAAATTAATTAAGTAATATACTATTAATTATAATAATATTATAATTAATTAAATTGTTAATCATTTAATTAAGTATTGTAATATTGTATAATAGAATGTTATAATTAATATGTAATCAACTAATATTCAGGCGACTTAACCCTTAGGCAGGTACCCGCCTAGGGCCCCCAAAAAAGGGTGTTAAAAAGAGGGTCCCAAATTAATTTTAAAATTTTTTAATATATTATAATTTTTTTTTCATCAATCCCACCATATGCATTTACTCGCCTATGCATCCTCTAACCTCTACCTCTACCCAAAATGATTTTTTTAAGAGTTTTTAATATAATATTTCTCAATTCTCCATCCAATTAACCCTGCTATCTCTTAAACTAAAACACAAATGGCGGCTCACTTTTCCGTTGCAATTTGAAACACTTTGACAACTCTAACTTCAAATGTCAATCACAGCTCGTCTACCCCCCAAATCACCATCTCTTATATAAACCTCATTTCATTCAAGGTTTTCTATCTTTTTACTCTTATTATTCTACCTCATTTCTCATTTCTTATCTATTTACTTTCTTGTCTCTCATCTATCTATTATCTCTCCTTTCTCATCCTTATTACATGAATTTATGATGTGAATGTGATTATATTATTATTTTTAGCAAGGTAATATTAAGAGTTTTAAATCATTTTAATCTTAGCATGTTAACTGATTTTACTTTATATTTGATCAAGTGATTTACATTATTATTTTTATGCAGGGTATAATATAAGATTTTTGAGTATTAACACAGCAAAAAGCAAAAAGGAGCATAAATCAGGTGCTAAAATTCCTTCTTAATTTTTATAATTATTTTATTTAGCAAAATAATATTAAAGCTCTAAATTATTTACTCTTTGAATATAAATGTCTACTAGGAAGTGTGAATCTAGATTGAAAACGTAAGGAAAAAAAAGAATAGAAGAAATAATTCAATCCCAAAAAGGGCACTTGATAATTTTTATTAATACAAAACACCAATGCTAGAAAAACCAAATGAAGATTAAATGAAAAACAATTGAAAATTGTGAGAGAATTCTTAAGATAAACAATTCAAATCATCAAATACTAGTGAAGAGTCTCATGAAAATTTAGAAGAAGAAATTCTATTCGACAAAAATGAAATATGAATGATGAAGATGAAACAACCATTAAAAATATTTATGACCCATACACTGAATAATTTAGACACAAATTTATGTGATTTATTAGTTGAAAAAGTGTCCAATTAGACAAGTTTTAGATTTCCAAGAGATGAAAATTCTAGACGTTTTCTATAATCATTTATTCGAAAATTACCAAATGGAAAAACATGATAGAAAATGGTTAGTATTTCAAAAGAATTAAATAAAGTATTTTGTTTTTGTTGTAAATTATTGTTTAAAAGCAATACAATTCAATTAGCAAATGAAGGGTGTGGAGATTGAAAAATCTTAGTGTCAAGCTTAAAAGTCACGAAATAAGTAATGAACATGCTATAAATATGAACATTTGGGTTGATGTTAAGATGAGATTGCTTAAAAACAAAATAATTGATAAATATTTAAAAGAGAAAATAAATAAGAGAAAGAGCATTGGAAGAATGTAACTATTAAGAATTATAGCGGTCGTAAAAAATCTTTCAAAAAACAATTTGGCATTTCGTGTACAAATGAGAAGATTTATCAGAAAATAATGGAAATTTTTAAGTTTAATTGAAATGATGCTGAGTTTGATCAATAATACAAGAACACCTTAGACGTATTCAAATGGAGAAATTCATACCTATCTTGGTCATAATATACAAATGAGTTGATAATATTTTAGCATTAGAAATAAGAAATACCATTATTAAAAATCAAAGAATCAAAATATTTTTTTTAGTTATACTGATTGTACCCCAGATACAAGTCATCAAGAACAAATGTCACTTATATTAAGATGTGTAAAATTTTCAATAAGTCCAATAAAAATAAAGAGTACTTTATAAATTTTATAAAAGTGGATGATACTTCTGGTCAAGGCTTTTTATGTTCTCACAAGTATATTAAAAAATCTTGAACTTGATGTAAATAATGTGAGAGGAAAAGATATGATAATGAGTCTAATATGAAAGGTAAACATCAAGGTGTGCAAAAAGATTATAGATATAAATTCTAGAGCATTTTATACACCATGGGTTGTTATAGTCTTAATTTAGTTTCTTGTGATATGGCTAATTCATGTGCTAATGCTATTACATTTTTTGGAGTGTACAAGTATATATCATTATTCTCTTCTTCTACAAAACGATGGAAATTTTGCAAGATCATGTTCTATTTGAACCTTAAGCCATTATCACAAACACGTGGGAAAGTCGTGTTAAAAGTGTTAAAGCAATAAAATTTCAAGTCCCACAAAATAGAGATGTTTTATATCAATTAGCAGAAACTAGTGAAGAGTTTGTATCAATTAGCAGAAACTAGTGAAGATCTAAAACAAAAAGTGAAGCTATTTCTTTAGTAACGTATGAGATTGAAAATTTTGAATTTCATTAGGCATGATATTTGGTATGAAATGTTATTGCTGTTAATGTGGTTAGTAAATATTTACAATCTAAAAATATGGACATTGTGTTGCACAGATCAGTTGAAAGTCTTGTTTCATTTTTAAAAAAATATAGAGAAAATGGTTTACATCTTCATGATTTCTACTAAGAGATTGCAGAGCAAATGAATATAGAACTAAATTCATGAAAAACATATATAAAGAGAAAAAAACAATTTGATGAGATGAAACGAAGAGATGAAATTGTCTGCTAAAGAATCTTTTAGAATAAATATTTCACATATTTAGGTGATCATGCTTATTCCTCACTTCAAAGTAGGTTGAACAATTTGAAATATATAGTAATAATTTTGGTTTCATTTATAAATAGTTTGCTGAAATATTGTTTGAATCTTGAAAACTGTTTAAAACAGACATGCTCTGATATTGATGGTTTAGATTTATTCAGAATTAAAAGTTTTAAAAGAAATTATAAACGTGGAAATTAAAATACCACTTGAAATACTAGATTTCAAAAAGGTAAATTCTTTTCCAAATGCATGGATAGCTTATAGAATACTGTTAACTATTAATGTTACTGTAGCTTCAGCAGAAAGAAGTTTTTCAAAATTAAGTTAATAAATCTTATTTGCGTTCAACTGTGTCACAAGAAAGATTAGGTAATTTAGCTTATTATCAACTGAAAAAGATTTGGTTTCTAAACTTGAATATAAAATTTAATTAGTGATTTTGCATCTCAAAAGACAAGAAAAATAAATTTGAAATATTTTTAATATTACTTATATTATTAGAAGGCCCCTAAAGCAACTCTTGCCTAGGGCCACAAATGTTCTTGAGACGACCCTGATCAAATTATATTATAATGAATATTGAAATGTTACAATGAATTAAGTAATCATACTATAAATTTTTAATATAATATTATAATTAATTTGTTTATAATAGATATATAATTATAAGTAATATTTAATATAATGTAGTTACAATTAATTACGTAATCGTACATAAATTTAAATGTAATGTTGTAATTAATTAAATTTCTAATAATTTAATTAAGTATATGCTAAATTAGTAATGTTTATAGTAAATTAGTAATTACTAATATTTATAATATAATATCATAATCAATTAAGTAACTATTAATTATGTAATGCACTAATGCAGTAATGTTATAATTAATTAGTAATCATATTTAATGTAATGTTATAATGATTAAGTATTATACGACAAATCTATAATGTATGCTATATTAATTAAATTTCTAATTATTAATTAAGTAATATACTAAATATTATAACTTAGAAGTCAATTAATTAAGTAGCAATCAATTAATGTAATGCTATAATAATTATACTATAAATCAATTAAGTAATGTTATAAAATTATAATTAATTAAGTAATCATTTAACTATAATGTAATGTTATAAACTTATAATTGATTAAGTATGATATTTAACTAGTAATTAAATTTATTAATGTTTATCAATCTATCATATATAATTAATTAATTGCTAATTTATTATAGATATACTTAGAACTTGATAATTGAAGTAAATAACTAAATATATTATTATTCAATCAAATATACTATTTTATTCAAAAATAGTTTTTTTAATAACATTAAAAATTTAAAACACTTTTAATTAGATCATAATTATAATTATTCACTTAATTAATAAAAACTTTAATATTAATATATTAAAGTTTTTATTATGGTGTAATTTATATGTAATAAGTATAATTGTATTAATATATTTATTTAATTAGGTTATTCTAAAAATTTAATTTTTTCTATTTTAAATTTTTTTATATGTAAAATAATAGAAACCCCCCATTATTCATATTTCACAAATATTTCATTGCAGTCCAGATTCCAAAACAGGTTTCAAACAGGTTCCAAAATAGGTTCCAAAACAGGTTTCAAACGGGTTCCAAAATAGGTTCCAAATAGGTTCTAAATAGGTTCCAAAACAGGTTCCAAACAGAGTACCTGTTACAGGTTCCAAACAAGGTACCCTTTTTAGGTTCTTTTTGCAGGTTCCGGTTCCGGTTCCTCCACACACAAGAACCGGAATCAGAACCGCACAGTGTCGGTTCCAAAAAATTGGAACCGGAACCTACCCATATAGTGCCGGTTCCAAGTAGGTTCTAGTTCCGGTTTTACCCCCAGGTTTCGGTTCTATCCGTTACCCATGCTCACCCCTACTCATTCATAATCGTATGTAATAATGTGAACATATTTTTTATATAAAATTCACATACGCACAGATTATATATATAGGGATGTGATTTCTCATAATTAGAAGTTTCTAATAAAAACTACAGAAAAATTACACCTCTTATCGATCAAAATCTCCTCCTTCTCCGTTGATTGTTTATGTCTGTACATTAATTTTCACCACTTTGATCTTCCCTTTGTATGTTCGTCTTCACTCACTCGTTTTCTTTTTACTCTCTGAATTTTTTTTATAAATGTAGTTAAAGTAAAACCTGAACAATTGGTTTCTTATGGTATCGACTAAGATTAGATTTTATAAGAAACAATTGAAATAAAATATCAGAGGATTTAAAATAAAATTAATTAATATAATCTGTCATTTTTCATGCCTAATAAATAATTAACTATCCCTTAATAACTTTGTACAATATTTAGGTCACATTATGAGTAAATTTAGAAAATATATGTAATTTCTAAATTAAATATATATTTAAGATTATCTTGTTTTTATTTTCACATTAAAGCTGCTGGTTGCTGTTACTGTTGCTGTTTGGGGACAAATCTTCTGATGGTTTTAGTTTTAGGTGAGCGATTCGTAGAGATCAGGATCAGAACTAACAGCTGGACGGTCGAGATTTGGTCAGTCATATCTTTAGTCAATGCTGCTTCCAGAGATTTGACCAGCTGTGAAAATGGCTTTTATCTGTTTTTGGGTCAATTTTTTTCCTCTGTTTTTTGGATTTCATTTTTTTATTCATTCAAAAATCGCAAATCGGTTTGGTTTTCTCTTTTACCTACTTAGTTGAATTTCTGATTTCATTTCACAAACTCACTCACTCACTCACACATACACTGGCTTCAAAAGGACTCTATGTATCAAGAGAGTGCTGCATATTGGAACTACTCCAATGCGCATTCCAATACCCCTGGTGCGATCATGTGGAGAGTTCACTGATTTCCATGGTACCATCGACTGCATCTACTGTTTTGCCAAGCCCCATCTGAGAAAGGTCTTGCTTTTTGTTCCATGATTTCCTTTGGGAGGAGTTTCTGCTGCTGGTGCCAAAACACCAGCTCCCATTAGCGTGTAAATTTGAATCAGAACTCAGAGAGTGTCAAGAGTGGTAGGCTGTCTGAACCTTAGTATTGATTGCTTTAAGCGACTATGAAGGAGAGGGGTTTTTCTGTTGGAGAGGAAATACTGTCAAGTCCTCGTTACTTCCCACCAGGTTAGTGCTGTTTATTCTTTTTTTTTTTTTGTGAAATGATGCATGTTATATTATATATTGATGCTAATTTATTTATAATTGTACCAGGGCCTGAACTTCGCATTACAGATCACTTCAAGAGGCTTTTCAACTTCAAGAAAGACAGATGGTTACGGAATGGTTTGCTGGCAACTGGCTTGGGGTGCTGCTGGGCCTCATCTCACTCTTTGTGTACTCTTTGGATTATGCTCAGTACCGTGGCCAATGATGCCAAGGCTGCAAAGAAGGGAGGAGAGAGGCAATTCAAAGGTCTGATTGATGTCTACAAGAAGACATGAAATTGATGGCATTGCTGGGTTGTACCGTGGACACATTTCAGGGTTGGAATCATGTTACCGTGGGCTGTACTTCGGAATGTGATTCTTTGAAGCCAGTTCTCCTGACTGGAAAATGCAGGTCAGTATAATGATTTGATTGATTTGTTGTGTCCCAATTAACGGATGATGATATAGTTATGTGTTATAACTATCATAAGTTCATCAGTTCATTGACACTATATTTAGCATAACATCAGTTACAAGTAGTAGGGTTTGATGTTATAACAAATGATTTTGTTGTACCTATAAGTCAATGATGTTTTTAATGTTTAGTTGTTTAATTCTTTGTCATATCTGTAATTCAAAGAAACATGCAAAATTGTATCTGTCCTAGGATATGGGCTACTCCAAGGCTGCATATCACTCATCAGCCTCATTTAAGAAGATGAGATTAGAAATCTGCTTAACCTTGTTAAGCATTTAAAAAGAAAATGAATGGAACTTTGCACTCACTTCATCTTCATTTTTGTTTACTGGTTTTGATGATTCCAGGATAGTTTTCTTTGCTAGCTTGCCCTTGGTTGGCTCATCACCAACGGTGCTGGTCTTCTGCCTATCCCCATCGACACCGGCGTAGAAGAATGATGATGACATTGGTGAAGCAGTCAATACAAGAGCATTGAGCCTTCTCTCAGATCTTGAAGAATGAGGGTGCCAAGTCCCTCTTCAAGGGGCGGTGCAAAAACCTCCGTCTATTGCGGTGCTGGTGTGTTGGGGTTGACAAACTGCAGTTAATCGTGTTCGGAAAGAAGTAGGTTCTGGCGGTGGCTAAGCGTATTCTTTGCTATTTAGCTTAGATGGTATGAAAATCGATATTGAGTATTTATCCCAGCGGATTTTCTTTAATAATTCATTTTGGGGAGTCACTCCCTAAACACAATTTAATTTGGGAAGTATTGATGCATAAAACCTGATTGTAAGAGTTGTGGTCAAATACCATTGCGGTCATGGAGTGCTTCGATCATTTGAGGGAATTTTTCCATGTACCAGTAGTTTTGTTTCCTGATTATATCACTCTCTTGTTCTCTCTCACTTGCGCTGATGCATATTTCTTCTTATTTTATTCGTTGTTTGAGTGGCGACAGGAATATGTTCTTCGCCATTCAATAACCATTTGGCTCTCTTTGTCTTTCACCTATATTCATAAATATGTTCTTTCATTAGTTATACTGAGATGGAGTCTATAAATCTAATATATGGAATTCCAGATCCACGATGGAAACAAGCAAGTTTGCCTGTAAAAATCTATGGCTAGAAAGAAATATGCAAAAAATATTTATATCTATATATTATATATATATAGATTATATATATATATATATGACATAATCCACTCTTGGGAATCTCTCTAGAAATGAAAATGTCAAATCTCCATGTCTATGGAACAAGCACGAATCTCCATGTTCATAAATATAGTGCTACTCTTTTTACTGTTAATTTAGACTAAACTTTGTAGCAGAGATGAATCCCACACTGCACTTTTACTTTTTTGTTGGTTCTGAGTCCTTGTCTTCTATATTCACGGTTGGATCTTTGCCTAAAAAGATTGTCGATAATGGGAATTCAGTTTTTAGCTTGGCCAGGCCCATGAATAATTCATTTATCTCCGTCCAATTCCATCATCCAAAGAAAATGACACATCCCCAAATTCTTTAGGTATGGGGGTATATCTTTATAATTTTAATGATTAATTGAAAATATCAGTTTTTTTTTTTTTATTTGGTTATCATCCGAACGTATATACATTAAAACCTGACTATAATCAAATCTTAAGACTGAACTAATTTTATTACTATCAAGACTTAAATAACTTAAGGAGGTGTAGCGACACAAATTATAGTTTTGATTTCTTGATTTTTTAATTTATGTTTTAGTAGTATAGTATTAAGATTCTATAATTCATATTTTAATAGTATATTAAGATTTCAAATTCAACGCTTCAATTGCCTACTTTAAAATAGATAGAAGACTGTATTTTGGAACTAACAAAGATAAGTGTCATTGATAGAACTATAATGCAGTTGATGCATAATCAATTGATGTGAAGCTACAAACAATTGACAAGGTTTTAAGCATTGTAATATTAGAACCCCTGATTTCGATGAATTGCAATGTTATAATGAAGTGGATGAGGAAAATAAAGAGTCATTGAAAATTAAGTGATAGCATTGACAAGAAATAAAAGAGTCATACAAAATTGAGTGATTAGCTTTCAGAATTTACTACACTAATCGAATAGATATTAATGTACTTTCTTGATCTAACTAATGAATAAAAATTGTGCAGCTTACAACCAAAGAAGAATCATTGCTACAATTAGACAAGAAGATAAAAGAAATAATCATAAAGATGATAGTACGGAAATACAAAAGTTTCGTGTCATGAAGCTTAAATACTGCTTGAGCAAGCTAAAATATATTAGCTTAACAAGAAAAGGGTTTCATAGCTAGCAAGTTTATTACATTTCTAGCAAATGAAAAGATGGGGTAACAATTCCAAAATATAAATCATGTGTCCTAAACAATTTTAGTAGAATATTTTATTTGTCTTAAATCTTTAATGTAACATAACATATATTTTTTGATAATATTACAGAATTATTACTATATGGAGACAACCTTTTTTAAGACAGGAAGTTATAAAAATTATAACTATTACAATCTAAGAGTTATTCTTATATAAGTATCACTATATGAAAGGTTTTTACTGTTGTGTGGTCGTATATATTATTATAATATATGAGAAGTAGAAAAAAATGAAATTATATTAATATTTTATATCAACGATTTTATTATGTATTTATATATAAAAAAATTATCTTTCTAATGGGGATATAAAGATCAATGAAAAATAAACCTGATTCAAATTTAGGTAATGCTTTTCTTCATGGAAAACTTGAAAAAGAGATTTATATGCTCTAACCAAGGGTTTGAAGAAAAAGGAAAAGAAAACTTGGTTTGTAGGTTAACCAAATCTCTGTACGGTCTAAAGCAGGTGCCAAGATGTTGGTACAAGAGATTTGATTCCTTCATTATTAGCCTCAAATACAACAGACTAAGTTCAGACCATTGTACATATTACAACAGGTTTGAAGATGATAGTTTCATTATTTTGTTGTTGTATGTGGACGACATGTTGGTAGCAGGTTCCAACAAAGATCGAGTCCAGGAATTAAAGGCACAATTGGCTAGGGAGTTTGATATGAAGGATTTGGGACTTGTAAACAAGATTCTAGGGATGCAAATTCACCGAGACAGAAAAGACAAGAAAATTTGGCTTTCTCAGAAGAATTATCTCAAGAAAATCTTGCGATGCTTCAATATGCAAGATTGTAAGTCAATCTCTACCCCAGTTCCAGTCAATTTTAAATTATCCTCAAGTATGAGTCCTAGCAATGAAGCGGAGAGGATGGAAATGTCTCGAGTACCGTATGCATCAGCAGTGGGAAGCCTTATGTATGCCATGACCTGTACAAGACCAGATATTACTCAAGCAGTTGGTATGATCAGTCGATTTATGGCAAATCCTGGTAAAGAGCATTGGAACGCTATTAAGAGAATCCTTAGATATGTTAAAGGAACCTCAGATGTTGCATTATGTTATGAAGGATCATAATTTACTATTAGAAGCTATCTTGATTTAGATTTTGCAAGAGATGTCGATAAAAGAAAATCTATTACAGGCTATGTGTTCATATTTGCAGGAGGTGCAGTAAGCTGGGTATCAAAGTTGCAGACTGTTGTGGCCTTATCTACAACTGAAGCTGAGTACATGGCAGCTACGCAAGCTTGTAAGGAAGCAGTTTGGATTAAAAGACTACTAGAAGAAATCAGACACAAACAAGAGAAAATTTCTTTGTATTGTGATAGTCAGAATGCCTTGCATATTGCAAGAAATCCAGTTTTCCATTCCAGAACAAAACACATAGGCGTTCAGTATCATTTTGTTCGAGTAGTAGTAGAAGAAGGTAGTGTGGAAATGAAAAAGATTCACATAAAAGACAACTTGGCAGATGTCATGACAAAACCAATCAAGGCTGACAAGTTTATATGGTGTAGATCCTCCTGTGGCTTGTTAAAAACGTAAGCAACATGAAAGTGGCGAGTTTAGAAAGGATTGAGGAATAGTAAAAAGTGAGTTTAAGTGGGAGAATGTGAGTTGTAAACTCACTTTTTACAACTTGGGCTGTGAAAGATGGTGGCTGTCAAAGATGGTGGCTGTCAAAGGTGGCTGTCAAAGATGGTGGCTGTCAAAGATGGTGGGAAGCATTAATTGCCAAGGAACCACCATTGCACTTCTATAAATAGGAGTGTAGGAAATCAATAGCGAGAAGTTATCACTTTTAGAATTTTCTCCTTCCTTTTGTTGTAGCAAAAAGTTATTTCTCCTATTTCTAGAGGGAATTTTATTTGTTTTTCTCCTTGTATTTAGAGAGAAGTTGTTGTAACTCATATTTTGCTATAGTGAAAATCTTTCATTACTTGCCCGTGGTTTTTCTGTCAATTTATTTGGGAGTTTTCCACGTAAATTTCGTGTCTCAATTTTTTATTTGTTGTGTGATGTTGCTTCAACTCTTTGATTTTTCTAACATGTTTTGATTCGTATATATTCAATTTTTAGATTGATCATTAGGGAAATGGTTAGTTGATTTATTAGTTAGTGGGTGGTTTGAGTAGTGACAGTCATTTGTAACGATTTAGATCTATTTTTAGTTACCGATTTGAAGGTGTTTTGGTTATTATTTATTTATTCTATCATAGAACCTATGGTTTTGTGCTTGGTATTGAAGTTGGTTGTGCTTCAGAACTTCGTGTCAACTTGTTGATTTACTCCTTCTGTAAGCAATTATAGTGTTTCTTTTAATGGATGGATTCATTTTTTGTTGAATTATTGATATATAACACAAACACACACACAGATATAATCATGATGTTGTGTTTTATGCCCTGCTCTATTGATCATCATACTGTATGCTTTGTTTTTTATGTCTTTGTCCTGAGTTCTCTGATTCAGTTTTTCACTTTTTTTTTTTTTCTTAATATGGATTGCGCAAGAATTACTTCGTATATTTATCTGATTATCTCTTTATCAAATGATATCTTGAGTTTTGTTTCACTAAATTGAGCATGTGAACTATTTTCTTTCTTTTTTTATATGTTGTTTTATCTCATTCAGTGTGTGTACTGTTCTTTGCTTACAAATTTATATATCTTTATAACTGATTGTGTATGGCACTTTGCAGGGAAAGTCACCATGGTTGATCAAGCTCAACACCCTACCATGATGCAGAAGGTAGCTGGCCGGTTCCTTCAGTTCAGTCTTTCCCATCAAGGCTGCAATGGAGCTTTCAACGGGCCTTCCATGTATCAGAGATGCACTGCATATGGGAACTACTCTAATACGGCATTCCAGTACCCCTTGGTGCGATCATGTGGAGCTTCCACTGATCCTTCCATTGTACCATATACTATGTCTCCTGTTTTTGGCCAAGGCCTATCTGGGAAAGGTCTTGCTCATTATTCCATCGATTTCCTTTTGGGAGGAGTTCTTGCTGCTGGGTTGAAAACAACTCTAGCTCCCTATGAGCGTCTTAAGTTTTTGAATCAGAACCATGATTAGATGATCAAGACTGGTAGGCTGTCTGAACCTTTTGATTACTGTTTGAGGTGTATGATTGAGGATGAGGGGCTTATTTCTTTGTGGAGAAGAAATACTGCCAATGTCATCCGTTACTTCCCCACCAGGTTAGTGTGTTTATTCTTTTTATTTATTTATTTTTTTGTGTAAACAGATTTCATGTTCAGCTGTTATTGGATGCTAACTGTTTTCTTAAATTTGTCCCAGGGCCTGAGCTTCGCTTTCAATGATTACTTCAAGAGGCTTTCCAACTTCAAGAAAGATAAAGATGGTTTACCGGAAATGGTTTGCTGGAAACTTGGCTTGTGGGGGTGCTGCTGGTGCCTCAGCGCTACTCATTGTGTACTCTTTGGATTATGCTCATATCCGTTTGGCCAATGATGATGCCAAGGCTGCGTTGAAGGGAGGAGAGAGGCAATTCAAAGGTCTGATTGATGTCTACAGGAAGACATTGAAATCTGATGGTATTGCAGGGCTTTATCATGGATTCAGCATCTCATGTGTCGGAATCATTGTCTACCGTGGGCTGTACTTTGGAATGTATGATTCTTTGAAGGGAGTGCTCCCAATTGGAAGCTTGCTGGTTAGTATAGTTATTTGATTTGTTTTGTTTATGAATTAATGAACGATGATCTGGTAGGGGTTGTATGCATTATAACTAACATTAAGTTTCATTATTTCATTGGCTTTTGGTTGTTCGTGTGATGTCAGTTTCATGCTTTTGATGCAACAATGTCTTCTTTTTGAAATTTATGTGTTGTCATCTTAAAAGCATTTATGTGGAGTTTGACATGTTGTGCTTGTCTGTGTGGTTGGCTTGATTTTATGTGTAATTATTTCATAATCTTTTTTCACTCTTTGATTTTGCAATCATTTGCCAAAAAAAAATATGTTCTGAAAGCAAATAAAAGATAGCCTTCTTCGTAGCCATCTTGCTTACTTTCTGTCCTCACATAAGGGCAAGAGAACATTTATATCCCCTTGTATGCCATATTCATTCACCGTTGAAGGATCTAGATTTATATAGTTTGTTCTTTGCCATATCTTTAATTCAATGGAACATCCAATTTTTTATCTGTTCTAGGATGTTTTAGAAAAAAGGGAAATGAGATAGAAATCTATGTATAACTTTTTAAGCATTTAAAGAGATAAATGAATGATATGTTGAACTTCTCTTCATCTTCTAACATTTTGTTTACTGGTTTTGATGATTCCAGGATAGTCATGACTTTGGTACTTTCTTCGTTCCTAGCTTTGCCATTGCGTGGCCCATCACCTACTGTGCTCGTCTTGCTTTAGCTATAGATACTCAGCCTTGCCATCTGAATGAATTTGATCCTCCATTGTAAGAATTGAAATCCCATAGTTTTTTGAATTCTTTTGCGTTGAACTACATGGGATATGATATTTAGTATCTTTCGTTAGCATTATGTGATATGAGCCGTGTAATCTAACATGATGGATCTAGCAATTTGTGTGTGCAAATCGGTGGATAGAAATATGCAAAATATATTAACATCTTGTAGGAATGACGAGCAAAAGAAGATGAAAATTAATTACCTCTAAGAAAGACTCTTAGTTGTAATACTCGAGAGTTATTGAGTTTGAATCTTTCTTCGATTGTTAATAGTAATTTAATTGTGATAGTTAATGAAGTTCTTATTTAGTTGGTAGTTTTAAGGTCCCGAAAGATTAATTAAGATGTATGTAAACTCGTTTAAACTCTGATCATTAAAAAATAAAAATAAAAATTGGAATTGCCCTCCGGAGAACCTCTATAGAAATGAAAATGTCAAATCTCCATTGTCTTTTGAGAACACAAGCATTCGAATCTCCATGTCTCAATAACATGATAAAAAGTAGTAGTGCTACCCTTTTTACTGTTTAATTTAGACTAAACTTTGCAGCAGAATGAATCCCCAATTGCACTTCCTTCTACCTTTTTTTTTTTGTAGGTTCTGAGTCACCTTCTTTTAATTTTCAGGGTTGGATCTTGCCTAAAAGAGATTTGCGATAATGGGAATTTCATGCTTTTAGCTTGGCCATGGCCCATGAATATATATATAACCTCCTGCAAGCAATGCAAATACATTTTTATTCTGGCTTTAATGAAGTTGACTAAACACTAAACCCAAATCACTTTGTTAAATATTATTATCTCTTGTATTAGATACCCCTGTCTCATTCTTTTGTTAAATTTTTGACTAGCTTTTCAGCTTCCATATACTGCATCCACAAAAATAGAAAGCAAAAAATCAAATTACATTGTGTATAAGCCATATCAATTCCTTGCTTGCAAATAAGGTCATCTTTGGTCCCAAGCTTCTTGTGAATTCATTCATATGCATGCATTCTTTATAAATGCTCAGCAAGTGGTTGCAAGGCAAAGCTTACTCAGGTTTTAGGTCGATTTTCTATTTGAATATCTGCGATTTAAGTGGAAGGTCGTGACAGCGGGTTGTTACGCCAGTCTCTCTCGAGGATTAGTTAAAGTACACGTAAGCTGATCCAAACATCTTCATTTAAAAAAAAAAGGCTTGTTTTACCCGTCAATGTTAATTTGTTTGATATTTTGTACCTCTGCTTTAATGTATTTTTGTGGTCCCTTGTGTTGTATTTTCACCATTATTTTATCTTGTTTTTCTTCTACTTTATTTGCAGGACATATTGTGTAACCCAAACACAGTTTCCTCGTGGCCTGCCAAACCAAAAGCTTCTTCATACCCAACCATTTTTGGTTTTCTTATTCTTTTACCTTTTGTCTTTTGGTTTAATTCAATAGTCTTCTGCATTCACTTTAACATACATACATACATATAAACCTTCGTTAAGCCACAGTAACCAATGTTAGTCGACGCCGTTACATAAAATCGACCAACGAGGAGTTGGTAGATAAAATTTTTAAAGCTCTGCGTCAATTCTTGAGTGGTTTTCTTAAATGTAAACTAGCCAGCCTTTTAAAGTGGCAGATGGTTTGGTGATCTATCTTCAACTGCATGCAAGTTTTCTTTCAATTTTACTGATAAGAATTGAATACAAAAACTCTACCCAATTCATAGTCTAGTCTTGTCAATACAAAACAAACAAAAAAATTGAATTTGTCCTGCACTTTCTGTGGCCAAAAAGTGAATTCTGTAATGTACAACAATGACATTTTGACAGTTTCTTCCAACTTGGTGATGATCCCAAACTGGATTTATCAGAACTTGGGGCATTTTGTTTCTGGTTTTTGCAAAGCATGAAAGTGTCAATTAGTACCATTATTGAATGTGAGAAAGCTAATTTCTACCAAGTCCAATCTGTTCATTTCTGCATATATAATATACCCATTTCTTTGTAGGGGCCCTTAAGAAACATAATTAAATTGCTAAAGTTGGGTATCCAAAATTAGATTTCCCCCACCTAATTTTACTTAAACCTAACCACTTAAATCTGATCTCTTGCCCTAATTACCAACTGGGTTGTCTAATCAATAACTTAATAACTTTGTACTTAGGTCACATTATGAAAATACCAGGTGGGTGAATTTAGAAAACTATATACGTAATTAATATTATCTTGCTTTGTTTTTTTCACTTTAAAGCTGCTGGTTGCGCTTGCTGTTTGGGGACCAACCTTTCTGTTCTGATGGTTTTTAGGTGAGCAATTCGTAGAGATCAGGTCCATCAGGAGCAGAACTAACAGCTGTACGGTCAAGATTTGGTCAGTCATAACTTTAGTCAATGCGGCTGAGATTTCACCAGCTGTGAAGCTGGCTTTTATCTTTTTTGGGTCAATTATTTTTCCTCTTTTTTGGGATTTTATTTTTTTAATTCACTAATTAATCAAAAATAGGAAATGGGTTTGGTTAGTTGTTGAATCTATAATCATTTTGTTATGCTTGTTTAGTCTTGTCAAGCATTTATTATTATTATCTATCTCTATAGTTTAAATCTTAAAAGTCACCAAAAATATTTACTCTTTTACCTACTTACTTGAATTTCTAATTCAATTTCATACTCTACATCAATTATTCTATTTTAGTCAACAACATCATAAATGCGTCAATGATTTTTTATTATTTTCATAAATAAAATGTTTAAATTAAGTTATAAACTAAAAATCTTGTGAAAAAAAAAAATATTGATAATTGAATAGAAAAGCACTCCAAATTCCTTATATAATTTTGATTTATTAACAAAACCATACCCGTTTCCTGAAATATTGACACGTGTGATTTCGCAAATATATATAATATATAAACATATATTAGAAAAAAAAAAAAAAAAAAAAACACGTAACGTGCCTGAAAAAAAATGAAAAACTCAGCATCAAAAGCGCTACAAAGAAGAGACAGACGACGACAAACAGATAGAAAGAAGAAAAAAACAAATGGATTACTGAGACTGAGTGAGTGAAAACAAAAACATATTTCACTTTCACTTTGATGCTCTCTCTCTCTTCCAAAACTCGCTCACTCACCTCACTCAAACCTCTCCTCTCATTGTCTTCTTCTCAGCTTCCAACTCTCCTTCTTTGTCAGTTTCTTTTCTCTTTTATTTTTATTTATTTACTTGGTCTTTAATGCGAATGTAATTAGAATCTTTGCGCGAAACGTCGTCGTAGTTGTTTTCTTTTTTCTTGTCTGCTTTGCTCTCTCGTTTTGATCTTCTTTGTCGTTGAACGTTAAAGTTCGTTTTGTTTTCTTGTAAATTGAGTGCTTGATGGTAGTTTCCAAATGTGGATGAATTTAGCTTTTATTTGTGGAAAAAAAATAGTTTTTTTTTGTGTTGTTGTTGTTGTTATTTTAGTTGAATTTTGAATCGTTTTAGACTTTGTTGATGAATGTATAAATTTTATGGTCTGAAGAGCTCTGATATTTTCTGTTTGGTTCCGGGAAAAGTTTAGAAAACAGAAAGGAAAGTTGTGGATTTTATGATTTCATGTTGCTTTGGTTTTGTGAAAGACAGAAACGTTACTAAATGGGTAGAATGCTCCAAGTTTTTTATTTTGGTTCCGAGCTCTGCTTTTTTTTTTCCTGTAATTAGGATGAATAATATGAAGAATCTGGAAATTCTTAAACAACTGTTTTCTTTTTAGTTTCCTCCATTTTCTTGCTAGTCAAACAGAGGCTGTAGGACTTTTAATGTTGTCTCCATTTTTGGACCTTAGGCATGTTTTACCCTAAATTTAACAAATTTAGCTCACAATTAGGCTAGCTTTTTTTATTTTTGGGTTTTGTGCTTTATTTGAAATGTGTATATGCTTTGGTCTTGATATGACTACTGTTTTACTGTTTTTGCAGTTCGCTGAGATTAGCTTGCATCGACAGTGAATAAACTCAAACTCTCTATTAGGTAAGAAACTTGATACTTATAAAAGAAAACTGTTAATTTTTCTTTTTTTTCAGTTTTATTTATTGGAGTTTGTTGATATTTTTGTGTATTTTTGCAGCTTGTTTTGAGAATTTGAGTTGGTTGGAATAGTTGGTTCAAAATGAATGGGAACAGACAAATGGAGGTGCATTACATAGATACTGGTTTTCCCTACACTGTTACTGAAAGTTTCATGGATTTCTTTGAAGGTTTGACACATGTTCCTGTGAATTACACCCAGGCAGCGCCGATCCATGATCAGGTACTTCCATTTTACAGTTTCTAAATTTATATTTCAAAAAAATAAAAAAAAATTATTGTCAAAAGTGGCCCATTAGGTTGTTATGCTTTTGGCACTGGTTTTGATGTAAGGTTGTCAGATCCATGCTGCTCATCAATGGGGATATGGGTTGTTGCCCATATACATTTATGACTTTATCCGTTTCCAAAATTGAGAGTAAATTCAATTATTTTTAAACCGTTATATGTGAAACTTTTGCCTAAGAGAAGAAAACTATGAGAGGTACTTTCTGGAATTGATGTTTACTAATGGTCATTTTGCTTTCAAGTGAAATAAAATGTTTTGTTGTTTTTGGAGGATTTATAGTTGAAGAATTGGCAAGCCTAGTATTGTACTGCCTGATTTGTTTATATCTTGTAATGTGTGGCGTAGAAGTTTCTATATATGCATGATCTACTATACTATTTTCATGCAAACATATCTATGTTCTTTTTCTCAGGAAAATATCTACTGGTCATTGAATATGAATCCATACAAGTTTGGATTTTCTGGTCCAGAGAGTACTTATTACTATGGTCAATATGAGGTAAATGATCATTTGCCTAGAGTAGATGCTGGCAGGAGGACTTGGGAATACGATTCGACAATGAACACTGATGAACCTACAACCACAGACTCACAATGTGAAGAAGAAGTCGTCATGAATGTGCATGCTATACCTGAAGAATGTTAGTTAAAAATTTGTTAAAGAGTTCTTCCTGTTTAGAGTTTACTAGCAAGTTAGAGTTACTAAAGATATTTTATCTTTGATCGCTGAAAGCTGTTTTTGGGTTATCTTCATTTCTGAATGAGATTGCTTGTCTTCCTCAATCTTTGTGAACTTTTTACCTTCAGTAATCATAATACTTAGTTACTTCCGTAGTCTTTAAGAATTTGCTTTTGCTTTTGCAGGCAGTCCAAATCATCAGAGTTCTAATAGTTCTCAAGTATGAAGCTTGCTTGCTGTTGCATTGTATTTGTTTAATGTCCATACTAGAATCTCAGTGTTATGTTAACTAACTGTATTTCCTCTTGAAAATCATATGCTTACACATATTAAGCCCTTCAAATTTTTGCTGATAAAGATATGGCCTACTTCCTATTGTCACAGGTCGTTTGGCAAGATAATATCGATCCAGATAACATGTCCTATGAGGTTTGTGTTATATGGCTTATTTTAATTTCTTATAATATTCTGCATTTTTATTTCTTAGTGGTCTACAAAATGATGCACAACAGGATATTTGTTTCTATGAATTTTCTCTCGTCTCTGTGTCTTGCCCTGTGAATGGTGTTATTATCATTTGTCAACAACCTGGGGTTGCATCATGTGAAACTTCTTTGAACCAGTTTTGGTACATCCAGTTAGAGGATTTTTGAAATGTTCTAAATTATTCCTGCTTATTGTACCATTTTGTTGTATGTTGCGGTACAAATACTAATATCCTTCCTTTTGGGACTATCCAAATTTAAGTACAATGATTTTTGAGTGAAAAGATGGAGCTGATATTTAGTGTTCTTTTAGGATTATTTACTTTTTCTAAAGTTTTGTAAAATTTGTTATAATACTAGTTGTAAAAAACTAACTCTTAGGGACAGAATGAAGTGTTAAAAAAAGTTTTCAAATTAGATGATGTAGTAGTTCTCATTTAAAGCTGGGTTATATTTTGGACATTGGTTTTTGCCATGACTCTTGCTGTCGGCATATTATGGTATTGATTTGTCAACATTTCTGTATGCAGGAACTACTTGACTTGGGTGAGACAGTTGGAACTCAGAGTCGAGGTCTCTCCCAGGAACTTATTAATTTGCTTCCAACCGCAAAATACAAGTTTGGAAACCTATTCTCAAGAAAAAAATCAGGGGAGAGGTGACATACTGGCTTCTGAAAGTGTTCCTTAATTTTGTTAACGTCAATTATAGCCATGTATCTGTCCTTGTTGTTCATCTTTCCTTTGCTTTTCTTGTTTCCATGTCTCAGGCTTATAGACGATTTACATCTTTCTGTTTTTCCCTGTTTAGTGCACTTGTACACCTAGTTAGTAAATTCGCGTATTATTCGCGAATTATACGCCCAATCATATAATTCGCGTATTATTTGCCAACTGTCGTATTTTATCAGCCTAGCTGTATTATTTGCGAATTATATGCCTCAGTCATATTATTCGCGAATTATTCCCGTATCTGAATTTTTGCCGAATTTTTACAAACGTATTTTTCACTATTTGTCATATCATACCCTTAAAATTCCTGTACCATTTTTTTGCTGTACCCGTATATTTGAAATGCTATATAGATTTTAACCAAATGGCCCATGAAAAGTGTTAAATCTAGGATTGATATTGTCGTATTTTTTAAAACGTATTATTGACAATGTGCCGTATTAAACCCGTATATACCCGTACCGTATTTTTTCTGTATCCGAATTTTATGACCGAATTTTTATAATCGTATTTTTCACCATTTATCGTATCATACCTGTAAAATTTCCGTACCATTTTTTTGCCATACCCGTATTCACTAACTAGGCTTGTACATCAATTTGCATTCTAGTGTTTCTGATCAGAATGATGGTAAAATCATGTTAATCATATAAGGTTATAAACTGTTTTCTTGCTTTTTACTTCTACCTGGAGATTTTAGATGCTACTTAAACATACCCTGCTAGAAAATAAGATACTTCAGAAAACCCACATTACTCTTGCTTTTCACTAATTTTTTCTGGTTCTGAACCTCTTAAACGTTGTAGTTGATATTGGACTGGATGGCACTCACATTGCTTGCTTAGTCAGTTGATGTGCATTTAAAGCCTCCATTTCATGTTTAACCATAAAGTTTGATCATTGATGGTCTTAAATTGGAACAGTTTGTATTGGTTTTTTCAAGTCATGCATGCGTTTAGTCCTTTTTAATTGAATGGCTTCTATTATTCAGGACTGTCTATTCTTACGACTATGAAAATTCACTGCTTCTGTGTCATAATCAGGATTTGCCAGAGCAAACTCAGCAACTAGTAAAAGAATGAATCTTTGTTAATTATTGTTTGTGAAACAGGTGTGTGATTTGCCAAATGAGGTACAAAAGAGGAGATCGACAAATGAAATTGCCATGCAGGCATGTTTACCACTCTGAATGCATCAGTAAATGGCTTAGCATTAACAAGGTTAGTAATTGCTCTGTGTAACAACAAAATTTTTCCATATTTCTCAATTTCATTCTTCGACGACTGATCCTGATCTTTAATGTTCTATATATCAGATATGTCCGATCTGCAACAACGAGGTATTTGGCGAGGAATCAAAGCATTAAAGCATCAAAGTGGAAGACAGTTTTATTTCTATCTTTTACCCATTTATTATTTTTCTTTTGTGCACATAGGAACAGTAAAGGAACTAAGACGAAACCCCGGTAGTATAAGTTTTTATAATCTTCGTTTCTATAGTAAGAGAATGTGAATTTCAGATTGGTCTCTGAGTCTGAATTTTGTGTTTATCTGTGATGATATCCAAGCAGCCCTTCTTAGTGGCCTTAAAATATTTAAGCCTTAGCATAATGAGCACACCAAAATAGATGAGTAAATCTCTTTACAAAACCATTCCAAAAATATAAGAATCAAATCCAATGTTTAAAATTACAATTTAAATCTCAATAGTTTCTTCAATATGGCCCCCTGATAGATGACGATGACGATGATGATGAAGAATCATATTTCCTTGAACTATTTGAAGAACTCATTGCGAATCTGTCGTAGGCTTCTCTTTTTCTTGCATCAGAAAGAACCCCAGGCTATTGATAACGTTGGTGGCTCCATCTACGGCTAGGCTACTGAAAACACTTGTGGATGAATCACATCCGCCAAACCCTTATATCACTTCTTGATGTCACCCGCTCTAATGCCATGATCTTTGATTCTCAGAACTGCATACAGTGAAGAACTCTTCTGCCATACTTTGCAGAACTCGGCTTTCTTGTCGACAAGGAAGGAGAAGTTGATTCTATGCCTTTGGGTAATTGAAAAAAAGACAACACTCTGAATCAAAGTTTCCTAATTGTGGCAGGATTTTTTAGTTTCCATAAAATAAACTTGAAAGACAACCGAAGATTAGCCAGCAAGAAAAAAAGTTTCCCTAATTCTAGCAATAATTAGTGAGCAAGAAAAGAGTTTTCTAAATATGACTGATTAATATATTGCGAGATCGTAATTTTGCTGCATGAAAAAGTCTTCTGACCATTTTTGCAACATCGGCTTCGTTGTCTACCAGGAAGGAGAAGATGAGTTCTATGGCTTCTTTTATTTCTTTCTATAACATCCAATGTTTAAATTATAATAACCATTTAAAATTCGAATAATTTCTTCAATTTCGCCTCCTCTTCCATGGTGAAGAAGAATCATATTAAGGATGTTCAAAAGCAGTTAACAAGCTGGTTTTTCGGTTTGGAAAAATTTCGAATCGAAACCGAATCAATTTGGAGGGAAAATCGGTTTTTCGGTTAACCGGTTTTCCTTTTTTTTATAAAAACTTATTTTTTTTAATTTTTCCTAAATTAAATTGTAAATATAAACAATATATATCCAAATAAAAATAAACATTCAACATATCCATTGACCATACTAACAATACATTAAAAAATGATACAAATAGAAGTGTGAAATGAAATTATTTTTTTATTAATATTATTATATATAACCGGTTTAAAAAATCGATTTCGGTTAACCGTTTTTTATTTTTTTTGAACTAGTAATCGAATTGAAAATCTAGTTTTTTGAATTTTTCGAACCGTAACCGAATCAATTTTTGGTTTGGTTCAACTTTTGCATTTTTTTGAAAACCTCTAATCATATTTCCTCATCAAAAATCTTCGTATAATTCTCTTTTTCTTGCATCAGAAAAAACCTCACAAGATGATGACTTTTTCAATGTGGGCACATGGCAAATCTAAGTTCATGGACTTGTGATTAAGCTCTTCTAAACCCCATTAATAATGCTTTCTCATCTATCAGATCCAATAAATAAAATTAACTACACCACCTCACAATCAATGCTTAAAAGAAAACAGACTTTAATAATTAATTAATTATAAAGAAATCTCCAACGGTCAAAAACTTGAGAGCCCCACAACGTTAACTCTCGTGCGAGTAACCGTTACTCTCATTCCCTCTCTCCGCAACATAACATAACAGCTACTTCACTTTCAGCTCACCTTCTGGAATCCGGGTCACTGTTTCTCTCTCCAAAGATCCAATCTTTCGCTCAGAAATAAGCGTTACACCTCAGTTTCGTATCTGGGTTTTTGTTACTTTCTCTAAGCTCTCTCCTTTCTTTGTATAATGGAGCCAGCAAAAATTGACTGGAAGAGAATAGAGTCGGTGTTTGTTGAAGATAAAGTTTATGAGATATCAATGCACCCAAATGGGTTGATTTATTGGCTCTGATGAAGTTCATGTTGATGATGAAGCCTGGTTTTGCCGACCCGGTAAAGTTTTTTTTTTTTCTTTTTTCTTTAATTTGCATATAAAATGTATGGTTTTTTGTGTTTGAGTAATGGTTTATTGAATTGAATTGGTTTGTTTATTGTTGTTTCAGATTGTAAGCATCCAAAGCAGCTGAGGATTTTTTAAAACACCGCCAAGTTCTAAGGTTTTAATCTCTATTTCCATTTATTTTCACATAAGAAAATAGTAGCATCAATGGAGTAGTTGAGGTAAATTTTGTTTTTTATTACTTTTCTCATTCTTTGTTTTGGTGAAGATTTCAAGATCAATTGAAAAGCTTCCCCTTGGAGAAGGAATCAAAGGTACCAATTTAAGTTCTTTGCTTGTCTTTTGTTAGTCCAAAGAAGTTCAGATTCAATTAATCAAAGTAAAAACTCACCTCTTTTGTGTATTTTTTCTTTTTGGTTTCAGAGATGAAATTGAAGAGAAGAGGACAAAGTCAAACATCGTTTGTATCGAATGATAAGCCAACCAAATTCGTGAAGACAGTGAAAATCAGAACCCAAATTCAGTAACACCCCAAAATCAAGTTAAGTCTTTGAAGCTGCTATCAAATCAAGCAGTGAAAAGTACAATAAACAGATCAATGACACTTACAAAATGATGAAGTTTTGCCAAGACTAAAAGCCACACTTTCAGCAAGGAACTTATTAGCGGGCAGAGATATATCACATCATATTACGACTTTTGCAATGAGATGAAGAACTGGCAACGAGAGTGAGGGAGAGGGAGAATGTAGAAAAGTTGAATGGAGGAAGGGTCAAGAGGGTGAGAAATACCGTTGAAAATGAGGGTTCTCTGAGGTTTTAGGTGAGTTGGATGGGAGAGAGAAGGAGAGGAAGCCATTGCTTGAGGTGTTGGACAAAAGAGAAATCGAAGGTTCTGAGATGGGAAATGCTAAGACAAGCAAAGGAGGAAGAAGTAAGTTCATTAACACTGTAAATTCTGTGCAGATGATAGGTGATTTAATATTGAGTTGTTTGTAAAAATTGCCTAATCATTTGATCTAATGGCTGCATTAGACCCTTTTAAACTACCATTTTTCATAGCTAGAGAAAAAGTGATTGAGCCATCTGATTGATCAATTCTTTTTTAGCTCAAGAAAATTTGTTATTGGAGTGAACTAATGACATATTAAGACTTTTGGTTTGCTAACTAACCATTAAGAATTTGTGGTTTTTAGACTGTAGAAACCATCAAGTTGACCTGTATGTGACTAAAAGGTTGATTGATCCAATTGTGCAGAAGATTTGATGAGTCAGAAAACATCCCAGTCTCTTTGAATTTGGAGAATGTGAGAAAAAAAGGAGAGGAAGTTTGTTGCAAATCAGAACTAATCCCCCCTCTCTCAATGCTTTTCTGCCACTCGTACTGCTGGAAGAACAACCCCTTCAAAGTCTCTGCATAAGGTCGATGGTAGTAACTGCTATGTTCATTCGTCTTCATAGGGCAGTTCAGAGTATTATCCTGTTAAAAAGATAGGTACAAATATGCTATGGTTTATAATAGAAGAATCTTGCAATGTCTAACTGTTAAAATCAAGGATTTCTAACTGCAATGAGCTGATAATTCTATCATGAACTATCATTTAAATGACGAAAGAGAAGGGAAACAGAAGTTTGTGCATTATTGCTCTGGTTCTAAGAGTAAGTCATATAAAGCTTGGCTGCAAATAACTGCATATAGATTTGCTTGATGTTACACTAAAGTGATGATGGTGTGACCAGGAGAGGAGAATACTTCAAGAAGTGGAACAGAACAAGGAGGCGAAAAATGGAGCTGTAGATAAAGGGAAAAGTGTTTCAATTGTTGAGGGAAGAGAAGCAAGAACTCTGGATGTATTTGGTTCCTGAAGCTTGCACCCTATCTGGCTAAAATGTTTGAACATTATGCCAATGATACATAATCATTTCATTCTTTTAGTTTATACTCTGAAACCTTCTATTCTTTATTCATTGATTCATTGCTTGTAGTCTTTATTCCTTATTCATTTTCCATTTGTAGAAGAGATTGTAAGTATGCAAAATTGTACCGAAATCCATTCAAATTGAATAAAAATTTTTGTACTTCTTCATCTCCATTGTGTGGAGTAAAAGCAAGTTCCATTTTGATGATCATGTACTTACTTTTATTTAATGGTAGCCACACTTTTTGCGGCTGTGTTCAATGAAAGATGTTATTTGATTAAATAAGGTAGCATGATATTAACAATTCATCAACTGTCAACCATAAACAAGGGGGGAAGAACATGGAGAAAAATGAAAACTTTATGCTCATTTAGGTAGGAGAACTCTAATTAAATACAATCAAGCACTTGATGGTGAATTCAAACTAAAAAATGAAAGGATGATGATTGATTAAATGTGGTGTTTAAAAATAACTTCATTTTTTCCTAAATCAAAGCTTGTTAGATAAGTTTTATACCTCCAAAATGGAGTGATAATGATAAACAAAACCCCCAGATAAAGCCACAATTTTGGGTTTGGTGCTTCTGTTTGTCCTCTTTCTAACCCTTTCCTTATTAGTATATATATACAAAGAAAAGATTCTGTTGAGATAATTTGAGCCCATTTTAGACAGAAAAAACAACAAAGACAGAGACCGCCATCAACGTTTTTAAACCCTTATCTGTCAATGCCAAAAAGCCTCCACCACCCAATTTCCAGTCATGTTATCATCAAGCTGAAAATTGTCCACTTCCAACATCCAATCAGATGATTCTAAACACCAAAAGTAATCATTTCACTACAATGAACTTGCTATGGCAAAAGCCTTCTCAAGACAGAATTTTAACCTAATTTCTCGCAAGACAGTAAATTATAACATTAAAGAAAAGAAAACCCTTCATGTCAAATTAAAATAAAACCCAGAATTTTATTTTCATCGTTCTGTTCTGTACATAGATTAAACAAAATCTAAGTAACAGGTGTTAAAGATTTCACCAAAAGGTGAAGAAAAGACTTAACATTGACTTTTGAACTGGAAAAACTAAACCCGCAATAATGAAAAACACTCAGGTAGCGCAACAACAACAAGAGAAGAAAGGAAGAAAAAAAAAAAAGCTAACTCATGGGAAAAATAGAGGGAATAAAATTTAAAAAAAAAAAAAATCTAAATAAGAGAAAATAATTAATCCCATATATACAAACCAGGACCCGATTAAATCGAAAAGAGCTAACATAAATCTAATCTAAGCGCAAGTTGCAGAGCATACAGTCCAAGATCCTGGACCACACGAAGCGCGCACGTGGGTAGATTCTCCTCGTGTACGTTCTTGACTCTCGAACAAAATCCTCCATGGTTTCCACAAAAAGATTCAAGCTTCTCACAGGAGGAACATAGAGAGTCAAAGGGACGGCAGAGAAAGCCACAGTGAAGAACAGCTGCAACATTATGAAAGTTGGTCGTGGTGAAGAAGTAAGCGAGGTTTCTTCCCGGTGGGTTTGGAGAGTAAAAGGTTTGAGAAAATTTTTGAAGTGTAAATTACGGTTAGAATTGGTGACTAAAAGGATCGAAGAAAGAGAGAAAAGGGATAAGTTCTGGAAATCTAAAGAAAGATAAAGATTTTTATTGATTGATTATTCAGAGTTTCTTTTCACGTTTCCAAAAAAGACTGGTTGGTAGGTCGTTGGAAATGACTTGGTGGCTGGCTTCCTACGCAGATTATTTTTATATATTAATTTAAGAATTAGAGTTTTATTAGGGTGTAAAATATAGGCCAACTGTTTCTATTGTTTTTATGTATTATATTTTACTATTTTAGGCATCATATATTTGCAAAATTAAGTGCTTTCTAATGTGTATTTTTTCTCATACCTAGATTATACTAATAGTAGATACATATATAGATATTTATGGGTCTGTTTGTTTAATTATTTTTGTACTATCATATCTCTATCCTATCTAAAATACCCATTTGTTTTCCTATTCTGAAAATCATATTATATTATATTTAATTATTTTTAAACTCCCTATATTTGTTAATTTAACTAAACACACTAAAAAAATTTAGAAATTGATAAAAACACCCCTACCCACCTATATTTTCTAGATTCTGGCTACCACAGCTAGAAGGTGATCAGAATCTAGTATAATAGAGCACTATCTGTTGGATCTGGCTGTTGATGGCTAGACACGTTTGGCCGTCAACGATAACATATCTGACTTTTTCCAACCAGATCTATAGTAGATTTGACTGAAAAATGCTAGATCGGCACACTACTGGCCAGATCCAACAGATAGTGCAAATTACATATTTTATCTTTTATGGGTATAAAATAAGTAAAACTCAAATTTACAAAAAAAAATGAAAAAAAAAATGTGAGTATTAGTAAAGTAAAAATATTAATTCAGCAAATGAGAAGGAAATATGGGGTTGTTAAAGAATACCTATTTTAATTTGTATAATTTTTTTTTTGAATAAACCCAATAATTATTTTCCCATAACTTGAACACAAGACTCTTGAGTATAACCAACCATAGTGAAATTTGTATAAATTTTTAACAATGTACATCTAAAATAATAGAGTAAACGACTTGTTCCCACCCATGGTTTGCCTTAATGACACTTTCCCACCCAAAAAGATTCAAAATACCATTTTTCCACGTAAAGTTAATATTCTGTTACTACCCAAAGTTGATTTCGGTCGATTTTGACAGTGAAAATTCTCTCAATCACCACAATTTGAACCTTCGGTCTCCTCTTTACAAAAACTCTTCCATTCCAGCACTTGATTTCTTCCCGATTGTCAATCATCGTAAAGCTAGGGTTTCGTATTCTTAGCAGATTTATGACTGATTCTGACGGTCGAATATTCAGTTGATCACAACCATTCGATCCACTAGCTTCTATTTTACAAAATCCCTCTTATCTTGACTCTTGATAACTTACCTAACATCAGCTGAGAAAGTAAAGTGTATTTTGGGTATTAACAAAATATAAACTTTGGGTGGAAAATAAGCATTTTGAAACTTTTTGGGTGGAAAATGTCATTAAGGGAAACCTTGGGTGGAATAAAAAAGCCGTTTGCTCAAAATAATATCACATAATTGGTTGTCAATTTTAATGTGCGAAATTGATGCTGTAACATCATACTAAATATTTTTACGGTACAAAGGGTGGACGCTTGTAAGGAGATGAGTGGATAGAGTTCATTAATGGGCGTGTCGGTTAGTTGTTGAACTTGAAAGGCGACAATTCATACGATGGCCATTCAATGCTTGGCAAAAGCATACATAGCTGTTTTGACCTGAGGGCTCCAGAAAATAACCTTTGCTTGTACAATCTTTAATTTATGGGGAAACTGGTGGAGCACACCGAGTCTTGTAGAAAGAAATCTTTTAAAATGGTAAGAGATCTGTGGAGGAGATGAGCCAATTGTCAAATCATTTATAATTTTATGGGTTTTCACGTGTTGCATGAATCTCTATCATTAAAGCACCAAGGCGGGTTCCTGAAGCCTTGCACCCTATCTGGCTAAAATGTTTGAAAATTATGCCACTGATACATCATTCATTTCATTCTTTTAGTTTATACTCTGAAACCTTCATTTCTTTATTCATTGATTCATTGCCTTGTAGTCTTTATTCCTTATTCATTTTCCATTTGTAGAAGAGATTGTAAGTATGCAAATTGTACCGAAATCCATTCAAATTGAATAAAATTTTTGTTACTTCTTCACATTTGTGTGGAGTAAAAGCAAGTTCCAATATTCTGATGATCATGTTTTACTTTTATTTAATGGGAGCCCACTCGGCTGTGTTCAATGAAAGATGTTATTTGATTAATAAAGGTAGCATGATATTAATCAATTCATAACTGTCAAACCATAAACAAGGGGGGGAAGAACATGGAGAAAAATGAAACTTTATGCTCATTTAGGTAGGATGAACTCTAATTAAATACAATCAAGCACTTGATGGTGAATTCAAACTAAAAAAAGGAAAGGAGATGATTGATTAATGTGAGTGGTGTTTTAAAATAACTCATTTTTTTCCGCCTAAATCAAAGCTTGTTTTAGATAAGTTTTATAACTCCCAAAATGGAGTGATAAGTAAACAAAACCCCCAGAAAAAGCCACAATTTTGGGTTTGGTGCTTCTGTTTGTCCTTCTTTCTAACCCCTTCCTTATTAGTATATATATACAAAGAAAAGATTCTGTTGAGATAATTCTGAGCCCATTTTAGACAGAAAAAAAAACACAAAGACAGAGACCGCCATCAACGTTTTCTAAACCCTTATCTTGTCAATGCCAAAAAGCCTCCACACCAAATTCCAGGCATGCTTATCATCAAGCTGAAACTTGTCCACTTCCAACATCCAATCAGATGATCAAACACCAAAAGTAATCATCTTTCACATACAATGAACTTCATATGGCAAAAGCCTTCTCAAGACAGAATTTTAACATATTTCTCGCAAGACAGTAAATTATAACATTAAAGAAAAGAAAACCCTTCATGTCAAATTAAAATAAAAACCCAGAATTTATTTTCATCGTTCTGTTCTGTACATAGATTAAACAAAATCTAAGTAACAGAGTGTTAAAGATTTCACCAAAAGGTGAAGAAAAAACTTAACATTGACATTCTTGAACTGGAAAAACTAAACCCGCAATAATGAAAAACACCGGTAGCGCAAAAACAACAAGAGAAAAGGAAGAAAAAAAAAAAAAAAGCTAACTCATGGGAAAAATAGAGGGAATAAAATTTAAATAAGTTCATGGACTTGTGATTAAGCTCTTCTAAACCCGAATTAATAAATAATTAATAATGCTTTCTCCATCTATCAGATCCAATAAATAAAATTAACTACACCCACCTCACAATCAATGCTTAAAAGAAAAACAGACTTTAATAATTAATTAATTATAAAGAAATCTCCAACGGTCAAAAACTTGACGAGCCCCACCAACGTTAACTCGCTGTCGAGTAACCGTTACTTCTCATTCCCTCTCTCCTGCAACATAACATAACAGCTACTTCACTTTCAGCTCACCTTCTGGAATCCGGGTCACTGTTTCTCTCTCCAAAGATCCAATCTTTCGCTCAGAAATAAGCGTTACACCTCAGTTTCGTATCTGGGTTTTTGTTACTTTCTCTAAGCTCTCTCCCTTTCTCTTGTATAATGGAGCCAGCAAAAATTGACTGGAAGAGAATAGAGTCGGTGTTTGTTGAAGATAAAGTTTATGAGACTATCAATGCACCCAAATGGGTTGATTTATTGGCTCCTGATGAAGTTCATGTTGATGATGAAGCCTGGTTTTGCAGACCCGGTAAAGTTTTTTTTTTTTCTTTTTTCTTTCTTTAATTTGCATTAAAATGTATGTGTTTTTTGTGTTTTGAGTAATGGTTTTATTGAATTGAATTGGTTTGTTTATTGTTGTTTCAGATTGTAAGCATCCAAAGACAGCTGAGGATTTGTTTAAAACACCGCCAAGTTCTAAGGTTTTAATCTCTATTTCCATTTATTTTCACATAAGAAAATAGTAGCATCAATGGAGTAGTTGAGGTAAATTTTGTTCTTTTATTACTTTTCTCATTCCTTTGTTTTGGTGAAGATTTCAAGATCAATTGAAAGACTTCCCCTTGGAGAGAGGAATCAAAGGTACCAATTTAAGTTCTTTGCTTTTTGTTCTTTTGTTAGTCCAAAGAAGTTCAGATTCAATTAATCAAAGTAAAAACTCACTCTTTTTTGTGTATTTTTTTCTTATTTGGTTTCAGAGATGAAAGATTGAAGAGAAGTGGACAAAGTCAAACATCGTTTGTATCGAATGATAAGCCAACCAAATTCTGTGAAGACAGTGAAAATCAGAACCCAAATTCAGTAACACCCCAAAATCAAGTTAAGTCTTTGAAAGCTGCTATCAAATCAAGCAGTGAAAAGTACAATAAACAGATCAATGACACTTCACAAAATGATGAAGTTTTGCCAAGACTAAAAGCCACACTTTCAGCAAGGAACTTATTAGCGGGCAGAGATATATTCAATCATATTACAGACTTTTGCAATGAGATGAAGAAACTGGCAACGAGAGTGAGGGAGAGGGAGAATGTAGAAAAGTTGAATGTGAGGAAGGGTCAAGAGGGTGAGAATATCACCGTTGAAAATGAGGGTTCTTCTGAGGTTTTAGGTGAGTTGGATGGGAGAGAGAAGGAGAGGAAGCCATTGCTTGAGGTGTTGGACAAAGAGAAATCTGAAGGTTCTGAGATGGGAAATGCTAAGGACAAGCAAAGGAGGAAGAAGTAAGTTCATTAACACTGTAAATTCTGTGCAGATGATAGGTGATTTTAATTATTGAGTTGTTTGTAAAAATTGCATAATCATTTGATCTAATTGGCTGCATTATGACCCTTTTAAACTACCATTTTTCATAGCTAGAGAAAAAGATGATTGAGCCATCTGATTGATCACAATTCTTTTTTAGCTCAAGAAAAATTTGTTCTTATTGCAGTGAACTAATGACATATTAAGACTTTTGGTTTGCTAACTAAGCCATTAAGAATTTGTGGTTTTTAGACTGTAGAAACCATCAAGTTGACCTGTATATGTGACTAAAAGGTTGATTGATGTCCAATTGGTGCAGAAGATTTGATGAGTCAGAAAACATCCCAGTCTCTTTGAATTTGGAGAATGTGAAGAAAAAAGGAGAGGACCGTTTGTTGCAAATCAGAACTAATCCCCCCTCTCCTCAATGCTTTTCTGCCACTCGTACTGCTGGAAGAACAACCCCTTCAAAGTCGTCTGCATACAGGTCGATGGTACGTAACTGGCTATGCTTCATTCTGTCTTCAATTAGGGCAGTTCAGAGTATTATCCTGTTAATAAAGACTAGTGTACCAAATATGCTATGGTTTATAATAGAAGAATCTTGCAATGTCTAAACTGTTAAAATCAAGGATTTCTGAACTGCAATGAGCTGATAATTCTATCATGAACTATCATTTAAATGACGAAAGAGAAGGGAAACAGAATGTTTTGTGCATTATTGCTCTGGTTCTAAGAGTTAAGTCAATATAAATGCTTGGCTGCAAATAACTGCATATAGATTTGCTTGATGTTACACTAAAGTGATGATGTTGTGACCAGGAGAGGAGAATACTTCAAGAAGTGGAACAGAACAAGGAGGCGAAAAATGGAGCTGTAGATAAAGGGAAAAGTGTTTCAATTGTTGAGGGAAGAGAAGCAAGAACTCTGGATGTATTTTGGTTCCTGAAGCCTTGCACCCTATCTGGCTAAAATGTTTGAACATTATGCCACTGATACAATTCATTCATTTCATTCTTTTAGTTTATACTCTGAAACCTTTCTATTCTTTATTCATTGATTCATTGCCTTGTAGTCTTTATTCCTTATTCATTTTCCATTTGTAGAAGAGATTGTAAGTATGCAATAATTGTACCGAAATCCATTCAAATTGAATAAAAATTGTTTGTACTTCTTCATCTCCATTTGTGTGGAGTAAAAGCAAGTTCCAATATTCTGATGATCATGTAAAATTATTACTTTTTATTTAATGGGAGCCACACTTTTCGGCTGTGTTCAATGAAAGATGTTATTTGATTAAATATAAGGTAGCATGATATTAATCAATTCATCAACTGTCAAACCATAAACAAGGGGGGAAGAACATGGAGAAAAATGAAAACTTTATGCTCATTTAGGTAGGATGAACTCTAATTAAATACAATCAAGCATCTGTAACGGTGAATTCAAACTAAAAAAGGAAAGGAGATGATTGATTAAAAAATCTTTATATGCCCCACTGAATGTATCTTTATAAAAGTAGCATTGCTCTTGATTAAATGTGGTGTTTAAAAATAACTTCATTTTTTCCGCCTAAATCAAAGCTTGTTTTAGATAAGTTTTATAACTCCCAAAATGGAGTGATAAGTAATAACCAAAACCCCCAGAAAAAGCCACAATTTTTGGGTTTGGTGCTTCTGTTTTGTCCTTCTTTCTAACCCTTTCCTCATATTAGTATATATATATACAAAGAAAAGATTCTGTTGAGATAATTCTGAGCCCATTTTAGACAGAAAAAAACAACAAAGACAGAGACCGCCATCAACGTTTTTTAAACCCTTATCTTGTCAAATGCCAAAAAGCCTCCACCTACCCAATTTCCAGTCATGCTTATCATCAAGCTGAAACTTGTCCACTTCCAACATCCAATCAGATGATTCTAAACACCAAAAGTAATCATCTTTCACATAGCAATGAACTTCCATATGGCAAAAGCCTTCTCAAGACAGAATTTTAACCTAATTTCTCGCAAGACAGTAAATTATAACATTAAAGAAAAGAAAACCCTTCATGTCAAATTAAAATAAAAACCCAGAATTTTATTTTCATCGTTCTGTTCTGTACATAGATTAAACAAAATCTAAGTAACAGAGTGTTAAAGATTTCACCAAAAGGTGAAGAAAAGACTTACACATTGACATTCTTTGAACTGGAAAAAACTAAACCCGCAATAATGAAAAACACTCAGGTAGCGGCAACAACAACAAGAAGAAAAGGAAGAAGAAAAAAAAAAAAAGCTAACTCATGGGAAAAATAGAGGGAATAAAATTTAAAAAAAAAAATCTAAATAAGAGAAAATAATTAATCCCATATATACAAACCAGGACCCGATTAAATCGAAAAGAGCTAACATAAATCTAATCTAAGCGCAAGTTGCAGAGCATACAGTCCAAGATCCTGGACCACACGAAGCGCGCACGTGGGTAGATTCTCCTCGTGTACGTTCTTGACTCTCGAACAAAATCCTCCATGGTTTCCACAAAAAGATTCAAGCTTCTCACAGGAGGAACATAGAGAGTCAAAGGGACGGCAGAGAAAGCCACAGTGAAGAACAGCTGCAACATTATGAAAGTTGGTCGTGGTGAAGAAGTAAGGGAGGTTTCTTCCCGGTGGGTTTGGAGAGTAAAAGGTTTGAGAAAATTTTTGAAGTGTAAATTACGGTTAGAATTGGTGACTAAAAGGATCGAAGAAAGAGAGAAAAGGGATAAGTTCTGGAAATCTAAAGAAAGATAAAGATTTTTATTGATTGATTATTCAGAGTTTCTTTTCACGTTTCCAAAATAGACTGGTTGGTAGGTTGTTGGAAATGACTTGGTGGCTGGCTTCCTACGCAGATTATTTTTATATATTAATTTAAGAATTAGAGTTTTATTAGGGTGTAAAATATAGGCCAACTGTTTCTATTGCTTTTATGGATTATATTTTACTATTTTAGGCATCATATATTTGCAAAATTAATTCCTTTATAAAGCATCTACAAATAACTTTTTATATAATTTAAATTCTTTATTATAGAGAGTCTATTTATAAAAACAAGAATTTAACATATTTTTTATCTTTAAAATATAAATTAAAGAGTGAGTTTTGTTCTTTATATTTAGAAAGTTAAATTTCATTCTCTATTCTAATTTTAATTAATAAACTATAAATTCTTATGTATTTTATTTATTAATTCTCTCTACCATTAAGTCTTTTTCTTAAAAATAAAGAATATTTTCATTAAATTTAAAGAGTCTATTAGATTTGAATGAAAATTATGTTCTCTATATTTAAAAATTAATAAAGATAAATATGCTCTTTAAAATAAAGAGTACCATTAGAGATGCTCTAATGTGTATTTTTTTTCATACCTAGATTATACTAATAGTAGATACATTATCTTCGAGTCATTCTCTATATAGATATTTAGGGTCCATTTGTTTAATTATTTTTGCTTTATCCTATCCAAAATATACATTTATCTTATCCAAAATATACATTTGTTTCCCTATTCTGAAAATCATATTTTATTTTATTCACTTATTTTTAAACTCTATAAGTTTGTTAATTTAACTAAACACCCCCCAAAAAAAGTTTAGAAATTGACAAAAACACCCCCTCTACCCACATTTTCCAGATTCCGACCACCATCGCCAGAAGATGGCTGGAATATAGTATAATGGAGCATTACCGGTTGGATTTGGTCGGTAGTGTGCCGATTTAGCATTTTGCAGTCAGATCCACTATGGATCTAGTCGGAAAAAGCCAGATATGGCCGTCGTTGATGACCAAACATGTCTAGTCATCAATGGCCAAATTTGGGATCCACGATGGATCTGATCGGAAAAGACTATATCGACGCACGACCGGTTAGATCTGGCTGGTCGTGTGTCGATACGGCGACTCCGGCCACCCTCCGACAGTGATAGTCAGTTGTCGGCATTTAATGGGTACGTGGGGTATTTTTGTTAATTTCAATATTTTATTGCAAAGGTGTTTAGCTAAATCAATAAACCTAGGGGGTGTTTTGTTAATTTTTAAATTTTGCCTCGTAATAACTACCAAATGCTTGCTTTTTCAAAAATCATATCCAAAATAATAAAAGAAGCGCACCATATACCTTCTTTTTAGATTTGGATCATGTTTATACATGTCGGTTAAGGATTCGTAAATGGTAAAAGATGTCGATTTTTAACTTTGCAAGTAATGAAAATTTATTAGGATAGTTATTGTATGAGGTCTACCCAACAATTTTCTGAAAACCGGACCGGGCAATGACCCGTTCAAGGGTCCGGTTTCCGGTTTGACCGGTTTGACTGGTTGGATCGGTCGGTTGGACCGTAATTTGTAAAATTACATTTTAGTCCCTAAAGGTTTAAAATTCATCAAAAACACCCCTATAATACTGCCTTAAGGTTTGAAATCTATCTAAAACACCCCTGTCATGCGAAGATTTTGGTGAGTGGTGACGGCAGCGACGATCGACGGCCAATGGAAGCTGGAATCTTGGGGCTTTTGATGTGTAGGTGCCGACGACTCTGATGATGGTGCCACGGAGTTCCATCGGCGCCGGAATCAACAAAATAACTCTGACGGTAGCGTGAAGTTTAGGTGGACGGCGAGCGACGATGGCCACTGAAAATGGCAGGGTTTTGTAGTGGAGATGCCGTCAAGTCTAATGGCGGTGATTTCTCCCTCGATCGGTGCCGGAATCCGGCGAGATTCAACCGCGATTGGACCGCGATTCGGCACTATTCTGGCGGTTCAACCGCGGTCCAATCCGATTTAAATGCAAATAACGGTTTTTTACTTATTCCGGACCGGAAATGCCGCCGGTCACCGGTCGAACCGGTCCGACCGGATGGTCCGGTCCGGTTTTCAGAACCTTGCTACCCAATGCTAGATGCAGAGGCACAATAAAACCAAATTTTATATCTCGCAATCACCTCAATCAACCTAGGTATTCCATTTCTGAGATTGAGAGTTCCAAGGCTTGGTAGAGGCTTTGACACCGAAGCGAAGGTAGTCGCCTGTTCACTCTCCTTCAATCGATTTAGATATTGAATCGTATCTTTTGGAGAGAGGTGTATAAGCTCTCCCTTTGACTCAAGAGGGCGTTCCACCACTACGACTGATATAGACGCAGTTCCCTCCTGAAAAAAATATCAAAAGGGAAGCCCCGCCATGGGGCAAATTGCCTATTTTATCTTTTACAGGTATAAAATAAGTAAAACTCAAATTTACCAAAAAAATAAAAAAAATGTGAGTATTAGTAAAGTAAAAATATTAATTCAGCAAATGAGAATGAAATATAGGGTTGTTAAAGAATACCTAATTTAATTTGTATAAATTTTTTTTTGAGTAAACCCAATAATTATTTCTCCCGTAACTTGAACACGAGACCCTTGAGTATAACTAACCCTAGTGAAATTTGTATAAAATTTTAACAATAAGTACATCTAAAATAATAGGGTAAACAACATTTTTCCCACCCATGGTTTGCCTTAATACATTTTCCCACCCAAAAACTTTCAAAATACCACTTTTTCACCCAAAGTTAATATTTAGTTACTACCAAAAGCTGATTCCAGCCAATTTCAACAGCGAAAATTCTCTCAATCACCACCATTTGAACATTCAGTCTCCTCTCTACAAAAGCTTTTTCACTCCAGTACTTGATTTCTCCCCAATTGCTAGCCACCATAAAGCTAGAGTTTTCGTGTTTTTAGTTGATTTATGGCTGATTCTGACAGCTAAATATTTAGTCGGTCACAACCATTCGATCCACTAGCTTCTATTTTATAAAACCCCTCTTATCTTGACTCATGATAACTCATCTAATGTCAGTTGAAAAAGTAAAGTGTATTTTAGATATTAATAAAATATAAACTTTGGGTAGAAAATAAGTATTTTAAAACTTTTTGGGTGGGAAAATGTCATTAAGGCAAACCTTGAGTGGAAAAAGAAAGTCAGTTTGCTCAAAATAATATCACGTAATTGGTTGTCAATTTTAATGTGCAAAATTGATGTTGTAACATCATACTAAATATTTTTACGGTACAAAGGGTGAACGCTTGTAAGGAGATGAGTGGATAGAGTTCATTAATGGCCGTGTCCGTTAGTTGTTGAATTTGAAAGGCGACATACGATGGCTATTCAATGCTTGGCAAAAGCATATATAAATATAGCTGTTTTGACTTGAGGGCTCCAGAAAATAACCTTTGCTTGTACAATCTTTAATTTATGGGGAAACTAGTGGAGCACACCGAGTCTTGTAGAAAGAAATCTTTTAAAATGGTAAGAGATCTGTGGAGGAGATGAACCAATTGTCAAATCATTTATAGTTTTATGGGTTTTCACGTGTTGCATGAATCTCTATCATTAAAGCACCAAGGCTATTGAATAAAACATGTGTAATGCTCCAAATTTTCAAGACTTTTCCTAAAAATTGACCAAACCCACGAGATTTTTGCTAGAAATTGTTCTTGTACACAATATATGATCAATTAATTTGAATATTTATATTAATGACTCTTTATATCAAAAGAACACTGCTTTGGGCCCATTCACGAGGGTTGGCCCACTTTACTCAAAGCACCCCTAGCCGCTTGAGTGATGCGCTTAGGCCACTGGGGATGAAGCGGGCTGGGCTGGGCTGCTTGAGCGGCTCGGGTCCATCGGGCCGCTGAGATTAAGAAGCCCAATTATTTCACTTTTCCACGTGTCGAAACCTAGCTACGATCTCACGGAAGAATCAATAGACTTGAAGTACTGGAGTTACGCTCTAAAATTCACTGCCCTCTCCTTCTCAGACTCAGCTCTTTCATATAAGCAATCGCAAAACAGAAGACCAAACAGAGGAGATTAGGTTTTTTTCAACTTACGAAATGGCAACGGCCGGACGTATAAGATCGAGTCTGTCTCTCTTCAGCAAAGTTATCAGATCCGATTCTGTCGCTTCTCAGCGATACATTCTTCATCCGCAGGTAACGAATCGCGACACAGAAAGTGTTTTCATTGTTTTGGAATCTGATCTTACGAATTGATATCTTAGGTCCTATTTCATGTTTAGTCGATGATAATATTGGTCACCTTTTTTTAAGTTTGCTTCAATAGAGCTGAATTTTTCTTGATTGTTGAAATGCTGTCTAATTTTGGTGCATTGTTTTCTTACAGTTGTCGAAGAATTTTGCAACGGTCCCAGGGCAAAAGGAGGAGAAAGTTAAGGTAAGTGAGGGAGTATAAACTCAGTTGTTCTCAGTGTATTTTGTTTATTAGGGATTAAAAAAGAAAAAACATTTGTGAAGAGTTCAGTTTGTTGCGAAGCTTGATTCTTGATAAGGTTTGATTTGCAAATTAGTATTGTAGTTATGCTGGGGGTTTACTATATTGTTAATAATGTGCTGATATGTTTTTTGTTTAATCTAAATGATTTTGTATGTTGTCAGGAACATTAGAGTATTTTGTATGTTCAATCAACGCTGTGAGCCAGTTTGTTAATATACATAGAAATGGGAAATGTAGAGTTTGTTTATTAGTAATCTGTTTCATTTGTTTCTTTTAACCCTGTTTCGGTTGTTGATGTTTTAGGTGCCTATGGCCTTGTTTGGGGGAACTGGAAACTATGCCTCTGCATTGTTCCTTGCAGCAGTGAAAGCTAATTCCCTTGAGAAAGTTGAGACTGAGCTTCTTGATCTTGTTGAGGCTTCAAAGAGAGCTCCTACATTTTTTCAATTCATGAAGGACTTGGCTGTGCCTGCAGATATAAGAGTTAAGGCCATTAATGATATCTGCGCTCAAGCTAAATATTCAGAGACTACAAAGAACTTCTTGGGTATGATTGTAACTGGTTTGATTTTTGAAATTTGAAAATGTCCCGTA
Source organism: Pistacia vera (assembly GCF_008641045.1). Taxonomy (NCBI): domain Eukaryota; kingdom Viridiplantae; phylum Streptophyta; class Magnoliopsida; order Sapindales; family Anacardiaceae; genus Pistacia; species Pistacia vera. The sequence goes on from NW_022196057.1 coordinate 293,673, forward strand.
GCGGCATTAACATGTGTTGTTTTTCCTTTTTGTTTCTGCATTTATACATTATGTACAATAGTGAATAAGTTTGATAGTGTTTTTTTTTTTTTTTTTTTGGGGGGGGGGGGGGGGGGGGGGGGCGCGGGGGGGGGGAGAACTTTCTTGTGAAAGTCTGTATGTTGCTGGTGACTGTATAACTTAATATTGTTAAGGTAAATTTATATGCTCTGATTTGATTTTAGCTTCTGATTACTTAGATGCCACATCAACTTAATCATCGGCAGATGCCCCATTCCTCCTACTTGTATGATTTGGTGGGGTTTTACCTATTAGTTTCCTACAACAACTTGGTTTCAACTTCTCTGGTTTGGTCATAAGTGAAGCCAGAAATTTTGGACTTGACAGCACACTGAGAAAGTTTAGGTGATGGTCTTTGGATTGATTAGAGTCAGTGTTATTGTTCCTAATTTAGTTTGAGGCTGTGCATTTATCCCCCAGGGTTGCGTTCAGTGGTTAAGACATATGGCTTCCAATCAAGAAGTAGGAATTCAAACTCAATAAATTCATAAGAACAGTTGGGGAATTTCTAGAGTAAAAAATAATATTAATAATAAAAAGAAGGCTATCACAGTTACCAGACCTCCAATCATTACTTGTGTTTTTTCAATAGCATTATTTTAATTTTATTTGTTAGTTTTCTAGTTTGGGCTATATTCGGTTTTCTTGAATGATGGTAGATGTGTAGTGTATATAGCACTTATTAAATGTAAGAAAGGTCATAGATTATGTCAATGATTTATTGAAATTTCCTACCAGTTGTATTGGCTGAGAATGAGAGGCTGAGGTATGTAGACAGCATTGCAGAGAGATTTGTGGAGTTGACTATGGCACATAAGGGAGAAGTGAAAGTAATTGTCACAACTGTCATTGTAAGTTTACTCCATCAATTTTGAAATTTCTATTGGAAAGAGTCATTTGTTATTTCACTTGTACAGAGCACTTGTATTCATTTTTTATTTCATATGGAAATTGATGGTTAATCTTAAACTTATATTAAGCAAATGTATTGTAGCATAATTATAATGGGCTTTCATGTGTGTATACTTATTTATTGTGCATTCACTGTTTACGAACTTGCTGATTTATGGGAATGTTATTGTAATGCAGAAATAAATCCTTAATCTGTGAGCCATATTTGGCTTCTTTCCCTAGAAATTGTGTTTTTTATGCAAATAACACTTTTATAAGCTTGATGTTTACTTTGATCTGTGCTGTGTACTGTTATATACATCTTCTGTCACCCAATGCTAGGTGGACCTTATCATGTCAACGTCTTATATTGTTCTTGACATCCACAAATTTGCTGCTTGAATTGAGAACCTTTCTAACATGTTTAAAGCCATCATTACTCCTAAATTTCCTCTTCTCAACTGTCGTGATTTTGTGCCAGCCTCTCCCCCCAGAAGAGGAGAAAGATTTGAAAGAAACACTGCAAGATATACTTGGAATAGGGAAGAAGGCTAAGGTTGAACAAAAGGTACTATTTATAACCCATGAACAAAGTTGCTTGTATTTCATTTCAGAGTTCAGTTAACAGGGGAAGTGTATTTAAATTTCTCTTATATATGCCAGATTGATCCAAGCATTCTTGGTGGACTCGTGGTAGAGTTTGGGCAAAAGGTGTTTGACATGTCCATTAAGACTAGGGCACGACAAATGGAGAGGTTCCTGCGTGAACCTGCTAACTTTGGCATCATCTAAGGCGCCAGTCACCCAAGCACTAGATTTTCAAGTTACTTCTGCATAATTTGGGATGCTCCAAGAAGAAAAAAAATTACTTATATTCTTGTTTGATTCTGTTTGATCATGCTCTGCCTTTTCATGTGATGGAATGCATCCATTGGAAAATAAAAGTTACTTTTGCCTTTCACATTACTTTAAAGCAAAAACAACTATTAGACTTAACTTTTCTTTTTGTGGTTCTCCGTTTAGTGATACCATTTGTGATCATAATTTGTTCAAATACTCTTTCTTGCACATGAACAAAATCCTGTACATGGTTTGCATTCTTTCTTTCGGACTTTAAGCGCAGATGCTTTTACGCTGACTTGCTGGTTTGAGATAGATGTTGCTGCTCGCTCTCAGCTCAATAGGTGTTAATTAATGGCGAATTCGTATGTAATCAAATCAATGCACTTGTGAGTAATCACTTTGCCACCAAGCTAGAGATGGGAATATTGGAGCCTTACAAGAATATTTCTTGTTGGCATTAACATAAATGGTTTATCCGCACAATGGAAAAGAATATAATATGAAGTCAATCTAAACGACGTATTTTGCTGTGAAGGCTCTACATAATAATTGGGTATTAAAAGAAAAGTGGGGAAGAAATGTCCAATCTGGCCAAAAATAGAAAAGGAGAGTACATTAATATTAACCTTCAAATGCAATTGTTTTGCTAAGCTTTCCGATGTGACTTGTCATATAATGGAAGCAAACCTGATTCTCTCATATGCCCATAGAATGTTGATCTCTAAAAGGAAAAGCAGTTTTTACGCATTTTTGACTAATATGAAATTTCTACTCATTTTATGCCCATATAGCTGAATCAATAATTGCAATATCCATATTCTTAAACGGTAAAGAANTGCTTTTACGCTGACTTGCTGGTTTGAGATAGATGTTGCTGCTCGCTCTCAGCTCAATAGGTGTTAATTAATGGCGAATTCGTATGTAATCAAATCAATGCACTTGTGAGTAATCACTTTGCCACCAAGCTTGAGATGGGAATATTGGCGCCTTACAAGAATATTTCTTGGTGGCATTAACATAAATGGTTTATCCGCGCAATGGAAAAGACTATAATATGAAGTCAATCTATACGACGTATTTTGCTGTGAAGGCTCTACATAATAATTGGGTATTAAAAGAAAAGTGGGGAAGAAATGTCCAATCTGGCCAAAAATAGACAAGGAGAGTACATTAATATTAACCTTCAAATGCAATTGTTTTGCTAAGCTTTCCGATGTGACTTGTCATATAATGGAAGCAAACCTGATTCTCTCATATGCCCATAGAATGTTGATCTCTAAAAGGAAAAGCAGTTTTTACGCATTTTTGACTAATATGAAATTTCTACTCATTTTATGCCCATATAGCTGAATCAATAATTGCAATATCCATATTCTTAAACGGTAAAGAAATTTATATGCCTGTTCTTTGGCCATTTCCATATCCTACTGTTAAGATGGTTGAAAAATTCTGCATCTCAAAATCCAATTGCTTTATTTTGAAGGAATCACCTTCCACTGTTTAACTTCTCACCCCTCTTCCATGTTAATGTGAAAGTGTGATAGCTTTTCATGCCATTATTTCCTGAATCAGCTTCTCTTCTTCTAGTCCTGGCCCAGCATTTTAACATAAATCAAATTAAATGATAAAAAATAATCCATGTGTAATGTACAAATCTAGTACAAATTCGTAACAACTTTCAAGTCTAGTTGTATTTTCTTGTCTTTTTAACCAAGTAGGATGTTGCTTTGTTCAGCCACACAACTCCCCCCGTGGACAGGTGTTGATAATCGATCACAATGCTTTTGAAGCTTTTGAGTAACTTGAGAGTTTCCCACTCTCTTTTTCCCCAGAATATCGCGGCTGTCTCCATCGCCTTCTTATTAATTTATAGCACTTAACCCTGCAACGTATGAATATGAACAAGACAAAACATTGCCCTTGTTTGTAATTTGAAGAAATGAATATGACCCTTTTTCAATATTCTTCCTCGGACAACGACTTGGAATTGCCCTGGAGAGCGTTTATCATCATACTTTTAATATTATTTTTGTTAAAGAATAAAAGAGCTTGTTGGGCGGCATGTACAGGGAATTGAATTAGGTAATGAAAAGGAACCATCAAGGAAGATAACTATGACAGCGCATAAAGACAATGCGTGGGGTTTATTTGTTATATATATTTATCTGATCGATGATAGCAACACTTCTGTAAATTCTAATAATAATACAATAAAATACAATTCTACAACTACATGGTGTAATAATATTAAATAAAAAGCACTTTTCTGACTGTAATTTTGAGTGAAAGCAATGCATGCTTTTGCAACAAGTTTAATTTAACCCTGGGAGCTTTTGTTAGGTTTGGCTTCATGACTTTATATATTGAGATTTGGTTATTTTGTCAAATTTTATATTTGCCCAGAAACACAGCTGAATTACAATTTGATTTCATTATGGCAAACGAACTGTAGGAGGAGAAAAGAAAACAAAAAGGAGAAAAAGCTTTAGCATATATCAGAATCTGAAAAAAGTTTTTGGAATGATGGAACAAATTGATGATATTTTGAATTTGGAAATCTTTTCAGGTTGAATGGGAAAAGATCTATTATTTATGGTACGAATTTTGCAGACTGATAGTAACAAGTCCTCTCAGCAATTAATATTGCAGCAAAAACTCCATATATGTTTAATTATAATTCTGAATTAGTAATTTATAAGTTCATTCTTTTTATCTCACGGGACTTCAAGTTCTTTAATTTTCTTCCTACAATCACAACTCTCCTCTCATTTGCATGAAGTCCCTTTCCTTTGTATCAAGAAACGTTTTCCAGTTTCAGCTGAATTGTATTTTAAGTAATTTGATAGATCTAGGAAGTAATATAATATGCATATTAATGAGTACCCGTTTATAATCTTATATTAATTTAACAGAATCATAACTTTAGGAGAAAGAATGAACTGCATCATTTTGACCAAAACAGAAAAGGGTGCCGGCATATTTTTGTTTTTCTCTGAAATATTCATAACCCTGAGAGAGGGTCCATGAATTGCTTGAGAAAGCAAAGTTAACTGTTAACTCCGCCAACAGACAAAACTATAGAAAGTTTTCACGTTTGTCATCAGAAACAAGAGGGAAAAAAAAAAAAAAAGATTCCCCAGAACCATCCATTAAACGTTCAACATTTTGTTATTAATGGAGAAATGAAATGTACCAAAAGTACTTGTGTACTGATCTCTCTCTGTCTCTCTCTAGGTTAATCCTTCAAAAACACGTGTGGTTTGAGAGAGAGATGAGAGTATTATGTGAAGTGGAAGCAAAAATGTTTCAGTCTCAAATACATTTTGATATGATGATTACCTTGTGAGTGAAGAAAAATGCATCGAAAAAGACAAGATAGAGTCAAAGACAAGAAGACCAACCATCTTTCTCTCTCTTTCTCTTTTAAGGAGGTCCCCCTCCAATCCGTTTTCCACTCAACTCATCAACCAACAACAAACACAATTCACAATTCTCAAATCCTCTCTCTCTTTCTCTCGTTCGTATTCTAAGCAAACCCCGCAACAATCACCATCATCATCACCATTACCACCACATGAAGCCTTCTCATTCTTCTCTCTCTCTTTCTCTCTAAACAGACATCGATCATTTACCTATATAGCTTTATCTCTTCTGAGGCTCCACTAGATCCAAACCATTTTTTTTTTTTTTTGGGCTAAAGCTAGATGACAATGAGGAAGCCGGATCTAATGGGGAAAGATAGCGGCAGACTACTTCAAGTGAACAATAACAATGTTATTAATAAGTCGACAAACAACAAGCTTCGAAAGGGGTTATGGTCTCCTGAAGAAGATGAGAAACTCATCAAGTATATGTTAACCAATGGACAAGGGTGTTGGAGTGATATTGCTAGAAATGCTGGCCTGCAAAGATGTGGCAAGAGTTGTCGTCTTCGTTGGATCAATTACTTGAGACCTGACCTCAAGCGTGGTGCTTTTTCCCCTCAAGAAGAAGATCTCATCATCCATCTGCATTCCATTCTTGGCAACAGGTAAATAATATGTTCACGAATCTAATGATCATGAAACATTCAATTTTATGAGGGAATTTGGCTACATATAGTATTAGTTAATATAAAATTCCTAATAATTTATTAGCTTAATTATATCTATATACAAGACTCTGCACGTTGTCATTGTGACAGGCTGCAACTCATCGATCAAAGCTGCCATAGAGAGTCGTATAGTACAATGTGCATTATCTTCTTACTTTTCTTCTTAACACTATTCCAAACTTCGCTTAGAGAACCCTAATTACATTGTCACATTAGGCTACCCATGACTTGTTAAATTTCCTTAAATTATCTTCATTTTTTATTCATTGTAACTTCCCATTCGGCCATCATTATTAATTTTTATTATTTGATTCTCAGTTAGATTTACAGAAAATCTTTTCATTGTCATCACTTCTCGATCGTCATCAATTCTTGTAGAGTCTCAGATCTTTTGTTCGAAAATTCGGGCCATTTCAAAGATATTAATTTTCTCAACTTTAATTTCTTATTTCTTATTGCCCCAACACTCTGAAAACTTCGAATAATTCATTGCATATTAAGAGTACGCATGCATGACAATCCTCAAATCACATTAATTATATGATTATGTTATATCCTTGCTCTATACTTTCCTCTTCATCTTCTTTAATTCCAATTCCCCTTTTCTTATTTTTCCCCTTTGTGGTCTGAACATTAAGAAATTTCCATCTTTGATTTTTTATTAACACAAGGAAACTTTAAGCACATATATAGTGTAGTAATTACTCCTCTTAATTATTTCTTAGTTTTAGAGTGTAGACTTCAAGCATCCATGCAAAGCATGCAATTTAAAAGATATATATTAATAAGAAAACGTACCCATTTATTATATCTCTCTTATGTTAATTATCTTTGTGTCAAACAATAACAGGTGGTCTCAAATTGCGGCTCGTCTTCCAGGAAGGACAGATAACGAAATAAAGAATTTTTGGAACTCCACGTTAAAGAAAAGATTGAAAAACAACCACCCTGCAGCATCAACTACTTCACCAAATGACAGTGAAAATTCATCAGATCATCATCAACCTAGAGGTGTTATGGGAGCAGGGGGGATGATGATGCCTATGCATGATCATCATGATATCATGACCATCTGCAGGGACTCATCATCTTCATCATCGGCTGCCTCCATCCAAACCATGGTCACACCAAACAATAACCAGTTAATCGATCCCTTCTCTATGCTTGAGATTAATCGCTTTGACATGACAAGCAATGCGCCTTGTTTATTCAATGTGCCTTCTTCATGTGTTGAAAATTACATGGGAGATGGATTATTTTATGGGGATTATGGGGTATTAGAGCCAAGTAAAATGGGATTAGTAGGAGACCTTTCGCTTCCTCCACTAGAAAGTAGATCGAGCGTTGAAGAGAATAATATTAATGCTGCCAAAAACAACAACAACAACAACAACCACTACAATAATAATTCTTCCTTCAATAATACAACTCCTGATCCTGATCAGCAAGGGTTTAAAGTTGGAGATATGTTTGGGTTAGAAAATAATTGGCAAGGAGAAAACTTAAGGGTTGGAGAATGGGATTTCGAGGGTTTGATGGACAATTTATCCTCCTTTCCTTTTCTTGATTTCCAAGTTGAATAATTTGGTCTCTCCTTAATTTCAAACCTTCTATTTTCTCTATTTCACACTCCATATTTTACGTCCTAGGAAATTTTGGGCGACCATTTTTTTTTCAATCAAAACATGTCAAAAACTTTTTAGTTTTGCTTTCATATTTCTTTCTCTTTGTTCTCTCAAAAGCTCTTTCTTTCTTGGCCTCTTCTCATATATATATATATATATATTTGAAGATCTCAAGGTCCTGCAATAAGTATTGCAATGTGGAGATACATAGAATTATTTCAGATCATTTTCATTTTGAGGCACTTTGGTTATGTTTTCAGGACGAGCTGGCCTGGTTGGTGGAATAGTCATAGTAAGTTTCTGAAAAGAGAAATGTGAATAGAGGTGTATAGAAATTATAGAGATTCAAATAATAAAAAGATTAGTTGGTGAGTTGTAGTTTTTATGTACAAATTAATGGGAATAATTTGGAGGTGGGGGTGGTTTTTAGTGGGCGATGAAAAGGATGTTACACAAATTATGTAAACAAATTCATGCTAATAAAAGCAAATTCATGAATTTCTTTCTTTCTTTCTTTCTTTTATCCTTAATTTGTAGTACATTATCATTCAACATTATTAATTTTACTCTTTTTAACATATTTTCACTCTTACTTATCTTCAGAAAAAATATATATACAACACAAAATAAACATATTCCAAGTTTCATATGCGAATTTATATAACAAGATGTTTATGATTGTTTGCTTCTTTCTTTCAACATAATATTCATCTTATAATGTTGGATGATTATATATATATAGATAGATTTAGATACAGATATTGATTAACTAGTTATAGATTTATCAACATCACAATGCTGCTTTTGATATTATCATTCAATCAAGGTAAGGAATCGAAGGAGGAAGTCAAAGAATTGAGTTGCGAGACAATGAGTCTTGAGCTAACAAGCATATATATATTATCATGTGATATTGGTGCCGACAACTTAAATCAATCAAGTTGGGACCAATTAACAGTAACTTCGTCACAATGTCAAATCCATCTTAAGATATGTTGATGTTTGATTTTTATTATCAATTACTCAGCACTTATGAGATGTTAAAGCAGACTTAGACGTCACACGTGATATGTGAATATTTAATTAAATAAAAAGTGCAAGACAATGTTTAAAGTGGTTCAGATGCTCAAAAACGAATCCTACGTCTACTGCTATTGTATTAATGAGAGGGTAGAGGTCAGGTCGCATTCAGTGAGTTGAGCTACTATTTAGAGAGAATATGAGAGAGAGAGAGAGAGAGAGAGAGAGAGAGAGAGAGCTATTTTAGAATAAAATTAGCTAATCCTCCAAACGGGAGGGAAGACTCGTATTTATAGTAGGATAAATCAAGGTAATGATTACTAAATCTACAAGTGGGTGGATACCGTGCAAATTCTTCTCTACATCCCATTGCTTACCTGTCAGAGTGATTTCCTTGACTTATGCTAGGTTTAGACACGTGAACGATTTTCAACCATTTGCTAACCTGACACTCATCCACTACACTGACAGGGGCGTGTGACTTACACCATTACGCAACGTGGCTGCGTTTGAATAGTCACAAAACTTTCTCACGTTCTAACCACCTCATGCTGACAAGGCTCCACGTCAATCCTACATTTTCAGGCATAACAAAATAAGTTTACAATAATATAATATAGCTAAGGATTACAAACATTATGATTAGCTTTATTAATTTATTAACCATTATATCACTAAAATTATGAAAATAAACTCACAATCACTAACCCAGAAAAACCCCCTAAAAAAGAGTAAAAATATATACAATACAGAAAAAAGATGTAAAAGAAAAATTAAACGCGACGCCTGAGAGATTCGAACTCTCGCGGGGAAACCCCATGTACTTAGCAGGCACACGCCTTAACCACTCGGCCAAAGCGTCGTTTTTGAAAGGAGCTAAAACTAGTCATTATTTAAAGTATTTGTAAAATCTGGACCTGAATGAGCCCAATGCTTTTTTTTCATACAAACGACATTGTTGGGCTGGAACTATCAACTATGCAACCCAGAAAAGAGATCCTGGCATGCACCATATAGATTTTCTTAATTTTTTATAAAGTCTTTCACTTAAATCTCTAATAATAATTTTTGGGTACTACTTCAATTACAAACTCTTTTATACAAACTTATGCATTTTAAAATGATTAGATAACTATAAATTTTGAAAATAAATTAAATAATTAAAAGAGATTGCATAACAAATATGTCGGATTAGCACATGTAGAGAATAATTTGTATAAATAACATTATCTTTTTTACAACTTTTATTTGATATCTATTTTAGCTCGGGTCATTAATTAGAGACAAAGAGAATCTGTAAACCACCATGAATCATGAATTTTCCATAACCCAAATAATAAATTATTATTATTATTATGCCTTTGTTCTCATGAGATAAGATATTCTCTGTCATATATTCGAAACAATATTCACCATCACTTTTCTTTGGTTATTTCTTTTGTCTCACATTGATGACTTTAGTAGAAAATGAAAACTCATAAAACTACTTGAGTTTAATCATACGTTCATGGCCAAGCCTCGCTCTACAATTAGTAAAAGTTCTGTTGATGCGTGATTTTTGATACCAACTAATTGACACGTGCGCAACGTTGATTGATCAAGAGACACACGTGATTATGAGTAAAAAGTGAAACAAATGCAATGAGAGCCTTTTAAAGTGGTTCGGATGCTAAGGTAATAAGTCCTACGTCCACTGATTTGTATTAATATAGTGGGTCAGGTCGCAACAGCGGACTGACTTACAAATGATTGGCAAGAAAAGTAAATACAAAGTTAACACAAAGAGAGAGAGAGAGCTAATTTCATGTGTAAAGTAGCCGAATCCCCTTAATGAAGGGGTCTTCCTCTTTTTATAGTGAGGTGAGTGCAAGTAATCATCAATAAATCCATGGGTTGATGTGAATGTCAGGAGTAAATCCGGCTTTATGTTACATTTCTCATCTTCCAAACTGATTTTGCGCGACTTAGAGCAGGGAAAGGGACACGTGGGAGCTCCATAGCTATTGGCAGGCCTGACGTGTGTTTACCGTTCTGACAGAAGCAGGTCACCCCCCCATCACGTGATTTCCTACGTCAGCCCTTGATTTTCCAGTAGTAACAAGTTCAAATACTTATAAGTAGCATGCTTTAGAACTTGAGGACCATGTATACTTCAATCCAAATAACGAAATTAAATAATTGACAGGAAGAGGAGGTGGACAGCCACAAAGCTTGATGGGATCTGGTTTCGATAGCAGTTTAGATAAAGAAGAATGATGGTAGCTAGTGAGTAGTGAAATTGATTATGTCTTTGTATAAAAGCAAAAGCTGCTCCATCCCATTTCATTTTTTTTATAAATCTATTAATCTTCTCACTATAGTTTTAATCATGAATGTGTGTATGGACTCTCACTCTTCCCTTCAAAACCAAGCAATTGAATTGCTCATTAACGCTCATTGATACACCTATAATCTTTCATTTCTTGATCAATAAATTAAGCAATCTAAGCCTATATATATAGCAATTAATATTTTACCCGAATAATTATTTATGCTTTATATATATATATATATATTGCAATTACTATTTTACCCGAATAATTATTTATGCTTCAAGCATACATTTTTTCAACATCCAATTGAGGATCTTGCGATTGATCATTAAATAAAACAATCAATCATGCAGTTTGTGAGAGATCTAGCTATATTTCTTGTGAATGACTTCACATTGATTGGGCAACTCAATATCAAACTCCTGCACCAGGCCACCTTAACATTTCATTCATCAAAATGCCCTCTATGGGAACCCATTAATATCTCTCACAGGATAAAGATGTTATATAATTACTAATTCAAACGACCCTTTCTGAAAACAACTTTATATTATAAAATATTTATGTAACGTCCCCAAATAGCATCAAATTGCTATAGTTAATTAATAGTTGCTTGTAAATTTATGAGCAGAGACAATATAATGTCAGTGAGCACTAAACACTGTATAATCATGTACATCTCTTAATGAAAAACACCTTTTCCCCTCCTTTTTGTCTAAGAGATGTAAAGCTTTTACTATTAAGAATATAAAAACTACAGTTAAAAGAATGAATAGAAATGTTAAAGCGTGCTTACTTTGCTATCATTCCTAGGATAAAGATAGAGAAAATTCGGTGTAAAGCAATCCATAATTCTCGCTGTTTCTCTAATCTTTCTCGGCTTGCAGCTCTCATTAATTGGCTCATAATTTTGAGAGATCAACGGTATTTATTGAAGTCACGTATTCTTTCTGTATAGAGTGTGAACCTTCTGGCTATGGCGGCTTATGTCTCATGAAGCCAAGCCAAATTGGTAATTAACCTCCTGAAAGTAAGCAATGTGATCTTTCTCCAGTTTAAAAACCTCCCAAAACCCCAAAGGTCAGAACTCAGAATCCTCATCTTTCTCTCTCTCTTTTGTTTCACCATCTTCATGTCCACTCACATTCCAAGAATGGACTGTGAAGATCAAGAAACCCCAATTTTTCATTCTTATCCTTGTGCTTATTACGTTCAAAGCCCCTCCACTATCTCCCATGCAAACAGCTCCGACATTCGCGGCCACACCGCCATTGAATCAGCTATCTATTCCCCAACTCGCTCCGAAACAAACACCACCACCGCCACTACCACAACGTTTCTCAACAAGAACAACCTTGAAGTCTCGAGATTCACTCTCTCTCGTTACTCCTCCTCTCGTGGATCCAACAACTCTTTCTTGCATGATCAGAAGAAGGCTATAGCTGATGATCATGACGGGCCTACTGACATTGATCATGAGAGCACTGGCCAGAACCGTCAGATTATCGTTGATCATCATCATGGTAATGGTGATGATGAAGAAGATGAGGATTGGCATTATGGAAGCAATTATAAGAAAGGGATATGGTGGAGGTATTTTTCTTTTAGAAGGTCTAATTCTTGTGCATGGATTTCTTTGCAAATAAGTTGGAGACTTCTATTCAGTTTGGGAATTGCATTGCTTGTATTTTATATTTCTACAAAGCCTCCAACCCCTAAGATATCTATCAAGGTACATAACTTAACTCCAGCTTTTAATAAGTTTAATTTTCCCCCTAGTAAACATTAATAAATTAATGTTCTTTTAAGTTTAATTCTTAGTTTGAACTGAAATGGGCATGTAATAGGCTTCAAATTATACCATATCATTCTTATTATCATGTTTGACATCTTGAGTTGAAAAAGAGTTCCATAATAATTGTTTTAGTCGGGATATTCAGTTATAAATAATAAATTTTGTTAAGGTCTTAAGCATAATCTTAGAAAGTTAATGACGACTTGACTAGAGAATTATGGAAGAATTGACTTTGTTGCATTTAATAGTTAATTTCGTTGAAAACATGTATTGCAGAAGGCAGAAATTCACGAATTTGGACTAGGCGAAGGAGTGGACGGCACCGGTGTCACAACTAAGATTCTCACTTGCAATTGCTCCATTGATCTACTTATAGACAACAAATCTAAGCTCTTTGGCCTCCACATTCACCCCCCAACCATGGAAATGTCCTTTGGCCGTCTCCCTTTTGCATCATCACATGTAAAAATACCTAAAATTCAATACAGTTTGTAATAATCGAAACAAGAGATAACGTTATTCTAATAAGTAACATAACATAATGAGTTTATATGCATGCAGGGCCCAAAACTATATGCGGCAGGCCATGGGTCGACATTGTTCGACTTATATATAGGAACAAGAAACAAGCCCATGTATGGTGCCGGGAGGACCATGGAGGACATGCTAGAGTCAGGAAGGGGATTGCCTTTGATTATGCGTTTGAGGTTGAGGTCAAATTACCGGGTTGTTTGGGACCTTATAAAGCCCAAGTTCTACCACGAAGTCCAATGTTTATTGGTTCTCAATGCCAAATATGACAAGAAACATCGAACCCAAACATTTAATAGCACTTGTTCTATAAAAACTTTTAATTAAACATTAATGCAATTGTCTCCCGGACTTCTCAAACGTGTCCTGGATTTTGATGTTTATATATATTTGTTGCCTAAGCCATTGCATGTATTGGCATATATAATGTTATTACAAATGCAGAAAGATCATTTTGCTTGTAAGTTTAATAGAAAATTTAAGTTTATTTTTTTACACTTGAAATTAACATGATTTCTTGTATGTGTTTAATACTCGATCTTATGATGAAGAATGCAAGTTCCGTTAATCAAAGCTGCACTAAATTAACCACTAGACTTGTGACCGGTTACAAGATTTAGCCATTTGGATGGTTTCCAAAAGTTTGTATTTGAATCTTACAAAATAGTCATCTATCTATTTGTGTCTTACCTACTATTAGATTTATATAGTGTTCAATTAATGGATCTCAATGAGTATTGAGATGCACATAAGCTGACTGGACACCCAGTTATCAAAAAAAAAAAAAAAAAAAAAATCATAAATTAAACAAACTCTTTTGTAGCCTTAGATCGATTGAAGTTTAGAAACAACAACCGTTTGTCTGAATACATCAATCTGTCTTCTGAAGTATTTGTATACAAGAGTTAAATTGCAATACAGAGCGAAATTTTAACTCCTGTATACGAGAAACTCAAAATCAGATTTTAGGTTTATATCTGAAAATTGAAGTTAAGTTTTTTGCAGTTATTCATTCCTACCTGGCCTCTCTAATTAGAGGAGTACTCTTCATTGGGTTTAAGAATCGACACAAGACAGTGCTGAAAAGCAACAGATGTTTTCTTATTAGAGGAGTACTCCTGAAAGATGCCACATGTTCTAGTGATGGAAGCTGTATATATGAAGCAGACGATATACCTAGTTTATTTACTTCAGAGACAGGCTGGGATGAATAGATGATTTAATGAAACTTTGGGTATTGAAATCAACAACTTCAGTGAAGGACAAAAAAGTGGAGGTGGGACTTAATATCAGGAGATCCAGGTATTCTTTGCGCATGGCTTTGAGCCAAAAGACATCCAACAAACACAAGATCATCTTGCTCCTTCACATCTTATTCGATTTGCCTCTTAATTCAACAACTAGAAGAAAAAGATTTGTCATCAGTTCTTATTTTTCGTGCTTTGAGCCAAAAGACATCAACACACAAGATCATCTTGTCCTATCACATTTTATTCTATTGCCTCTTAATCAAACTAGAGAAAAAGATTCTCATCAGTATCTTATTTTATAAAGCTAAAGTGTGAACTGTGTACAATTTTATTTTTATTTTAGAATATAGTGTAATTAGCGCCCCCTTGGTATAATGGAACTTACGAGAGGAGGGGCGGCTTTCAACCATAACGCCACCTATCATCCGGCCACATGTGGGTGGTTAATTGTGTACATTTTTACATCAAATATGTAATATAACATATATGTAATGTACTCTAGATTTATTTTATATATAATCCGTTAGGATGATAGAATCTACTCTTAATTCAATCTTTTTGAACAAAATACAAAATTATTGTTGTGAGTGAATGCTGAAACGGCGGTCGTACTGAATTAATGGAACGGTGTCGTTTTGAGACAGCTCCTGGATGATCCTGACGCTGATTCAGAGGAAAAGCCAACGCTGAGATCAAGCCTCCAGTCAACACTATAAAAGGATTGGGTTTCCTATTGTAACAGTAGATCAAACATAAAAGGTCGAGAGCAGTTTTTTCGTTTTCTTTGGAAAAACTAGGGTTCTTCTTTAGGTCTGATTTCAATGTAATCTGGGGTTTTGAGTGGTTTGGGTTAATCAATCAAGGGAAGAACTACTGTGTTCTTGTTATAGGGATTCTGGTTAGAGGAGTTAAGGCAGATTACGGGTTTGGACAGAGTTGTTGATCTGGGTTTTCTGGGTGTCATTCTTTGTAATCGTGACTGTATCGGTTGTTCTTTAATCATAGTGCAGCGAACTCCCTTCCAGAGTTCAACGTGGATGTAGCTGCTCAAATCAGGCAAGTGAACGACGGTAAAGATCGATGTTTATTGTTTGGGGTTTTCTGGTTTCTTGTTTTGTTCAGTTTGCTTTTTTAGGGTGATTGCATAACAGTGGTATCAGAGCCATCATCCTAGGGTGTAATCTATTTTTTAGAAATCGTTCAATTTTTGACAGATCGAAAAAATTAGGGTTTGCTCGAAAAATTGGGTTTCTCATATTTTAGGGGTTTCTTAATCCAAAGGTTCCTAGAGCCTTAGACTTTGATTCTTACTGAGTCTTGGGGTTACTTTGTGAGTTAGATCACAAACACTGGTTAAGGAGAGTAATCTTGGTCAGTGCCGTGAATCTGTACTTGCAGTGTTCTCTTTTGGTTGTCTGTCCAGTTTAAGGTATATAGGTGGAAACTAGTGACCACTTAAAAACTGCTTGGCAGTATTTGACAACCTCTGGTGTAACAACGCCATTTACGCCTTAGATTGTACTTGTAGTGTTCTCTTTCGGTTGTCGTCCAGTTTAAGGGTATATAGGCTGGAAACCAGTGCTGCCTAAAAACTGCTTGGCAGTATTTGACAACTTTTGGTGTAACAACGCCACTTACCTTAGACTGTATCACACTGTCTATATAATACCATGAGCACTACACGTATGGAGGTCTCCCAATACGATGGGAAGATCGATTTCGGGAGTTGGAAGAAGAAAATGAAGGCTCTGCTTCAATAACAAAGTCGGCCTTGCACTGGAGAAGGATCAAAAGAAATGGTCCGAGGAGAAATTGAAGGAGAATGAGGAGAGATGATGAAGTAGCCTACAATCTGATCGTGATGAACCTCTAGATAGTGTACTGAGGAAGGTTGATGGCATCGAAACCCCTTAAGGTATGGGGTAAACTCGAAACTTTGTATGCACTTCAGTTGCACCAAACTTAGCTTTTCTCAAGGGTGCTTGTTTTTTATAAATGGATAGTAGCAGACAATAGAGGAGAACCTAGAGAATTCCTTAAAAATGACAATTTTAAAGGGCACAGATCAGGAACTAGGAGAGACTAGTCTAGCCATGATTCTGTTAAACTCCATTACGAGGATTATCTTGTTGTTAAGAATGCACTTCAGTATTCCGGTATTGTCCCTAGTGTTGACTTGATTGTGGTGGTCTTAAGGCTAGAGAACTTGAGTTAAAAGTCCAAAAACGAAGTGGGAGTAACCTGTTTGTTAGGGGAAAACCAGATACCTTTCAATCTGGTAAGGCAGTCAACCTAGCTAGGGGTCCAAAAACAAGAAACGGGGTAATGGAACAATAAGCATAGGCAGAGTCTAGAAAATGTTTTTTCTGTAATAAAACTGGTCATTGAAAAAGATTGCTTTGAATGGTTAAGAAACAAAAGCAGGGAAACACAGAGAGTAACCTAGCCTCATCCAAACACTTAGCTGAGAAAAAAGAGGTCCTTATTGCTCTGTTATGACAATACAAGAGAGGTGGTGTTAGATTCTGAGTGCTCTTTTCACATGAGCCCCAATAGGGACTGGTTTCATGACTGAGGAATATGATAGGGAGACTGTGTTAATGGGGAACAACAATGCTGTAGGTCAAAGGTAAATGCAGATAACCCTTAGACTCTGTAGTGGGAAACTAATAAAACTTACTCATGTTAGGTACTCCAGAACTTAAAAGGAACCATATCCTTAGGAACTTAGATGAAGAAGGATGCTATTACAGAGGAAAATGGGTGGCTGAATGTGTATAGAAACCAGAATCTAATTCTGAAGGAGGAAAAAAGAAATGGGTTATCATCCTATGTGGAGATATTATTCTGATTGCCTAAGTTCTTCTCTTGTCACCAAATATGTCAGTAACAGAAAATGGCATCTTAGGATGGGACATATGAGTCAGAAGGGACTAGATATCCTAAGTAACCAAGGCATGTTAGGAAAGGACACTGCTGCAACCTTAGAATTTTGTGAGAACTGCATTTTAGGAAAACAACACAGAGTCAGTTTCCAAAAGGCATACACCTAGCCAAAGGTTGTTAGAATACATACACATCAGACTATGGAGACCTGAGAGAGTGAGGTCTCATGGGGGCGAGTAGTATTCGAACAGGACACTCTTGGAAAAAGTCAGATGCTTGTTGTCACTAGGGTTACCTAATACTCTGGGGAGAGGCCTTGTCCACTGCAGCCTATCTGATAAATAGGAGCCCCTCAACTGCCATAAATTTCAAATGTCCTGAAGAAGTTTGGTCAAGAAGAAAGTCTGGTTTAAGCCATTTGAGAATCTTTGGTGTACAGCCTATGCACATACAGTGGGAGGAAGAGCATAGACCACCAAGTGTGTGTTCCTAGGATATCAAGAGGGTACCAAGGGGTATAGACTCTGGGACAGAAATTCACCAAGGGTAAAAATCTCATTTCCAGGGATGTGGTCTTTAATGAAGGGGAGTCCTTGTAAAAACAATGAACAGAACACTGGTACAAGCACCCCAAATGAACCTACCAAGGATACAACTGAGAGTACACACCATTGAGGTGGAGCCTGTGGGTCCAGGCTAAACCACCTCAACCCAATGAGGAACATGCACATGAAAACCAACCAGGATTAGAGGATCCTGGATCTGATAGTGAAGAAAATGAAGCAGTGCCTCAGAACCCAACATGCACAATCAGAACACTATCAACTTGCAGAGATAGAATAGAAGGGAGGTAAGACCCCCTGCCAGGTTTTTTCTAGTGAACTAATATACACGGCTTTGCTTGCAGGAACAGGGATTCAAAGAACGAAACCAGACTAATGAAGAAGCCATGAACTCTAAGGAAAGGGAAAAATGGAGGCAAGCAATGGAAGAGGAAATGAGGTCATTGAGGTAAAAGAAACCTGGTCCTGGTTCCCAAACCCAAGGATCAAAAGCTAATCAAATGCAGATGGTTGTACAAGATTAAAGAGGGGATCTCAGCTACTGACCCCTTTAGGTACAAGGCCAGGTTAGTAGCTAAGGGTTACACCAACGTGAAGGAATAAACTTCAATGAAGTCTTTTCCCCTGTAGTCAAGTATAAAACCATTAGGTTAATGCTCTCCATTGTTGCCCATATAAACTAGAGTTAGAACAGATGGATGTTACCACTGCCTTTCTGCATGGTACTTAGAAGAGGAGATTTACATGAGCCAACCCTTAGGTTTATTGATCCCAAGAAACCTAACCATGTGGGCATTCGCACAAATCATTGTATGGACTAAAACAGTCCCGAGACAGTGGTTTAAGAGGTTTGACAATTTCATTGTAAGTATAGGATACACTAGGAGTAGATATGATAACTGTTTCTATTTTAATTTGAATCATAATCTACGTATATCTTTTATTGTATGTGGATGATAGTTACGTGTGAGGGAGTCTAAGTCTAAAATTCATGAGTTAAAGGGTCAGCTTAGATCAGAATTTGACATGAAGGATCTAGGAAATGCCAAAAGAATCCTAGGAATGGACATTACAGGAACAGGGACAAACATGAATTAATCATTAGGCAGAAATCATACTTAGAAAAACTAGTGTCAAATTTGGTATGGCTTACTCAAAACCAGTGTCTATGCCTCTTGCAAACCATGTTGTGTTAAACAAGAGCCAATGCCCCACAACTGAGTCTGGAATAATCAAAATGGAATCTGTCCCCTATGCTAATGTTGTTGGATCTGTGATGTATGAATGATCAGTACCAGACCAGACTTGTCCTATTTTATTTCCCTACTGAGCAGATTCATGGCAAATCCAGGCAGTGAGCAATGGACTGCCTTAAAGGGTGTATTAAGGTCATTAATGGTACCTGAATGTTGGTCAAACTTCTGTAAAAGGCATAATACACTTGACTTGGGGGGTTTTGTAGACTTGATTTTGTAGGTGACAAAGACACAAGGAAATCCACCACCTCTTATTACTTTACCCTGGAGGAAATTGCATAGCGGAAGTCACAACTTCAACCCATTGTTGCTCTCTCAACAACTGAAGCAGAGTATATGCTATTGCTGATGTGTTTAAGGAAGCTGTGTGGCTGCAAGGTTTGTTAGCCGAAGTAAAACTGGATGGCAAGGCTACTGTATTCTCAGATAGTCAGAGTGCATCCATCTCAGTAAGAATCCAGTTACCATGAGCGGACCAAGATGGGGATGTCGCTTCCACATCATCAGAGACTTAGTAACAGGGGGTAATTGATCTTGTAAAGGTTCCACTGAAGACAATCCTGCCGATATGGGAACCAAGGTTGTCTCACCTGCAAAGTTCAAGCACTGTTGAAATTGCTGTATGTAAGATAACCTGTGAAGACAGAACAATGATGGAATTGTTTGGGTTTGTTGCACTGTGAGGTTTAGCATTCAAGGTGGAGATTGTTGTGAGTGAATGCTGAAACGACGTCATACTGAATTAATGGAACGGTGTCATTTTGAGACAGTTCCTGGATGATCCTGATCGTGATTCAGAGGAAAAGCCAACGGCTGAGATCAAGCCTCCAGTCAACACTATAAAAGGATTCGGGTTTCCTATTGTAACAGTAGATCAAACATAAAAGGGTCGAGAGCAGTTTTTTCGTTTTCTTTGGAAAAACTAGGGTTCTTTCTTTGGGTCTGATTTCAGTGTAATCTGTGGGTTTCTTGAGTGGTTTGGGTTAATCAATCAAGGGAAGAACTACTGTGTTCTTGTTATAGGGATTTCCAGGTTAGAGGAGTCCTAGGGCAGATTACGGGTTTGGATCAGAGTTGTTTGATCTGGGTTTCTTGGGTGTCATTCTTTGTAATCGTGACTGTAATCGGTTGTTCTTTAATCATAGTGCAGCGAACTCCTTTTCCAGAGTTCAACGTGGATGTAGCTTGCTCAAATCGGGCAAGTGAACCACAGTAAAGATCCGGTGTTTATTGTTTGTGGTTTTCTGGTTTCTTGTTTGTTTCAGTTTGCTTTTTTAGGGTGATTGCATAACAATTATGATGGGTAATTAATAAATAAAGATTAAAAAGGAAAACATATATACATCACAGCGCATGAATTTATGATCATGTTTTCTAAAGAATGTAGCACCGCCATAAGCATTTATAAATTCGATTAGCACACTCTTACTGCTGAAAGCACTAGGTATTAGTGATTGATTCATGCATGAATATACAAATGACCCGTACCTAAAGCTTGATAGAAGCCCCCCGAAAGCAAACCCCAATAGAAAGTTTGATCGAATCTGGATAATATCTCCCACTAATTAACACTGATTAAAGTTAAAATTAACTTTTTTTTTCTAGATATATAAATTCTCAACTTGGTAATTCATATACTACAAGTGGGTTGTTCATCAATCAATCATCACCATAATTATTTCCTACAATTTCTTTCGCCCATGATATGAATAAGAATCTAGTGGCGACGATTCATTTAATATATAATTAACAAAGCTAGCACCGATCGGTTATTCAAAAGGTGGGGGTGATATCTAGAACTCCTTATACGATGCTCATTTATATATAAATAAATCTCCGAGCACTTGAAGGAATTAGAAAAGTTCTGTCGACATCTTCACAGAAAATAAGAATTAGAATGCGAATGGCTATCATGCAAGTGCCGTTTGCATTGTCACGACTCCTGCAATGAATTTGAATTTAATTAGCCAATACCATGCAGAAGAATGAAAGAAATAAACTATAAAATATGCACACACGAAAGCACTAATCTCTGTGAGTATAGAAGTTGATTAAAGAAATAATTAATACCATCAAGATAAACATGGAATGGAAGGAGCAATGTTAGTGGACTTGGAAGACTGAGAGCTGCACTTCTAATTCTATAATTTATGTTGCTAAATACTATTCTATTCACTAAGCATTAAATCTAGATAATCTAGAGAGTAATCGGAACCAACAAGTAAACAATAGAAAAAACACACGCGCAATTTACCTTAGTTCACTCAAAATCTGGGTTACGTCTAATAGAGTCAATATTATTAAAATATCTTCTCACCTTTTTTGTTACAATGAATGTATTTGTATATGATTTGCTATATCAATCATACAAGAGAAAAATATATTTATATATTAGATTTAATAAGAAAAACCTAATACTACTAGAATCTCTTCTGTTAAGCCCAAATCCTATTAAGAGTTTCATTACTTAGCAAAACCCTTCAACGATTCTTGATGGACTAGGCCCCTAAATGCCTTTGTTTAACTCACTCCTTATTATTGAAGTGGTCGACAACTTCAACAAGCATGACAACTCCAACAAGCATGCACTAATCATAAATTTGTATTACAAAATAGAGGATGAAGAAGAAAATTCTTTGACACTATTCTTCACTTGATGATCAGAAGATTTGACTATACATATAATATAAGGAATTAATTAAGCACCACTAACATGTAGAGGCACTGAAGTGGTAGCACTACTTCTATATTAATTAAGTCAGGCTAGCTGTTAGACATTATAAACATTTCACTAAGCATGCACTAATTGATCGATTATGCATATTAATTACTAACACGACAGCATTGTCATGACACTGTTTCTTCATTGCTTGGTGAGTTCCAATAATTAATATATATGGTAGCTTTTGATTTTGAAAGCAGACCATATCTCAATTATAGCTTATATATGTGCCAAATTAAGAAAGAAAACCAGCACCCGTGTTTTAATAAAGCGATGACGAAAGTTAGTCTCTAGTTGAAAGTTTTTTGTTGAAACATATAGTAATCACCAAACTTAATCATAATAAATATATACCTCAATGGAAATTTGTTTTGAACAGCCATAAAATAGTGCATGAAAAAGAAGTTAAAGACGTACAAGTGCAATCCTCATCCTTTTTGAATAATAATCAAAGCATGGCAACATTGTGGCTTCCACACGAAAGTGGGTTCTATCGATTAGTTTAATAGAACTTGTCATGGAAAGTATCGTGGCTTCCACACGAAAGTGGAATTCCAAGTCTAGCTCTTAGATTTAATAATATTGCTCTTTAATCCTACCTCTTATTGTTAATTTAATTATAGTGGAAAAGAAATTAAGCATATAAAACTCACTCATGGGTGACCGATTGGTTCGATATGGACTTTTGGATATATTACTTAAGAAGTTTTTAGTTCGAATTCTTTCTCGATTATTAATAGGAGTGGTCATTAGAGCTCTTACTCAGTCGATAGTTTTAGGCTCGCAGGATTAGTTGAGGTGTACATAATCTGGTCCAAACACCCCGGTCATCGGAAAAACAAAAAAAAAATTAAGCATATAAAGGTTAAATCTCCTGAACACAAAGCAAGAACGATGAGCCTTTAAAAATATTTATAGTTAATAGAGAACCCCCAAAAGGCTGAAGAGCATTACACTCAACATACTAATAAAATATCTTATCATCTTATACAAACGTGATTTGAGGGCCCTCCACTTTTAATTTGCTTGCCGTAGTACCACAATGAACATTAATTTTTTGTCAATACGAAAAGATTATTTTTTTGCCGCAACAAGTTGTATAGATAAATTAATAAGATGCCATTTATACTCATCTTATATTCTTTGTATAGATAAATTAATAAGATTTCATTTATACTCATCTTATATTCATAATTAATCTGTAGACAGTAGTAGATCCAGAAATTTTTGTTAGGGTGGATCAAAATAAAAACTAATTTTATATTAATTTTTTTGTTTATTAATATTTTTGTTAGGGTGGTCCAAAATCTAAAAATTATACATATTAGTATTTAAAAAAAAAATGAAGGTGGGCCATGGCCACCCCAAAACTAGGTTGGATCCGCCCTTGTCTGGAGATCTCTTTCGTTTCCCCCCTCTAATTAAACACAACGTTTCAGGATTAATTGCTTCTCTACATGCTTAATCAACCATCAATCCATTGAACATTTGTTTATGAAATTTGTAATGACATTGTCTAACTCGATCGATTTGCAAGCTTTCTTGAGGAAAAACAAAGTTAAAGAACAGTGCAATTTGGAGAACTGACAGCATAAAAATTAGGTCATGTGTGAACTGATTAATAAATTGGGAAAGCAAGCGGTAATGGGAATCCTACGTAGCCCACATTTAAAAGAAGTTGTCCAATGCTACCAACTATAAGCACTTATCTTTGTACCACAAAGTAGAACACCTTATAACTTATTATGGGTGGTGGAATTCCACACTCTTTGAAAAATTATAATATGGCGTGCGATTCCATAACTTCTCAAACAATCATTGGCAATATTGAAATGTTCGTGTCACCTTGACATTGGCAGATGCTGGCTAACCAATAGTGTTTTTGTTATCATAATTAGAAAGTCAATTGAATAAAGATTAAAGAGATAAAATTAAATTATAACGGCCCATGTATGCTCCAGTATTTGTTTTATTTGTCTAAACATAAGTTTCAATTATCTTAATTATGTTTTAACTCTTGACCCAGGAAAGATGAAAACTATGTGGCTCTCTATTTTTTGTAGTATGTTATTGGAGAACTTGGAAAGAAGGAAGGGTATATAAAGGGAAGTTGAGGTGATTGTTTGGTGTGCAAGAAAAAGGAATCGAGTTGGTGGGAAAGGCCTTTGCATTCTCTGAAAGAGATTCAGAACGAGCACTAGCTACTCAAATTAAGGTGAGCCAAACTTTTCACTGTCTTTATATCTAGATATCTACTGTTTAATTTCTTTCACTTTCTTTGCATTTCTCTCTCGTTTTATATTTGTCATATCATCTCTCTGCCATTGCAATGAAAACACGAATATGAATTTCTCAACATCTTTAACCCATAAGCCATTTCTTTTCACAATGAACAATTGAATACCAAAAAGTGTATATCATCATGCATGCATGCATGGTAGTAAAATATACTTTAGCCTCTGTGCATGTCTTGCCAGGCAGGCAGCAGCCATGCATCTAAACACATGCATGCACAGGGACGGAGGGCGGAGCGAGAGGGGGTCAAGGAGGGTCAGTTGAACGTCCTTAAGTTTAAATTTTTTTTTTGAGTTTTATAAATTTACTTCAAAATGAAAAGTAAATTACAAAAGAAAAAAAAAAACTTCAATCCGTCAAATAAATTAATCTCATTAGTCTTTTTGGGCTGTCAAGAGTAAACCTCTCGTTCTCTACTTCCTAGATCATTTCTTTCTTTATTATCTATAATTGATTCAACAACCTAGGTTTCAAATTTTTTCCTAAATTTCTAATTCTTTATCCACACAAATGCAATTTTCTCTCACCTGTCAAGCTGACAAGCCAATTTTTTCTCCAATTTATACTTATTTGTTCAATGGACATGGGAAATTAATTAAGTTATGTGCAAGCTAGCTCGAACACTCTGGCTACCAAAAAAAAAAATCTTTTTTTTCTCCAATTTGTACTTATTTTAATTTAAAATTATATTATTCTTTTAACTTTGACCCCATACATTTCATTTTTTGCTACGTCCATGTGCATGCATAGAGAGATTTTACACACATACTTACACACATACTTACACGTATAATTAATTAATCAAGAGATTTGTGAAGTGTCCTTGTATATATGTTACATGGTATTATGTAGATATCTACATAATATATTCCAATTAAAATGTATGTTGATTAAGTTTTACAAAGTTTTTGACAGAAAAGTAATCAACTAGCATGTGTATAAATGTACCTATGTTGTACGTGTATACTAGTATATGTACGATATTGAGTGGTGTTCTTCTCAGGTTATGATCAGGCTCCCTCTTGCAATATAAGATTAGCTAGATTGTTTTATATTTAATTAAATTTTTAGCTTTACTTAATCATCACGTTAAAGCATGGGAGAGCTAGTGCATGTTAGAATAGAAACTTTTGTAGTGGATTGGATAGGACTGTCTCGCTTTAAAAAGTGATTAACGTTATCAAATTGTTCTTAATTTGTTTTTAATGATTATGTGCTTGGAAGGACCCACCTCGCACTTAATTTAATCTTTCCACTTGAGTTTAGTTTACATTCTTGACCTTGTACGGACGTCCTGTCTTGATTAACTGCAATGGATGACGTGTCACTTTCCCAGGGCTTGATCATTCCTCTCTACTGGGATTGTTTTATTCAAGATTCTATTTAAAACGTCTCTTTAATGAATGTATTTAGATACCAAATCAGAATATTCTCAGTCACTATAATTCATAAAGTTCACAGATCGATCATCAACATGGAACTTGCCATATCACTTTTTGGCATTGAAGGTTTAGTTTAGCCCATGAATATTAGCAAATATTTATATTTTGGCCAAATGCAAGAAAAGGTTTAACCGACCGGCGAATTTATAAATTATAAACAAGGTTTAGTTAATTAATTAGAGACACTTCGTTTGACGGATAGTTGATTAATTCCGATAACTGAGGTAGGGTTCAACTATATACCCCTTTGATAAAATAATTAGTTTAAATTCCCTTTGTTTGTCATTAAACGTCCTAAACTCTCTGAACCATATAATCGATTTTGGCGTTTCTTGAGTTCAAAATTATAAATTGCATGCACATGCAATCTTCGATATTTACTCGCAGCTGCGGAGCTTTGTAAACTTGTGAGATCTCAGCACTTTGAACGTATTTTGTGTTTGAATCAATACCGTATGGCCGACACTACTGATCTGCATTCACAACAAAGCAAATGGAGAATCCCAGTTTTTGTTTTCTTCAAAGATGCGAGGTAATCATTGATAAACTTTAAGTTTCCTGTATTTTTTTTTTTTTTTACATGCACGTAGATGGCTAACAACCTGGAGATCAATCTTATGTTTATAGTTCGTGCTAACGTGATCATTTTATGTAAATTTCAGACTTGTGTTCAAGATGGATTCACTTGGTTTGGAGATTATTCAGATTGCACTTCCTGCTGCTCTAGCTTTAGCTGCTGATCCCATCGCTTCTCTCATTGACACAGCATTTATTGGCCGTTTAGGTCTGTTTTCGTATCTTTCATCCTCTTAATTTTAGCAGATTTATGAACACCTCGCAATTTTTTAGTGAATTAATCAACATTTTCTGCGTCAATAGGAGCGGTGGAGCTTGCAGCCGTGGGAGTTTCAATCGCCATATTCAATCAAGCGTCAAAGATTACCATATTTCCACTAGTCAGTATCACAACTTCTTTTGTCGCTGAAGAGGAAACCATTGGACGAGTTACCAATGGTGAAGAACAAAAAGCTGAGAACTCGGAGAAGAGCTCAGCTAAAGATAGTGAAATGAAGCAATTGAAGCCAGAAGAAGCCATGCTTGAGAACTTGGAAAAAGGAGCTTCAACAAACACTACTACTGATATAAAACGTGAACCTTCATCAGATAATAATTCTTCTGCAACTACATGCAAGTCTCCCTCTCTAATGGAAAGCAAAAAGTTGAGTAAGGGGAAGCGACATATCCCTTCAGCATCAACTGCACTAATTATAGGCGCCTTTCTTGGTCTTATCCAAGCTATATTTCTTGTATTGGGAGTCAAACCTCTGTTGCATATTATGGGCGTGAAGTCTGTAAGTTTTTAATTACTTCAGGATTTGTTTTTGTTTTGTTTTTCTGTTTACCAAGGGTTGAATAAGGAAATAATTTTCTTCGCTATTGAGCAGAATTCTCCCATGATGAACCCTGCCCAGAAATACTTGACTTTAAGATCACTGGGTGCTCCTGCAGTCCTCCTTTCTCTAGCAATGCAAGGGATTTTCCGAGGATTGAAGGATACAAAAACTCCATTATACGCCACAGGTACCCTAAATTTCTCTCCCTTATCATTATTCAGAATTTTAGTTCATTTAGCAATAGATAACATCATATTTCACGTAAAACAGTTGCAGGAGATTTAACAAATATCATTTTGGACCCAATATTCATCTTCGTTTGCCGTCTTGGTGTCAGTGGAGCCGCCATTGCACATGTTCTTTCACAGTAAGTTTTAAAATTGCATGAATCCTTTTAATAGAAGTCTGAATTTGATGTTCCAAGGTATCCTGTGTACTAAAAATTTATTGATTATCCTCCAGGTACTTGATTTCATTCATCCTCCTGGTAAAGTTGATGAAACAAGTTCATCTCTTACCTCCAAGTCTAAGGAATTTACAATTCAGTCGGTTTCTTAAAAATGGTAAGGGGCTTAACTTCGTTCATTATTTATTCAAGTACAGAGTATAACATTCATGTTTTATTAGTTTAATTTCTGATTTTTGTATTTGGGCACAGGTTTTTATTTGTTAACCAGAGTAATAGCTGCGACTATCTGTGTCACACTGGCAGCTTCAATGGCTGCCCGCCTTGGTTCAACACCTATGGCTGCATTCCAAATTTGCTTACAGATCTGGCTCACATCATCTCTTCTGGCTGATGGATTGGCTGTTGCGGGACAGGTATTTAATAACTTCCAATTTTCTTCATGCTTATGCTTTCAATGAGTAGCATTCTGAATTATGAACTTATCAGTAACATGTTTCCTCCACCGTTTCAGGCCATTCTAGCTTGTGCATTTGCTGAGAAGGACTATGAGAAGGCAACAGCTGCAGCAAACAGAGTACTGCAGGTAAGCCATTATTACTTTAAGATTTACAATTAATGGTGTCATCTTTTATCTTGTTTCAGGAATGTTGAAAACAAGATTGATAAAATTATCATAATGTTTGTTTTGCAGATGGGTTTTGTTCTAGGCTTGGGGCTTGCTCTCTTTGTAGGACTTGGACTCTACTTCGGCTCTGGAATCTTTTCAAAAGATGTTCATGTTATCCACATTATAAACATCGGCATACCGGTAATTCAAACTTCCGGACATGCGTCTATCATATTGGCAAATTAACTTAAAACTAAATCTCTCTTTTCTTTCACCCTTCAGTTTGTTGCAGCAACTCAACCCATCAATTCTCTAGCTTTTGTCTTTGATGGTGTAAATTTTGGAGCTTCTGATTTTGTATATTCTGCATACTCCATGGTTAGTACACAGGCAGGCTCTTAGATGTTGAATTAATCTTCAATATCTTTTCCAAAGTCTCTTATAAATGTCAAACTTCCTGTCAATTTCTTCAGGTTTTGGTAGCCATAGCAAGCATAGCAAGCTTATTTTTTCTCTCAAACAGCAATGGTTTTGTTGGAATCTGGATAGCTTTAACAATTTACATGGGTCTCCGCACATTTGCTGGTGTATGGAGGTAACCAAAATCAACTATATTTACACATAAATTGTTTTTTGGAAACACTTTCATTTTAGTAAAAAGACTTCAATTTTGGCATGCAGGATGGGAACTGGAACTGGACCTTGGGGATTTCTCAAAGGCCGATTGTTGCCATAAGCTTTATATATATAGCTTCAGGATTCGGGACTTAAAAAACTATATGTGCTCTAGTGTTTGTCAGTTAAATAATTATTTTTCTTTGTTTCTTTTATTTTCTTTTTTGAGGTTTCATTTCCCACAATGCTTCTGTTTGAGTGTTATTGTACCATATCGCTTTTATAAAATAAGAATCACATGGCTGTCCACCATTTCTCTCTTCTCCCCCACATGGAAATTTTTATCCATTTTATAAATTTATTAAACAGAAGAGATTCTTGAAATTACTAGATTTATGGTTAATCAATATATTACAGTCCCTTTATTGTCAGGCAATATTATCAAGTGCATATTAGCCTTAGCATTATATACTGATCATAAGCAACTAATCAAACAGTTATCATGTTGGTTTTAATGATTAGAATTAGACGATATTATTAAGTCAATAATAAATCAAACAAAAAATTAAAGTATATTACACACAAAAAAATTATGTACTAATCACAAGCAATTAATTAAGTTCGGTATCATAAAAAATAAGAAATATTAAAACTAATTAAGGTGTATGCAAACTGACCCGAATACCATGTTTAAAAGAAGAATATTAAAGCCGTTGTCTTGAGATTGAGAGGAACAGTGCCATAAGAAGCAAACAATAGGGTTAATTATAAAGAAAAGTTATCAAATAATGCTTAGAACCAAAACATTATACTTAGAAAGTAAGAAACCTACTCATCAACCGACCATAAAAAGGGCAAAGCCCTGGAAATCTTACAAAGAAACCTACTCATCAACCGACCATAAAAAGGGCAAAGCCCTGGAAATCTTACAACATGAACCACCACAAAGACTCTAATCACTATCAAAATTACAAGTGAAAAATATTACCCAATTCTTATCTAACTTCAATAAAGAGGCTTACGCTCCCACCCACCTTACTTTATAGGTTGAGTGGTTTGCATCAAATCAAAACAAAAGGTACAAAATTGAAAATACCCTCTTCCTCAATCTCAAAGTCAAGAACCACCACCATCTTTTAAAAGTTAGATCTCATAAATTCATTCCTTATTCAAGAAAATATATCCACTATCTATGTTTATTCCACATGTGATGATCTTCTTCTTCAAAGATTAAAAAACACCTGCATATTCTCAATTTTTTGTATCTCACTTATAATGATCACCGGTTAATAACCGAAACATCGGATGTAAATACAATTCATTAATGGTACCCAAATAATATATATATATATATATATATAAAACTTAGCCTCAGTTACAATTCAGTTATTGATTGTACGTACATCCGAAATAAAGAAAGCAAAGTTAGAGATGGCAATGGGTCTGATATTTTTGAGTACCCAGTCCGGTCCGGCCTGAAAAGGTCGGGCTTTACCCGATGTTTGCGGGCTTGGGCCTGGGCCTGATTTTAAGGCCCGACCTCGGGTACGGGCCGAGCCTGGGTATGTCTTCCGGCCCAGCCCGGCCCGACAATTTTAGTATTAATTATACTAAATTACCCTTATACTATATATTTAATTACAAGATTATCCTACATATATATACTCATTTTTCCAAAACCCTACATGGATGGATGGATGCACTTTGTGGAAAGTTATTTATATATTTGGTAAGTATTCAAAAATAAATTAATATTTAAAAATATTTTCTAGAATTAAAAATATAAAAAAATTGAAATTTATTAATATTTAAAAATTCACATTATAAAAATAGGCGGGTTTGGGCCGAGCCTGAGTTTACAAAAAGCCCATCAGGCTAGGCTTGGGCTTTACTTGTCATACCCGTGATGGGTCCAGGCCGGGCTTGGGCATGGGCCAAGGAATGCCTGGTCCCGGCCCGACCCATTGCCATCACTAAGCAAAGTGGATGTAAGAAAAAGATAATTAAGTAGGGCAAGATGGTTAAACCAAGGAAAGGAAAAATAAAGGGATTCAAATATATTAATAATAAAGGAAACATATTGGCATCCAAATTACATTGCAGCCATCAAAAAGAATTACCCTCTCCTTCTGCGCCACTTACATTTCTTTAGTCAATCAACTATGCAAGGAAAATATATTTTGGGAACCGAAAAACTGAGACATCAAAAGATACGGGCTTCGTTTGGTTCAAGATTGGGAATACTACTCTTAGTATTCCCAAAAAAGTTAAACAGTAAAATACCCAAAAACTCTCATTTTTGGGAATACTATTTTCAGTATTATTCAATTTTTTTTAAACCCTCTAAATTTGTTAATTTAATTAAATACCCCTAAATATTTTTTTAAATTACAAAAACACCCCAACAATCCACATTTACTAGATTCCGGCCACCACCGCCGGAAAATGGCTGGAATCTGGTAGGATGGCGCACTACCGGCTGAATCTGGCTGGTAGTGCGCCGATCTAGCCTTTTCCGGTCAGATCCACGGTGGATCTAGTCGGAAAAGGCCAGATCTAAGGCCAAAGATCTGGCTGTTGACGGCCAGATCTTTGGCCGTAACAGTCGGTCACGACGGCCAACAAACGGTCGTCGTTGATGGTCAACGACGACCGTTTGTTGGCCGTCGTTGAGAGCAAATACGGCCAGATCTGGCGGTTGATGGCCAGATCTGGCCGTAGATCTGGCCTTTGCCGGCCAGATCCACCTGGGATCTGGCCGGAAAAGGCCATATCGGCGCATGACCGCAAGATCCACCGGTCATGCGCCATAAGGCGACTCCGGACACCTCCGGTGGTGGTGGCCGACTGGGGGTGTTTGAGGGTGGGTTAGGGGTATTTTTGTTAACTTTTAATGTTTTATTATAGGGGGTATTTTGTTAAAAAACAAACATATGGGGTATTTTATTAATTTATAAATCCTACATCGTAATACCCGCCCAATTCAACTTTTTTTTAACCTTTTCCAAAAACTTTTCTCAAAACCCCCAAATTTTGAACCAAACGGAGCCACGTTCTTGTATCAGCTTTTCTTAGAAGAGAAAATTAATTAGCAGCAAGAATAATCCTAAGAGCAGAAATATTAGAAGTGAGAGACCAAGCCTGTACTAAGTTTTCTTAATCAATTCCGAGAGAGGCTTCTTCTTCCCACTTTCTTGATTTCTATTGTAAACAATAAAATGGTAGAAGAAAAAAAATTGAATAATTTGGCTGAACCTTTCAGTCATTCTTTTAACACTTGAACAGTTAAAATCACCCTTTTTTTCCACCATCACTACTGTTGTGTCTTCCCAAAGCTTCAACCATTCCTACTACCAAAAATACCCAGCAATATAATACGTACCTTTTGTATTGGATATGATTATCTCGCTAAGTGATTATATTTTTTTTTTTTTTTCATGATCAAGTATTCCGATCATTTATATGTATATCCATTAAATTTTAAGATTTTAAAGTTAACAACCGAATAAATCTCTTGAATAAATTTTTAATGATTATCTTTATTAATAATTATGATGAATCCAATTCAAAATCTTTTAAATAATATCAAGGATTACCTTATCTTAGTTGGTTAAGTGATTAACATTACCAATTTCTCATTTGTTTCTATAATTATGTGCTTGGAAGGACCCGCCTCGCACTTAATTTAATCTCTTCACTTGAGTTTACAATCTTGACCTTGTACGGATATCCTAATCTTGAGTGACTACAAAGGAAGACGTGTCACTTTCCCAGGGCTTGATCATTCCTCTCTGCCGTGATTGTCAAAATTCTACTCAAGACGTCTCTTTAATGAATGTATTTATGAAGCGTTTGTCACTATATAGAATTGTCACCATTAAACAAAATATTCTCAGTCACTTTACGTTAACTCATCGAAAGTTTACAAATCGATTATCAAAGCCATATGACTTTTGTCGGTGAAGTTTGTCATCGTTCATGTTTCATAGGTTAACTCCTTTCTTCAATATTTTCCATACTGTTTAGAAGTGTGAACATAAGACTTTTGATACATTCTGTTTAGCAGCGAGAAAGTTTTTTTATGTAGTAGGTGTCCATAAATTACTTAGGCTTCGGTTTGTTCACTTTTTTACATTTTTCAGTAAAATTTTTAAAAAAAGTTAAAAAAAATTAAATTAAGCAGGTATTATAATATAAAATTTAAAAATAAATAAAAATACCCTCTATATTTATTTATTTACTAAACATCTCCCTATGTTTATTTATTTATTAAAAATCCCTATAATAAAACATTAAAAGTTAACAAAAACACTCCCAACCTATCCGCCAACACATGGACAGCCGACCACCACCACTGGAGAGGGGCTGGAATCGTCGTATCGGTACATAACCGGCTAGATTTTACCGGTCTTACACCGATATGGCCATTTCTGGTCAAATCGTTAGATCTAGTCGTATTTGCTCGTGAACGACAGCCAAAGATACGGCCGTCGTTGATGGTAAACGACGACCATGTGTTGACCGTCGTTGACGACTAACTACGGCCAAAGATCTGGTCGTTAACGGCCAGATCTTTAGCCTTAGATCTGGCCTTTTCCGGCTAGATCGGCGCACTACTGGCCAGATTCAGCTGATAGTGTGCCATTATACCGGTAAATATGGTTGCTGGGTTTTTTTGCAATTTCTAAAAAAATATTTAGGGGTATTTAATTAAATTAACAAATTTAAGGGGTTTAAAAAAAGTTGAATAATATTGTAAGTTTTTGCAATTTTACTGTTTAGCTTTATTGGGAATACTAGTAGTAATATTTCCAAATGTGAGTCAAACGAAGCCTAAAAGGTGGAGATAGATACTGGCACGTTTGTTTTAGTATTTTTGATAAAATAAGAGTTTGGTGATAATAACGAGATAAGATTTAAAAATTAACAAAAATAATCTTCTAGGTTTGTTAATTTATTAAACACCCTTATAATAAAAATATTGAAAATTATAAAATATCATCACTCACCCATTAAATATTGGCAGTCGATCACCACTGTCAGAGGGTGGCTGGAGTCTCTGTATCATAGTACGAGCGATTGGATCTAACCGATCGTGCACTAAGATGACATTTTCCAACCAGATCCACCGTAGATCTGATCAAAAAATATCAGATCTACGGCTAGATCTGATCATTGATAGTTAGATCTGACTATATTTGATCGTTAATAATAGTTAAAGATATGGTTGTCGTTGATGGCTAAAATTATATCAATTAGGTTCAAAATTAAGCTTATAGGGGAGATATATCTGGGGTAGAAGTTGAAAAAAATGAACGAATCTTGCTTTCAAAGAAGGTTCATAAAGACCAAGACAAAATGTCTATTCTGACTATGATTTGTCTCAACTTATTAAAGGAATTTAATATAAATCGTAGTATGTATCACATTCACTTCGGGCTTTACAATGCTCCTAATATTATTATTATTTTATATCTTAGTTTCCAGGTTACTTCTGCTGTGACCTAAACTTTATGTAATGAAGGGCTCAAATTTAAAAAACCATTTTGTCAAATATAAACAAGGTTTAGTTAATTAATTAGAGACACTTCGTTTGACGGATTGTTGATTAATTTCTATAACCAAGGTACAGTTCAACTATAATTAGTTTGTTATTAAACGAGCCAACTCTCTGAAGCATAAAATCGATTCGGCGTTTCTTAAGTTTGATATTTCTTATCACATCTTTGATATTCCTTATCACATCTTATATCTCCATTGTTAATATTCCTTAGTAAAAACAATTCATTATTTATAATTTATTT
Organism: Pistacia vera; assembly: GCF_008641045.1. Classification (NCBI taxonomy): domain Eukaryota; kingdom Viridiplantae; phylum Streptophyta; class Magnoliopsida; order Sapindales; family Anacardiaceae; genus Pistacia; species Pistacia vera. The sequence goes on from NW_022196057.1 coordinate 328,086, forward strand.
CTCTAAGCCATTGAAGTGGTTGTTCAAAACAATAAATTTCATGCACATGCAATCTTCGATATTTATTTACTCGCAATTGGGGAGCTTTGTAAACCTGTGAGATCTCAGCACTTTGAACTTGGGTTCATCCGATTCAAACTTGAAATTATTTTGGATTTAAATCAATACTGTATCGCCGACACTACTGATCTGCGTTCACAACAAAGCAAATGGAGAATCCCAGTTTTTGTTTTCTTCAAAGATGCGAGGTAATAACTGATGAACTTTTAGTTTCCTGTATTTTTTTACATGCACGTAAATGGCTAACAACCTGGAGATCGATCTTATGTTTATAGTTCGTGCTAACGTGATCATTTTATGTAAATTTCAGACTTGTGTTCAAGATGGATTCACTTGGTTTGGAGATTATTCAGATTGCACTTCCTGCTGCTCTAGCTTTAGCCGCTGATCCCATCGATTCGCTCATTGACCAGCATTTATTGGCCGTTTAGGTCTGTTTTCTTATCTTTCATCCTCTTAATTTTAGCAGATTTATGAACATCTCTCAGTTTTTTAAGTGAATTAATCAACATTTTGTGCGTCAATAGGAGCGGTGGAGCTTGCAGCCGTGGGAGTTTCAATCGCCATATTCAATCAAGCTTCAAAGATTACCATATTTCCTCTAGTCAGTATCACAACTTCTTTTGTCGCTGAAGAGGAAACCATCGGACGAGTTACCAATGGTGAAGAACCAAAAGCTGAGAACTCAGAGAAGAGCTCAGCTAAAGATAGTGAAATGAAGCCAGCAGAAGCCATGCTTGAGAACTTGGAAAAAGGGGCTTCAACAAACACTACTACTGAAACAAAAGATGAATCTTCATCAGATAATAATTCTTCGGCAACTACATGCAAGTCTCCCTCTCTAATGGAAAGCAAAGAGTTGAGTAAGGGGAAGCGACATATCCCTTCAGCATCAACTACACTAATTACAGGCGCCTTTCTTGGTCTTGTCCAAGCTATATTTCTTGTATTCGGAGTCAAACCTCTGTTACATATTTTGGGCGTGAAGTCTGTAAGTTCTTAATTATTTCAGGATTTATTTTTGTTTTGATTTTCTGTTTACCAAGTGTTGAGTAAGGAAATATTTTTCGTTCGCTATTGATCAGAATTCTCCCATGATGAACCTTGCTCAGAAATACTTGACTTTAAGATCACTGGGTGCTTCTGCAGTCCTCCTTTCTCTAGCAATGCAAGGGGTTTTTCGAGGATTGAAGGATACAAAAACTCCCTTATACGCCACTGGTAGCGTAAAATTCTCTCCCTTATCATTCAGAATTTTAGTTCATTTGGCGATATATAACATCACATTTCATGTAAAACAGTTGCAGGAGATTTGACAAATATCATTTTGGACCCAATATTTGATAAGGATAAGGACCACAATGTTCAAACTACGTGTTCAAATGTTGAGGATGTTGGGTTGGCATAATCTTCTATTTATATTTTAAATCTTGTGTAAATCTTATCTCTTGAAACTCTTATGTCTTGTAACAATTCTGAATATATATACATGAGTTTACACTCTTCTCTGGTAAGCAAAACCAGATTTATTCCAGTTCTTTCATGGTATCAGAGCCATCTATAGCTAACGCTTTTGTCGATCCTATGGCTTCTGTTGCAGAATCTTCGTCTTCTTCCGCTGCATTTCATCTTCCTTCTCAAGTCATTTCCATCAAACTTGATGGAACCAACTTTCTTGCTTGGAGTGTTCAGTTACTTCCCTTGTTTCGTAGCTATGGTCTCATGGGAATCGTTGATGGTTCCGAACCCAGTCCTCCTCAATTTTCCAGCGCCGAAAATAAGACCCAAGGTATTCTTAATTCTGCTTTTGTGGTTTGGCAGTATAAGGACCAAACGGTACTTGGCTGGATTGTTTCTTCTTTATCTCCTGCAGATATCTCCACCATCTTTGGTCTTGAGACTTCATGGCTTGCTTGGCAAGCCCTTGGCGCACGGTTTGTTGCACCCTCCATGTCTCGCATTTCTCTTATTAAGAGAAAGTTGCATTCTGTACAGCAAGGCTCCATGTCTTGCTGGGATTTTTTGGATGAGGTTAAATCCCTTGTTGATGAATTATCTGCCGTTGGGAAACCAATTGATGACTCCGATTTGATTCTCTCTATTCTCAATGGTCTCAACTCCTCTTTCCATTCCTTTGTAATGACATATATGCTCCTTGCTAAGGAGAAATCTATGCCTTTTTTGGACTTCCATGCAGAGCTATTGAACTATGATCTTATGCAGAAGTTTCATAATCAAACCATACAACCAAAGGCGTGACCATATGCCCTCTACTCGCATAAACCTGGTTCTAAACCAGGATCTCGTAACAGCAACAGCAGGTCCCGTTTTTCCAGTGTGTCCAAAGGCTCGAGTGGTTCTTCTTCTCATTTTCGGCAACCATTGCCTCATCTGCCCTCCTCGTCACCTACTCCTACTGCTGCTCAGTCTGTCTCTCGCTCTCAATCTCCCTGTCAAATATGCAAACGGGAAGGTCATCAGGCACTAGACTGCTTTAATCGCATGAACTACTCGTTTCAGGGGCGTCATCCTCCAACTGATTTCGCTGCTATGGTTGTTGAGGCTAACACCAATTATCTCAATCAAAATCAATGGTATGCTGACAGTGGTGCAAACATTCATGTTACCTCCGATATTGCCAATCTTGCAACCTCTCAGCCGTATGACGGTGATGACTCAGTGGGTGTAGGTAATGGTACAGGTTTGGTTATTTCTCGGACTGGCACTGCTTTCATTCAAACTTCATCTTCTACTCTCAAATTAAATAACGTTGCTTATTGTCCTCAAGCTTCTGCTCATCTTCTCTCTATTAATAAATTTTGTAAAGATAATAATGTTCTCTTTGAACTCACTGGTTCTTGTTTTTCTGTGAAGGACATCCTGACGGGGGACACAATTCTAACGGGGCCAAGTGATAATGGATTGTATCCGATCAACCTTCGTCAACTTTCTTCACCCAAGTTTCATGCTCTCACCATGACTGTTGGCGTCAGGCTTCTACCTCCACTTGGCATTGTCGTTTAGGACATCCTTCCGTGACAACTCTACATCGTGTCATTTCTAAGTTTTCTTTACCAGTTTGTAATTCCATAAATAAACAGGTCATTTGTGTGTCTTGTCAACTTGGCAAATCTAAATAGTTGCCATTTTCAGACTCTAAAAGAGAGTCGACTATCCCTTTAGAAATCATTCATTTCGATGTTTGGTCTACTTCTACTCCATCTTTAAGTGGTTGTCGATATTATGTAATTTTTATTGACGACTATACTCATTTTTGTTGGTTGTTTTCCCTTTCTAATAAATCCGATGTTTATTCTACATTTGTTAAGTTCAAGCTTTTAGTGGAAAAACAATTTCATTACACCATTAAACAATTCCAAAGTGATCATGGTGGTGAATATTGTTCAACCATTTTTAAACAATTTATAACTTCACATGGCATTTTTCATCGTCTTTCCTGTCCTCATACCTCCCAACAAAATGCCCTCACCGAAAGAAAACATCTTCATATTATGGAAATGGGTCTCACTCTCCTCGCCCAATCTGGCTTACCTAAGCACTTTTGGGTTGATGCTTTTCTCACATCTATTTTTCTCATTAATCGCTTAACTACCAAGGTCCTTGATTATTCATCACCTTATGAACGCCTGTTTCATCTTCCCCCTGACTTTACCTATTTTCGTTCTTTTGGCTATCAATGCTTTCCCTATCTTCGCCCTTACACGCCTAATAAACTGTCTTACCATTGCACACCTTGTATTTTCATGGGTTATTGCTCTAATCACAAGGGGTTTTAGTGTTTTGATCCATCCTCCAGGCGGGTGTATATTTCTCGCAATGTTATTTTTGACGAGAGCCTCTTTCCAGCTCGTGACCAATACCTCTTCCCTGAGTCTGCTTGTTGCATGGACTCTTTTCCAGCTCGTGACTAATCCCTCTTCTCTGCACCAGCTCGTTGCGTGGCCTCCCTTCCAGCTCGTGACCAACCCCCTGACTCTGCTCGTTGCGTGACCTCCTTTCCAGCTCGTGTACAATCCATCTTCACTAACTTTGCTCGTTGCATGGACCCCCCAGGTAATTCTCATACTTTGATCTTCTCTCCTCCCTCACATATTTTCTCTTGTCCTCCTGTTTCGTCTCCTAGTCCCCTTTTGGTGTATTCTCTCCTTGATTCAGATACACATGTCCTCTCTTCTAGTCAACCCGAGACTCATTTAGACTCCTCCTCTTCTCCTTCTTCTTCACCTAGCCTTGCCCCTGTTACCCACGATAGTGCACCTTCAGCTCCCCAAGACCTAGCCCCCTCCCTGTCTATTCCTCTTTCTCATATGATTACTAGATCTCAGACTGGCCGTTCTAAGCCCCGTAGCTTTCCTAACTTCCATCTTTATTACTCTACTCGTCACCCTCTTCAAGCTTTGCATGCAGGTGTGGTCATATCTGAGCCTCGTACCTATGCTCAAGCGGCACCTATACTTGAGTGGCATAAGGCAATGGAGAGTGAATTTCAGGTACTCTTGAAGAATGACGTTGTGCCCTCGTCCTCCTGGTATAAATGTGGCGCCTTGCAAATGGGTTTTTAAACTCAAACGTAGACCCAATGGCAGCATTGACCGTTACAAGGCCAGGTTAGTAGCAGTTGGTTATCTCCAGCGCAGTGGGGTTGATTTTCATGACACTTTCAGCCCGGTCATCAAACCTTCTACTGTCCGTATGGTTCTTTCACTTGCAGTTTCTTTCAACTGGGATATTCGGCAACTGGATGTCTCCAATGCCTTTCTCCATGGCATTTTAGAAGAAGAGGTTTATATGGCCCAACCGAAAGGTTTTGAGGATCCGGTGCACTCCCAATTTGTTTGTAAGCTTCATAAATCTCTCTATGGCTTGAAGCAAGCTCCTCGGGCGTGGTTTCTTCGCCTCTCTACTGCCTTGCTCTTTCTTGGTTTTCACAGTTCACATGTTGACCCATCGTTATTCACCTATCACCAAGACTCGGTCCATGTGTTTTTGTTGGTGTATGTGGATGATATTCTTGTCACTTCCAATGATCAGGACTTCATTACATCTCTTATCTCTACCCTGCAACTTGAGTTTGCTATGAAGGATCTCGGCCAGTTGACTTATTTTCTGGGTATTGAAGCCACACGCAATTCTTTTGGTTTGCACCTTCGCCAAACAAGGTATATCATTGATTTGTTAGAACGTGTGAAACTCCTGGGAATCTGGCCCTATCGAGCTCCTTGTGTCTCGGGCTCCAAACTGTTTAAGTTTGATGGAGATCCTCTTTTGGATCCGACTGAATATCGTCAAACTGTAAGTGCTTTGCAGTATGTCACCCTTACACACCCCGATATCGCATATTCTGTAAACCAGCATGCAAGCTCCCACTTCTGCACATTGGACAACAGCCAAACAAGTGTTAAGGTACTTGAAGCAGACACTTGATTTTGGCCTGCTCTACAAGACAGTTTCCTTCTCTATTAATGCCTACTTTGATTCTGATTGGGCTAGAGACCCTGACGACAGACGCTCAACGTGTGGTTATGGTGTTTATGTGGGTCCTAACCTCATCTCTTGGTCCGTCAAGAAGCAACCTGTTGTCTCTAAATCTAGTACGGAGGCAGAATATCGCTGCTTAGCTCTTGTCACGGCTAAGGTATATTGGCTACGCATGCTCTTGTGTGAGCTACAAATTTCACTTGACTTGGCTCCCATTGTTTGGTGTGATAATGTCAGTGCTCTAGCTCTTGCCTCCAATCCAATTTTCCATGCCAGATCCAAGTATATTGAAGTGGATTACCACTTTGTCCTAGAAAAGGTGGCAAACCAAGACATAATCCTACACCATGTCCCTTCTTCATTGCAACCTGCGGATATTTTTACCAAGGTTCATACGGCTGATAGGTTATGTTTCCTCAGAGACAAACTCTCAGTGATAGATCTCCCTGCTAGTTTGCGGGGGAATGATAAGGATAAGGACCACAATGTTCAAACTACACGATCAAATGTTGAGGATGTTGGGTTGGCATAATCTTCTGTTCATATTTTAAATCTTGTGTAAATCTTATCTCTTGTAACAGTTCTGAATATATATACATGAGTTTACACTCTTCTCTGGTAAGCAAAACCAGATTTATTCCAGTTCTTTCAATATTCATCTTCGTTTGCTGTCATTGCATGATCCTTTTAATAGAAGTCTAAATTTGATGTTCCAAGGCATCCTGTGTGCTAACAATTAATTGATGATCCTCCAGGTACTTGATTTTATTCATCCTCCTGGTGAAGTTGATGAACATTTCATCTCTTACCTCAAGTCTAAGGATTTACATTCAGTCGGTTTCTAAAAATGGTAAGGGGCTTAACTCCCTTCATTACTTTGAAGTATAGAGTAAACATTCATGTTTTATTAGTTTAAAATCTTTTTTTATTTGGGCACAGGTTTTATTTGTTAATTAGAGTAATAGCTGTGACTATATGTGTCACACTGCAGGCAGCTTCAATGGCTGCACGCCTTGGTTCAACACCTATGGCTGCGTTCCAAATTTGCTTACAGGTCTGGCTCACGTCATCTCTTCTGGCTGATGGATTGGCTGTTGCAGGACAGGTATTTAATAACTTCCAATTTTTCTTCATGATTATGCTTTCAAAGAGTAGCATTCTGGATATGAACTTATCAGTAACATGTTTCAGGCTTGTTCATTTGCTGAGAAAGAAGACTATCAATAGGCAACAGCTGCAGCCAACAGATACGCAGGTAAGACACGATTATTTAGGATTTACAATTAATGGTCTCATCTTTTTGTTAGAAAATTCGCGGAAATTCAACACCCAGATAATTATAGGATCATTTATAGATAATAGATCACTTAACCAATAGATTTAGGATTTTAGGAATACTTGTCTGAGCAATGATGTGTACAAAATTTGTTGAATCAATGATGTACAGTAAAACCTCTCTACTGTGAAACTCTATGTAAAAATAAATTCTACATAATCATAAAAAATTTTATTCCCATTTTGGAATAGTTATAAATAAAAATAAACTTCACATTGTAATAAGTTATAATTTTTCTGATTCCCGCCTGAAGGAAAGTTTCCTCCACATAGTAATAACTATCTTTATATTGTAAAAAAAAAAAAAATATATGTTATATTACATTAAAGGTTTAAGATGAAATAAAATATTTATCTAAAATTGTTTGGGACAATGATATATGCTTTAGAGTTGATACCACATCTTTTAATTTACGGGTACATTACTCACTAGCATGAACATCTTCTTGTTGAAGTCAAAATATTTCTAGCATCTCAAGTATATTTAGAGCTTATTGGCACGAAATTTTGTGTATCTCCAAACTATCATACTCATGATTATTTCCTTTCTATTTTTGTCTAATTGCAACAATGATTTCTTCTTCAAATAAAACATCGATGACTTATTGTTTATTTGGATGATTAAGAAAGATATTAATATTCATTTGATTAATATAGTGAAATTGTCGAATATAATCACTCAATTCTACTGTGACTCTTTGATTCTCCACCTCCACTTAATTTGTAACTTGCAATTCATCGACATCGGGAGTCCTAATTTTGCAATGTTTAAAACAATTGGCAATTGTCTATGGCTTTACATCAATTGACCATGTAGCAACTGCATTTACAATTCTATCAAATACACTTATATTTGTTAGTTCCAAGAAATGATCTTTTATCCGTTTCAAAAGTGGGCAATTGAAGTGTTGAATTTGAAATCCTAATACTATTAAAACATGAATTTAAATCTTATTACTATACTACTAAAACATGAATTGTAAAATAAAAAAAAATTGTAACTACACATCTATTAAGTAATAACCTCCTTATAATAACAAAATTAATTAGTTCTATTATTATGATTATAGAGAGGTTTTCTTGTATATAGTTTTATGTGAAGCTCTTAACTTGTAACCTAGCCTTAAAGCAATTTAATTTAGCCTTAAACACTCATCTTTGACCAATGAGTACAACTTTATTAAGAGAATACACAAGCTATCACAAGCAATTACATTTCATAGAATTTATGTCATTACTCTTAACCTCTAATAATAATTTTAATGAAACAAATTTTCATGGTTCCACTGTAAAATACATAAGAACCCCCTTTGAGTAGGTTACTATATAAGGAAACAAATTTCCTAAATAAACGATAGAGAAATTTATGAGTATCAATAAATAGACTGTTTTGACAATTACCACTTATCTCACCCATAAATCCTCCTGATAGCAAATTCATGTATTTAACAAAATGCCCATAAATTTACTTTAGTCATATTCCCACACATATATACAACTATTCATGTACGTATAATAATTATAATAATAATTACATAAGCTTTATATATATAGCTTCAGGATTCAGGACTTAAAATTACATAACCATATGTACTCTAGTGTTTGTCAGTTTCATATTTGTTTTTCATGGTTTTTTTTTTTTTTTTTTTTTTTAGTTTTTATTTTCTTTTTTGGGGTAACATTTCCCAGAATGCTTATGTTTGTGTCATTGTACCATATCGCTTTTATAAAATAAGAATCACATGGCCGACCACCATTTCTCTCCTCTCTCCCGCATGGAAATTTTTACCCATTTTATAAATTTATTAAACAGAAGAGATTCTTGATATTACTAGATTTATGGTTACTCAATATATTGCCAAATCAACGTATTCTCAGTCAATCTACGTTAATTCATCGAAAGTTCAAAATCGATTATCAACTTTGAACCATTTAGAGCAGTTCATCCATGCAACTGTTATTTGCCTTACTTTTTAGCTGGTGTGAACATAAGACTGCTGATGCAAACGTCTAAGTTATAACAAAGTCTTTTTTAATTAAATAGGCGTACATAAATCATGTAAAATAGGTGACATGTAGAGATTGGACGAACGTGCGTTTCGCTGACTTATAGTTATATATATCAGGATTCAAAATAAACCTTATATTTAAACTGTATGCACAAGGACAGGGGTCAAAAGTTATATCAATTAATTAGGTTCAAAATTAAGCTTATAGTGGAGATATATCTGGGGTAGTAGTTGAAAAAAATGAACGAATCTTGCTTTCAAAGAAGGTTCACACAGACCAAGACAAAAATGTCTATTCTGATTACAATCTTGACCTTGTACGGATATCCTATCTTGCTTAACTACAAAGGAAGACATGTTACTTTCCCAGGGCTTGATCAATCCTCTCTACTGTGATTGTTTTATTTTATTATTAAAAATTCTATTCAAGGCATCTCTTTAATGAATGTATTTATGAAGCGTTTGTCACTATATAGAATTGTCACCATTATTCAAGAACACACTTTATAAAATATTACAAAATCAAAGTATTCTCAGTCACTATACGTTAATTCTCCGAAAGTTCAAAAATCGATTACCAACTTGGAACTTGCCATGGGACGGACTCTTAGTCAGTCAGTCGAGATTCTGTCATCGTTCATGTTTTAAAAGGCTGTGTAAGTAGAACAACTTAGAGCTGGTTCATCCATGCAACAGTTTTTTATTCGATATTTTCTTTAGTTTCTTTTTTTTTTTTTTTCCCTGAGTAAATCCAATAATTACCTCTCTCATAATTCGAACACAAAACCTCTGGTTATAATTAACCCTAATGACTAAGTTATGAGAAAGTTTTTTAATGAAATTGGTGTGCATAAATAATGTAAAATATATGACATATTGAGTGAGATATATGTGCATCTGTTTCATTGGAGCGTTTCACTGACTTATATATATGTCAGGATTCAAAACAAATCTTATATTTAAACTGTATGCACAAGGACAGGGGTCCAAAAATAATATCAGTTAGGTTAAAAATTAAGTTTATAGTGGAGATGTATCTGAGGTAGAATTTGAAAAGAAGAAAGAATCTTGCTTTCAAAGAAGGTTCACAAAGACCAAGACAAAAATGTCTATTCTGATTATGGTTTGTCTCAACTTATTAGAGGAATTTATAATTTTTATTAGTGGAGACTCATTTTAACCGATGACGTTATTAGGGGTATAAATAACTGAGGGAGGTCTACATTAATTAATTACAAATATAAGTCTTAGTATGTGTCACACATTTCCGGATTTACTGGGGGCTTTACAATGCTATATTATTATTATTATTTTATATCTTAACTTCCAGGTTACTTCTGCTGTGGCCTAAACTTTATGTAATGAAGGGCTCAACTTTACAAAACCATTTTGTCAAATACTGTATTAATAATCAAAAATCCAATTTTAATCAAGTTTCCTATGTGAATTATGTTATCCGTTTGTCAAAGATATAAGCAAATATTTGTCTTTTGGCCAAATGCAACAAAAGGGTAGGCTGTAAAGTTTAACCGGTCGGCGAAACTATGAAATTATAAACAAGGTTTAGTTAATTAATTAGAGACACTTCGTTTGACGGGGTGTTGATTAATTTCTTTAACTGAGGTAGGGTTCAACTATATATCCTATAATTTGTTTAAATTCCTTGAGTTTGTCATTAAACGTGCTAACTCTCTGAAGCATATAATCGATTTGGCGTTTCTTAAGTTTGATATTTCTTATCACATCTGATATCTGATTATCTCCATTGATAATATTCCTCAATAGTTCATTAGTTATAATTTATTTCTCTAAGCCATTGCATGTTCTGCCATTGAAGTTGTTGTTAAGAATGCACATGCAATCTTCGACTTCTACTCGCAGTTGCGGAGCTTTGTAAACCTGTGAGATCTCAGCACTTGGGTTCATCCGATTAAAATTTGAACTTATTTTGTATTTGAATCAGTACCGTATGGCCGACACTACTGATCTGCATTCACAACAAAGCAAATGGAGAATCCCAGTTTTTGTTTTCTTCAAAGATGCGAGGTAATAAATGATGAACTTTTTGAACTTGGGTCATCCGATTCAAACTTGAAATATTTTGGATTTGAAAATACTGTATGCCGACACTACTGATCTGCGTTCACCACAAAGCAAATGGAGAATCCGAGTTTTTGTTTTCTTCAAAGATGCGAGGTAATAACTGATGAACTTTTAGTTTCCTGTTTTTTTTTACATGCACGTAATGGCTAACAACCTGGAGATCGATCTTATGTTTATTTTCTGCTACTGATCATTTTTTGTAAATTTCAGACTTGTGTTCAAGATGGATTCACTTGGTTTGGAGATTATTCAGATTGCACTTCCGGCTGCTCTAGCTTTAGCCGCTGATCCCATCGATTCGCTCATTGACACAGCATTTATTGGCCGTTTAGGTCTGTTTTTATCTTTCATCCTCTTAATTTTAGCAGATTTATGAACATCTCTCAGTTTTTTAAGTGAATTAATCAACATTTTGTGCGTCAATAGGAGCGGTGGAGCTTGCAGCCGTGGGAGTTTCAATCGCCATATTCAATCAAGCTTCAAAGATTACCATATTTCCACTAGTCAGTATCACAACTTCTTTTGTCGCTAGAGGAACCATGGACGAGTTACCAATGTTGAAGAACCAAAAGCTGAGACTCGGAGAAGTCAGCTAAAGATAGTGAAATGAAGGAGACAGAAGACCATGCTTAGAACTTGGAAAAAGGAGCTTCAACACACACTACTGAAACAAAAGATGAATCTTCATCAGATAATAATTCTTCGGCAACTACATGCAAGTCTCCCTCTCTAATGGAAGCAAAGAGTTGAGTAAGGGGAAGTGACATACCCTTCACCATCAACTACACTATTACAGGCGCCTTTCTTGGTCTTGTCCAAGCTATATTTCTTGTATTCGGAGTCAAACCTCTGTAACATTATGGGCGTGAAGTCTGTGAGTTCTTAATTATTTCAGTATTATTTTTGTTTGATTTTCTGTTTACACAGTGTGATAAGGAAACTTTTTCGTTCGCTATTGATCAGAATTCTCCCATGATGACCTGCTCAGAAATACTTGACTTTAGATCACTGGGTGCTTCTGCAGTCCTTCTTTCTCTAGCAATGCAAGGGGTTTTTCGAGGATTGAAGGATACAAAAACTCCCTTATAGCCACTGGTAGCCTAAAATTCTCTCCCTTATCATTCAGAATTTTAGTTCATTTAGCGGTATATAACATCACATTTCATGTAAAACAGTTGCAGGAGATTTGACAAATATCATTTTGGACCCAATATTCATAAGGAAAGACCACATGTTCAACTACACGTTCAAATGTTAGGATGTTGGGTTGGCATATCTTCTTTTATATTTAAATCTTGTGTAAATCTTATCTCTTGAAACTCTTATCTCTTGTAACAATTCTGAATATATATACATGAGTTTACACTCTTCTCTGGTAAGCAAAACCATTTATTCCAGTTCTTCATGGTATCAGAGCCATCTATAGCTAACGCTTTTGTCGATCCTATGGCTTCTGTTGCAGAATCTTCGTCTTCTTCCACTGCATTTCATCTTCCTTCTCAAGTCATTTCCATCAAACTTGATGGACCACTTTCTTGCTTGCAGTGCCAGTTACTTCCCTTGTGTCATAGCTATGGTCTCTAGGAACGTTGATGGTTCCAAACCCAGTCCTCCTCAATTTTCCAGCCCGAAAATAGACCCAAGGTATTCTTAATTCTGCTTTTGTGTTTGGCATATAAGGACCAAACGGTATGGCTGGATTGTTTCTTCTTTTTCTCCTCCCGCAGTTATCTCCACCTATTTGGTCTTGAGACTTCTTGCTTGGCAAGCCCTTGGCGCACGGTTTGTTGCACCCTCCATGTCTGCATTTCCTTATTAAAAGAAAGTTGCATCTGTACGCAAGGCTCCATGTCTTGCTGGGATTTTTTGGATAGGTTAAATCCCTTGTGATGAATTATCTGCCGTTGGAAACCAATTGATGACTCCGATTTGATTCTCTCTGTTCTCAATGGTCTCAACTCCTCTTTCCATTCCTTTGTAATGACATATATGCTCCTTGCTAAGGAGAAATCTATGCCTTTTTTGGACTTCCATGCAGAGCTGTTGAACTATGATCTATGCAGAAGTTTCATAATCAACCATACAACCAAAGGCGTGACATATCCCCTCTACTCGCTAAACCTGGTTCTAAACCAGGATCTCGTACACACCAGCAGTCCCGTTTTCGTCGGTGTGTCCAAAGGCTCGAGTGGTTCTTCTTCCCATTTTCGGCAACCATTGCCTCATCTGCCCTCCTCGTCACCTCTCACTCTACTGCTGCTCAGTCTGTCTCTCGCTCTCATCTCCCTTGTCAATATGCAAACGGGAAGTCATCAGGCACTAGACTGCTTTAATCGCATGAACTACTCGTTTCAGGGCTTCATCCTCCAACTGATTTGCTGCTATGTTGTTGTGAGGCTAACACCAATTATCTCAATCAAAATCAATGGTATGCTGACAGTGGTGCAAATTCATGTTACCTCCGATATTGCCAATCTTGCAACCTCTCAGCCGTATGACGGTGATGACTCAGTGGGTGTAGGTAATGTACAGTTTGGTTATTTCTCGGACTGGCACTGCTTCCATTCAAACTTCATCTTCTACTCTCAAATAAAATAACTTTGCTTATTGTCCTAAGCTTCTGCTCATCTTCTCTCTATTAATAAATTTTGTAAAGATAATAATGTTCTCTTTGAACTCACTGGTTCTTGTTTTTCTGTGAAGGACATCCGACGGGACACAATTCTAACGGGGCCAAGTGTAAATGGATTGTCCGATCAACCTTCGTCAACTTTCTTCACCCAAGTTTCATGCTCTCACCTTGACTGTTGGCGTCAGCTTCTACCTCCACTTGGCATTGTCGTTTAGGACATCCTTCCACGACAACTCACTCGTGTCTTTCTAAGTTTTCTCTACCAGTTTGTAATTCCATAAATAAACAGGTCTTTGTGTGTCTTGTCAACTTGGCAATCTAAATAGTTGCCATTTTCAGACTCTAAAGAAGTCAACTACCCTTTAGAAATCATTCATCGATGTTTGGTCTACTTCTACTCCATCTTTAAGTGGTTGTCAGTATTAGGTAATTTTTATTGACGACTATACTCGTTTTTGTTGGTTGTTTTCCCTTTCTAATAAATCCGATGTTTATTCTACGTTTGTTAAGTTCAAGCTTTTAGTGGAAAAACAATTTCATTACACCATAAAACAATTCCAAAGTGATCATGGTGGTGAATATTGTTCAACCATTTTAAACAATTTAAAACTTCACATGGCATTTTTCATCTTCTTTCCTATCCTCATACCTCCCAACAAAATGGCCTCACCGAAAGAAAACATCGTCTATTATGGAAATGGTGTCTCACTCTCCTCGCCCAATCTGGCTTCCCTAAGCACTTTTGGGTTGATGCTTTTCTCACATCTTTTTTTTCTCATTAATCGCTTAACTACCAAGGTCCTTGATTATTCATCACCTTATGAACGCCTGTTTCATCTTCCCCTTGACTTTACCTATTTTCGTTCTTTTGGCTGTCAATGCTTTCCCTATCTTCGCCCTTACACGCCTAATAAACTGTCTTACCGTAGCACACCTTGTATTTTCATGGGTTATTGCTCTAATCACAAGGGGTTTTAGTGTTTTGATCCATCCTCCAGCGGGTGTATATTTCTCGCAATGTTTATTTTTACGAGAGCCTCTTTCCAGCTCGTGACCAATACCTCTTCCCTGAGTCTGCTCTTTGCATGGACTTTTTTTCCAACTCGTGACTAATCCCTCTTCTTGCACCAGCTCGTTGCGTGGCCTCCCTTCCAGCTCGTGACCAACCCCTTGACTCTGCTCTTGCGTGACCTCCTTTCCAGCTCGTGTACAATCCATCTTCACTAACTCTGCTCGTTGCATACCCCCCAGGTAATTCTCATACTTTGATCTTCTCTCCTCCCCACTATTTTCTCTTGTCTCCCTGTTTCGTCTCCTATCCCTTTTGGTGTTTCTCTCCTGATTCAGATACACATGTCCTCTCCTCTAGTAACCCAAGACTCATTTAGACTCCTCCTCTTCTCTCCTTCTTCACCTAGCCTTGCCTCGTTACCCGACAGTGCACCTTCAGCTCCCCAAGACCTAGCCCCCTCCTTGCTTCATTCCTCTTTCTCATATGATTACTAGATCTCAACTGGCCGTTCTAAGCCCCTAGCTTTCCTACTTCCATCTTTATTACCTACTCGTCACCCTCTTCATCTTTGCATGCAGGTGTGTCATATCTGAGCCTCGTACCTATGCTCAAGCGGCACCTATACTGAGTGGCATACGGCAATGAGAGTGAATTTCAGGCACTCTTGAAGAATGAACGTGTCGTTGTGCCCTCGTCCTCCTGGTATAATATGGTGCCTTGCAAATGGGTTTTTAAACTCAAACGTAGACCCAATGGCAGCATGACCGTTACAAGCCACGTTGGTAGTAGTTGGTTATCTCTAGCGCATTGGGGTTGATTTTCATGACACTTTCAGCCCGTCATCAAACCTTCTACTGTCCGTATGGTTCTTTCACTTGCAGTTTCTTTTCAACTGGGATATTCGGCAACTGGATGTCTCACAACTTCCCCATGGCATTTTAGAGAAGAGGTTTTATGGCCCAACCGAAAGGTTTTGAGGATCTAGTGCACTCCCAATTTGTTTGTAAGTTTCATCATAATCTCTCTATGGCTTGAAGCAAGCTCCTCGGGCGTGGTTTCTTCCACCTCCTATTGCCTTGCTCTCTCTGGTTTTCACAGTTCACAAGTTGACCCATCGTATTCACCTATCACAACCCCGGTCCATGTTTTTTGTTGGTGTATGTGAGATGATATTCTTGTCATTCTAATGATCAGACTTCATTACATCTCTTATCTCTACCCTGCAACTTGAGTTTGCTATGAGATCGCCAGTTGACTTATTTCTGGGTATTAAGCCACACGCAATTCTTTTGGTTTGCACCTTCGCCAAACAAGGTATATCATTGATTTGTTAGAACGTGTGAAACTCCTGGGAATCTAGCCCATCGAGCTCCTTGTGTCTCGGGCTCCAAACTGTTAAATTTATGGAGATCCTCTTTTGGATCCGCTGAATATTGTCAAACTGTAAGTGCTTTGCAGTATCCCCCTTACACACCCCGTATCGCATATTCTAACCAGCTTTGTCAACACATGCAAGCTCCCACTTCTGCACATTGACAACAAAACAACGAGTGTTAAGTACTTGAAGCAGACACTTGATTTTGGCTGCTCTAAGCAAGTTTCCTTCTCTATTAATGCCAACTGTGATTCTGATTGGGCTGGAGACCCTGACGACAAGCCTCAACGTGTGGTTATGGTGTTTATAGTGGGTCCTAACTCATCTCTTGGTCCCAAGCAACTGTTTCTCTAAATCTAGTACGAGCAAAATATCACTTGTCTTAGCTCTCAAGGCTGGTATTTTGCTACGCATGCCTTGTGTGAGCTGCAAATTTCACTTGACTTGCTCCCAATTGTTTGTGTGATAATAAGTAGTGCTCTTAGCTCTGCCTCCAATCCAATTTTCCATGCAAATCCAAGCTATTGAAGTGGATTACCACTTTATCCTAGAAAAGGTGGCAAACCGAGACTAATCCTACACCATTCCCTTTCTTCATTACAACTGCGGATATTTTACCAAGGGTCATACGGCTGATAGGTCTGTTTTCCAGAGACAAACTCTCCAGTGATGGATCTCCCTGCTAGTTTGCGGGGGAATGATAAGGATAAGGACCAAAATGTTCAAACTACACGTTCAAATGTTGAGGATTTGGGTTGGCATAATCTTCTGTTCATATTTTAAATCTTATGTAAATCTTATCTCTTGAAACTCTTATCTCTTGTAACAGTTCTGAATATATTACATGAGTTTACACTCTTCTCTGGTAAGCAAAACCAGATTTATTCCAGTTCTTTCAATATTCATCTTCATTTGCTGTCATTGCATGATCCTTTTAATAGAGATCTAAATTTGATGTTCCAGGCATCCTGTGTGCTAACAATTAATTGATGATCCTCCAGGTACTTGATTTTATTCATCCTCCTGGTGAAGTTGATGAAACATGTTCTCTTTACCTCCAAGTCTAAGGGATATACATTCAGCCGGTTTCTAAAAATGGTAAGGGGCTTAACTCCCTTCATTACTTTGAAAGTATAGAGTATAACATTCATGTTTTATTAGTTTAAAATCTATTTTTTTATTGTGCACAGGTTTTTATTTGTTAATTAGAGTAATAGCGGTGACTCTGTGTCACACTATAGCAGCTTCAATGGCTCCACGCCTTGGTTCAACACCTATGGTTGCGTTCCAAATTTGCTACAGGTCTGGCTCACTCATCTCTTCGGGCTGATGGATTGGCTGTTGCGGGACAGGTATTTAATAACTTCCAATTTTTCTTCATGATTATGCTTTCAAAGAGTAGCATCTGAATATGAACTTATCAGTAACATGTTTCAGGCCTTCTGCTTGTTCTTGCTGAGAAGGACTATCAATAGGCACAGTCAGCAAAAGATTACTGTAGGTAAGCCATTATTACTTTAGGATTTACAATTAATGGTCTCATCTTTTTGTAGAAAATTCGCGGAAATTCAACACCCAGATAATTAGAGATCATTTATAGATATAGATCACTTAACCAATAGATTTAGGATTTTAGGAATACTTGTCTGAGCAATGATGTGTACAAAATTTGTTGAATCAATGATGTATAGTAAAACTCTCTACTGTGAACTCTATGTAAAAATAAATTCTACATAGTCATAAAAAATTTTATTCCCATTTCGGATAGTTATAAATAAAATAACTTCATATTGTAATAAGTTATAATTTTTCTGATTCCCGTCTGAAGGAAAGTTTCCTCCACATAGTAATAACTATCTTATATTGTAAAAAAAAATATATATGTTATATTACATTAAAGGTTTAAGACGAAATAAATATTTATCTAAATTGTTTGGAACAATGATTATGCTTTAGAGTTTATACCACATCTTTTAACTTACGGTACATTACTCTAGCATGACATCTTCTTGTTGAGCCAAAATATTTCTAGCATCTCAAGTATATTTAGAGCTTATTGGCACGAAATTTTTGTATCTCCATACTATCAACTCATGATTATTTCCTTTCTATTTTTGTCTAATTGCAGCAATGATTTCTTCTTCAAATAATACATGATGACTTGTTGTTTATTTGGATGATTAAAAAGATATTATATTCATTTGATTAATATAGTGAAATTTCGAATATAATCACTCAATTCTACTGTGACTCTTTGATTCTCCACCTCCACTTAATTTGTAACTTGCAATTCATCGACATGGGAGTCCTAACTTGCAATGTTTAAAACAATGGCAATTTTATATGGCTTCACATCATTGACCATGTAGCAACTGCATTTACAATTCTATCAAAGACACTATATTTTTGCTAGTTCCAAGAAAAATCTTTTATCCGTTTCAAAAGTGGGCAATTAATGTGTTGAATTTGAAATCCTAATACTATTAAAAATGAATTTAAATCTTATTACTTACTACTAAAACATGAATTGTAAAATAAAAAAATTTTGTAACTACACATCTATTAAGTAATAACCTCCTTATAATAAAAATTATTAGTTCTAATTATGATTTAGAAGGTTTTCTGTATATAGTTTTATGTGAAACTCTTAACTTGTAACCTAGCCTTAAAGCAATTTAATGTAGCCTTAAACACTCATCTTTGACCAATGAGTACAACTTTATTAAGAGATAACAAAAGCTATCACAAGCAATTACATTCATCAGAGAATTTATGTCATTCTCTTAACCTCTAATAATAATTTTAATGAAACAAATTTTCATGGTTCCACTGTAAAATACATAAGAACCCCCTTTGAGTAGGTTACTATATAAGGAAACAAATTTCCTAAATAACGATAGAGAAATTTATGAGTATCATAAATACTTTTTTGACAATTACCACTTACTCACCCATAATCCTCCCGATAGAAATTCATGTATTTAACAACATGCCCATAAATTTACTTTAGTCATATTCCCACACAATATAACAACTATTCATGTACGTATAATATTATAATTATATTATTATAATAATTACATAGCTTTATATATATAGCTTCAGGATCAGGACTAAATTACATAACTATATGTGCTCTTCAACCATTCCTACTACCAAAAATACCCAGCAATATAATATGTAACTTTTGTATTGGATATGATTATCTCGCTAAGTGATTAATATTTTTTTTTTTTTTTTTTTGTGATCAGGATATTCTGACCAGTTTACACGTACATCAATTAAATTTTAAGATTTTAAAGTTAACAACCGAATAAATCTCTTGAATAAATTTTTAATGATTATCTTTATTAATAATTATGATGAATCCAATTCAAAATCTTTTAAATAATATCAAGGATTACCTTATCTTAGTTGGTTAAGTGATTAACATTACCAATTTCTCATTTGTTTCTATAATTATGTGCTTGGAAGGACCCGCCTCGCACTTAATTTAATCTCTTCACTTGAGTTTACAATCTTGACCTTGTACGGATATCCTAATCTTGAGTGACTACAAAGGAAGACGTGTCACTTTCCCAGGGCTTGATCATTCCTCTCTGCCGTGATTGTCAAAATTCTACTCAAGACGTCTCTTTAATGAATGTATTTATGAAGCGTTTGTCACTATATAGAATTGTCACCATTAAACAAAATATTCTCAGTCACTTTACGTTAACTCATCGAAAGTTTACAAATCGATTATCAAGGCCATATGACTTCTGTCGGTGAAGTTTGTCATCGTTCATGTTTCATAGGTTAACTCCTTTCTTCAATATTTTCCATACTGTTTAGCAGTGTGAACATAAGACTTTTGATGCATACTGTTTAGCAGCGAGAAAGTCTTTTTATGTAGTAGGTGTCTATAAATTACTTTGAGCTGAGTTTGGTTTACTTTTTTATACTTTTTAAAAAAATTTATAGGAAAAGTTAAAAAAAATTTGAATTGAATAGCTATTACGATATAAAATTTAAAAATAAATAAAAATATCTTTTATATTTATTTATTTACAAAATATCCTTCATATATTTGTTTATTTACTAAAAACTCCTATAATAAAATATTAAAAGTTAACAAAAATACCCCTAATCCACCCGCCAACACATGAACAACTGACCACCACCACCGAAGGGTGGCCGGAGTCATCGTATCGACGCATGACCGATTGGATCTTACCGGTCTTGTGCCGATATGCCCTTTTCTGACCAGATCTATGGCTAGATCTGGCAGTATTTACTCGTGTACGACGGCCAAAGATACGGTCGTCGTTGATGGTAAACGACGACCATGTGTTGGCCGTCGTTGACGACTGACTACAGCCAACGGCCAGATCTTTGGCCTTAGATTTGGCCGAAAAAGGCTAGATCGGTGCACTACCGGTCAGATTCAGCCAATAGTGGTGGCCGGAATCTGGTAAATATGGTTGCTGGAGTTTTTTTGCAATTTCTAAAAAAATATTTATGGGTATTTAATTAAATTAACAAATTTAAGGAGTTTAAAAAAAGTTGAATAATATTGTGAATTTTTGCGATTTTACTGTTTAGCTTTATTAGGAATACTAGTAGTAGTTTGGTGATAATAACGAGATAAAATTTAAAAATTAACAAAAATAATCTTCTAGGTTTGTTAATTTATTAAACACCCTTATAATAAAAATATTAAAAATTATAAAAACATCATCACCCACCCATTAAATATTGGCAGCCGATCACCACTATCAGAGGGTAGCCGAAGTCTCTGTATCAGAGTACGAGCGACTAGATCTAACCGATCGTGTACCAAGATGGCCTTTTTTCAACTAGATCTACCATAGATCTTATAAAAAAATATCAAATCTACAACTAGATCTGACCATTGACAGCCAGATCTAACTATGTTTGATCGTTAATAATGGTCAAAGATATAACTTTCGTTAATGGCCAAAATTATATCAATTAGGTTCAAAACTAAGCTTATAGGGGAGATATATCTGGGGTAGAGGTTGAAAAAAATGAACGAATCTTGCTTTCAAAGAAGGTTCATAAAGACCAAGACAAAATGTCTATTCTGATTATGATTTGTCCCAACTTATTAAAGGAATTTAATATAAATCCTAGTATGTGTCACATTCACTTCGGGCTTTACAATGCTTCTAATATTATTATTATTTTATATCTTAGTTTCCAGGTTACTTCTGCTGTGACCTAAACTTTATGTAATGAAGGGCTCAAATTTAAAAAACCATTTTGTCAAATATAAACAAGGTTTAGTTAATTAATTAGAGACACTTCGTTTGACGGATTGTTGATTAATTTCTATAACCAAGGTACGGGTCAACTATAATTAGTTTGTTATTAAACGAGCCAACTCTCTGAAGCATATAATCGATTTGGCGTTTCTTAAGTTTGATATTTCTTATCACGTCTTTGATATTTCTTATCACATCTGATATCTCCATTGTTAATATTCCTCAGTAAAAACAATTCATTAGTTATAATTTATTTCTCTAAGCCATTGAAGTGGTTGTTCAAAACAATAAATTTCATGCACATGCAATCTTCGATATTTATTTACTCGCAATTGGGGAGCTTTGTAAACCTGTGAGATCTCAGCACTTTGAACTTGGGTTCATCCGATTCAAACTTGAAATTATTTTGGATTTGAATCAATACTGTATGGCCGACACTACTGATCTGCGTTCACCACAAAGCAAATGGAGAATCCGAGTTTTTGTTTTCTTCAAAGATGCGAGGTAATAACTGATGAACTTTTAGTTTCCTGTATTTTTTTACATGCACGTAGATGGCTAACAACCTGGAGATCGATCTTATGTTTATAGTTCGTGCTAACGTGATCATTTTATGTAAATTTCAGACTTGTGTTCAAGATGGATTCACTTGGTTTGGAGATTATTCAGATTGCACTTCCTGCTGCTCTAGCTTTAGCCGCTGATCCCATCGATTCGCTCATTGACACAGCATTTATTGGCCGTTTAGGTCTGTTTTCTTATCTTTCATCCTCTTAATTTTAGCAGATTTATGAACATCTCTCAGTTTTTTAAGTGAATTAATCAACATTTTGTGCGTCAATAGGAGCGGTGGAGCTTGCAGCCGTGGGAGTTTCAATCGCCATATTCAATCAAGCTTCAAAGATTACCATATTTCCACTAGTCAGTATCACAACTTCTTTTGTCGCTGAAGAGGAAACCATTGGACGAGTTACCAATGTTGAAGAACCAAAAGCTGAGGACTCGGAGAAGAGTTCAGCTAAAGATAGTGAAATGAAGGAGTTGAAGCCAGAAGAAGCCATGCTTGAGAACTTGGAAAAAGGAGCTTCAACAAACACTGCTACTGAAACAAAAGATGAATCTTCATCAGATAATAATTCTTCGGCAACTACATGCAAGTCTCCCTCTCTAATGGAAAGCAAAGAGTTGAGTAAGGGGAAGTGACATATCCCTTCAGCATCAACTACACTAATTACAGGCGCCTTTCTTGGTCTTGTCCAAGCTATATTTCTTGTATTCGGAGTCAAACCTCTGTAACATATTATGGGCGTGAAGTCTGTGAGTTCTTAATTATTTCAGGATTTATTTTTGTTCTGATTTTCTGTTTACTAAGTGCTGAGTAAGGAAACCTTTTTCGTTCGCTATTGATCAGAATTCTCCCATGATGAACCTTGCTCAGAAATACTTGACTTTAAGATCACTGGGTGCTTCTGCAGTCCTTCTTTCTCTAGCAATGCAAGGGGTTTTTCGAGGATTGAAGGATACAAAAACTCCCTTATACGCCACTGGTAGCCTAAAATTCTCTCCCTTATCATTCAGAATTTTAGTTCATTTAGCGGTATATAACATCACATTTCATGTAAAACAGTTGCAGGAGATTTGACAAATATCATTTTGGACCCAATATTTCATAAGGATAAGGACCACAATGTTCAAACTACACGTTCAAATGTTGAGGATGTTGGGTTGGCATAATCTTCTGTTTATATTTTAAATCTTGTGTAAATCTTATCTCTTGAAACTCTTATCTCTTGTAACAATTCTGAATATATATACATGAGTTTACACTCTTCTCTGGTAAGCAAAACCAAATTTATTCCAATTCTTTCATGGTATCAGAGCCATCTATAGCTAACGCTTTTGTCGATCCTATGGCTTCTGTTGCAGAATCTTCGTCTTCTTCCACTGCATTTCATCTTCCTTCTCAAGTCATTTCCATCAAACTTGATGGAACCAACTTTCTTGCTTGCAGTGCTCAGTTACTTCCCTTGTGTCATAGCTATGGTCTCATAGGAATCGTTGATGGTTCCAAACCCAGTCCTCCTCAATTTTCCAGCGCCGAAAATAAGACCCAAGGTATTCTTAATTCTGCTTTTGTGGTTTGGCAATATAAGGACCAAACGGTACTTGGCTGGATTGTTTCTTCTTTTTCTCCTGCAGTTATCTCCACCATATTTGGTCTTGAGACTTCTTGGCTTGCTTGGCAAGCCCTTGGCGCACGGTTTGTTGCACCCTCCACGTCTCGCATTTCTCTTATTAAAAGAAAGTTGCAATCTGTACAGCAAGGCTCCATGTCTTGCTGGGATTTTTTGGATAAGGTTAAATCCCTTGCTGATGAATTATCTGCCGTTGGGAAACCAATTGATGACTCCGATTTGATTCTCTCTGTTCTCAATGGTCTCAACTCCTCTTTCCATTCCTTTGTAATGACATATATGCTCCTTGCTAAGGAGAAATCTATGCCTTTTTTGGACTTCCATGCAGAGCTGTTGAACTATGATCTTATGCAGAAGTTTCATAATCAAACCATACAACCAAAGGCGTGATCATATGCCCTCTACTCGCATAAACCTGGTTCTAAACCAGGATCTCGTAACAGCAACAGCAAGTCCCGTTTTTCCGGTGTGTCCAAAGGCTCGAGTGGTTCTTCTTCTCATTTTCGGCAACCATTGCCTCATCTGCCCTCCTCGTCACCTGCTCCTACTGCTGCTCAGTCTGTCTCTCGCTCTCGATCTCCTTGTCAAATATGCAAACGGGAAGGTCATCAGGCACTAGACTGCTTTAATCGCATGAACTACTCGTTTCAGGGGCGTCATCCTCCAACTGATTTAGCTGCTATGGTTGCTGAGGCTAACACCAATTATCTCAATCAAAATCAATGGTATGCTGACAGTGGTGCAAAAATTCATGTTACCTCCGATATTGCCAATCTTGCAACCTCTCAGCCGTATGACGGTGATGACTCAGTGGGTGTAGGTAATGGTACAGGTTTGGTTATTTCTCGGACTGGCACTGCTTCCATTCAAACTTCATCTTCTACTCTCAAATTAAATAACTTTGCTTATTGTCCTTAAGCTTCTGCTCATCTTCTCTCTATTAATAAATTTTGTAAAGATAATAATGTTCTCTTTGAACTCACTGGTTCTTGTTTTTCTGTGAAGGACATCCGGACAAGGGACACAATTCTAACGGGGCCAAGTGATAATGGATTGTATCCGATCAACCTTCGTCAACTTTCTTCACCCAAGTTTCATGCTCTCACCATGACTGTTGGCGTCAATGCTTCTACCTCCACTTGGCATTGTCGTTTAGGACATCCTTCCACGACAACTCTACATCGTGTCATTTCTAAGTTTTCTCTACCAGTTTGTAATTCCATAAATAAACAGGTCATTTGTGTGTCTTGTCAACTTGGCAAATCTAAATAGTTGCCATTTTCAGACTCTAAAAGAGAGTCAACTACCCCTTTAGAAATCATTCATTCCGATGTTTGGTCTACTTCTACTCCATCTTTAAGTGGTTGTCAGTATTATGTAATTTTTATTGACGACTATACTCGTTTTTGTTGGTTGTTTTCCCTTTCTAATAAATCCGATGTTTATTCTACGTTTGTTAAGTTCAAGCTTTTAGTGGAAAAACAATTTCATTACACCAATAAACAATTCCAAAGTGATCATGGTGGTGAATATTGTTCAACCATTTTTAAACAATTTATAACTTCACATGGCATTTTTCATCGTCTTTCCTATCCTCATACCTCCCAACAAAATGGCCTCGCCGAAAGAAAACATCGTCATATTATGGAAATGGGTCTCACTCTCCTCGCCCAATCTGGCTTACCTAAGCACTTTTGGGTTGATGCTTTTCTCACATCTATTTTTCTCATTAATCGCTTAACTACCAAGGTCCTTGATTATTCATCACCTTATGAACGCCTGTTTCATCTTCCCCTTGACTTTACCTATTTTCG
The DNA here is from genome assembly GCF_008641045.1 of Pistacia vera. Classification (NCBI taxonomy): domain Eukaryota; kingdom Viridiplantae; phylum Streptophyta; class Magnoliopsida; order Sapindales; family Anacardiaceae; genus Pistacia; species Pistacia vera. The sequence continues at coordinate 353,387 of NW_022196057.1, forward strand.
TTCTTTTGGCTGTCAATGCTTTCCCTATCTTCGCCCTTACACGCCTAATAAACTGTCTTACCGTAGCACACCTTGTATTTTCATGGGTTATTGCTCTAATCACAAGGGGTTTTAGTGTTTTGATCCATCCTCCAGGCGGGTGTATATTTCTCGCAATGTTATTTTTTACGAGAGCCTCTTTCCAGCTCGTGACCAATACCTCTTCCCTGAGTCTGCTCGTTGCATGGACTTTTTTCCAACTCGTGACTAATCCCTCTTCTCTGCACCAGCTCGTTGCGTGGCCTCCCTTCCAGCTCGTGACCAACCCCTTGACTCTGCTCATTGCGTGACCTCCTTTCCAGCTCGTGTACAATCCATCTTCACTAACTCTGCTCGTTGCATGGACCCCCCAGGTAATTCTCATACTTTGATCTTCTCTCCTCCCTCACATATTTTCTCTTGTCCTCCTGTTTCGTCTCCTAGTCCCCTTTTGGTGTCTTCTCTCCCTGATTCAGATACACATGTCCTCTCCTCTAGTTAACCCAAGACTCATTTAGACTCCTCCTCTTCTCATCCTTCTTCACCTAGCCTTGCCTCAGTTACCCACGACAGTGCACCTTCAGCTCCCCAAGACCTAGCCCCCTCCTTGTCTATTCCTCTTTCTCATATGATTACTAGATCTCAGACTGGCCGTTCTAAGCCCCATAGCTTTCCTGACTTCCATCTTTATTACTCTACTCGTCACCCTCTTCAATCTTTGCATGCAGGTGTGGTCATATCTGAGCCTCGTACCTATGCTCAAGCGGCACCTATACCTGAGTGGCATACGGCAATTGAGAGTGAATTTCAGGCACTCTTGAAGAATGAAACGTGGTCGTTGTGCCCTCGTCCTCCTGGTATAAATATGGTGCCTTGCAAATGGGTTTTTAAACTCAAACGTAGACCCAATGGCAGCATTGACCGTTACAAGGCCACGTTGGTAGTAGTTGGTTATCTCTAGCGCATTGGGGTTGATTTTCATGACACTTTCAGCCCAGTCATCAAACCTTCTACTGTCCGTATGGTTCTTTCACTTGCAGTTTCTTTCAACTGGGATATTCGGCAACTGGATGTCTCTAACACCTTTCTCCATGGCATTTTAGGAGAAGAGGTTTATATGGCCCAACCGAAAGGTTTTGAGGATCTAGTGCACTCCCAATTTGTTTGTAAGTTTCATAAATCTCTCTATGGCTTGAAGCAAGCTCCTCGGGCGTGGTTTCTTCACCTCTCTATTGCCTTGCTCTCTCTTGGTTTTCACAGTTCACAAGTTGACCCATCGTTATTCACCTATCACCAAGACTCGGTCCATGTGTTTTTGTTGGTGTATGTGAATGATATTCTTGTCACTTCTAATGATCAGGACTTCATTACATCTCTTATCTATACCCTGCAACTTGAGTTTGCTATGAAGGATCTCAGCCAGTTGACTTATTTTCTGGGTATTTAAGCCACACGCAATTCTTCTGGTTTGCACCTTCGCCAAACAAGGTATATCATTGATTTGTTAGAACGTGTGAAACTCCTGGGAATCTAGCCCTATCGAGCTCCTTGTGTCTCGGGCTCCAAACTGTCTAAATTTGATGGAGATCCTCTTTTGGATCCGGCTGAATATTGTCAAACTGTAAGTGCTTTGCAGTATGTCACCCTTACACACCCCGATATCGCATATTTCGTAAACCAGCTTTGTCAACACATGCAAGCTCCCACTTCTGCACATTGGACAACAACCAAACGAGTGTTAAGGTACTTGAAGCAGACACTTGATTTTGGCATGCTCTATAAGCCAGTTTCCTTCTCTATTAATGCCTACTGTGATTCTGATTGGGCTGGAGACCCTGACGACAGACGCTCAACGTGTGGTTATGGTGTTTATATGGGTCCTAACCTCATCTCTTGGTCCGCCAAGAAGCAACCTGTTGTCTCTAAATCTAGTACGGAGGCAAAATATCACTGCTTAGCTCTTGTCAAGGCTGAGGTATATTGGCTACGCATGCTCTTGTGTGAGCTGCAAATTTCACTTGACTTGGCTCCCATTGTTTGGTGTGATAATATCAGTGCTCTAGCTCTTGCCTCCAATCCAATTTTCCATGCCAAATCCAAGCATATTGAAGTGGATTACCACTTTATCCTAGAAAAGGTGGCAAACCGAGACATAATCCTACACCATGTCCCTTCTTCATTACAACCTGCGGATATTTTTACCAAGGGTCATACGGCTGATAGGTCCTGTTTCCTCAGAGACAAACTCTCAGTGATGGATCTCCCTGCTAGTTTGCGGGGGAATGATAAGGATAAGGACCAAAATGTTCAAACTACACGTTCAAATGTTGAGGATGTTGGGTTGGCATAATCTTCTGTTCATATTTTAAATCTTATGTAAATCTTATCTCTTGAAACTCTTATCTCTTGTAACAGTTCTGAATATATATACATGAGTTTACACTCTTCTCTGGTAAGCAAAACCAGATTTATTCCAGTTCTTTCAATATTCATCTTCGTTTGCTGTCATTGCATGATCCTTTTAATAGAAGTCTAAATTTGATGTTCCAAGGCATCCTGTGTGCTAACAATTAATTGATGATCCTCCAGGTACTTGATTTTATTCATCCTCCTGGTGAAGTTGATGAAACATGTTCATCTTTTACCTCCAAGTCTAAGGGATTTACAATTCAGTCGGTTTCTTAAAAATGGTAAGGGGCTTAACTCCCTTCATTACTTTGAAAGTATAGAGTATAACATTCATGTTTTATTAGTTTAAAATCTAATTTTTTTATTTGGGCACAGGTTTTTATTTGTTAATTAGAGTAATAGCTGTGACTGTCTGTGTCACACTATAGGCAGCTTCAATGGCTGCACGCCTTGGTTCAACACCTATGGTTGCGTTCCAAATTTGCTTACAGGTCTGGCTCACATCATCTCTTCTGGCTGATGGATTGGCTGTTGCGGGACAGGTATTTAATAACTTCCAATTTTTCTTCATGATTATGCTTTCAAAGAGTAGCATTCTGGATATGAACTTATCAGTAACATGTTTCAGGCCATTCTAGCTTGTTCATTTGCTGAGAAGGACTATCAATAGGCAACAGTTGCAGCAAATAGATTACTGTAGGTAAGCCATTATTACTTTAGGATTTACAATTAATGGTCTCATCTTTTTGTTAGAAAATTCGCGGAAATTCAACACCCAGATAATTATAGGATCATTTATAGATAATAGATCACTTAACCAATAGATTTAGGATTTTAGGAATACTTGTCTGAGCAATGATGTGTACAAAATTTGTTGAATCAATGATGTATAGTAAAACCTCTCTACTGTGATACTCTATGTAAAAATAAATTCTACATAGTCATAAAAAATTTTATTCCCATTTCGGAATAGTTATAAATAAGAATAAACTTCATATTGTAATAAGTTATAATTTTTCTGATTCCCGTCTGAAGGAAAGTTTCCTCCACATAGTAATAACTATCTGTATATTGTAAAAAAAAAATATATATATGTTATATTACATTAAAGGTTTAAGACGAAATAAAATATTTATCTAAAGTTGTTTGGAACAATGATTTATGCTTTAGAGTTGATACCACATCTTTTAACTTACGAGTACATTACTCGCTAGCATGAACATCTTCTTGTTGAAGCCAAAATATTTCTAGCATCTCAAGTATATTTAGAGCTTATTGGCACGAAATTTTTTGTATCTCCATACTATCATACTCATGATTATTTCCTTTCTATTTTTGTCTAATTGCAGCAATGATTTCTTCTTCAAATAATACATTGATGACTTGTTGTTTATTTGGATGATTAAGAAAGATATTAATATTCATTTGATTAATATAGTGAAATTATCGAATATAATCACTCAATTCTACTGTGACTCTTTGATTCTCCACCTCCACTTAATTTGTAACTTGCAATTCATCGACATTGGGAGTCCTAATCTTGCAATGTTTAAAACAATTGGCAATTATTTATGGCTTCACATCAATTGACCATGTAGCAACTGCATTTACAATTCTATCAAAGACACTTATATTTGCTAGTTCCAAGAAATAATCTTTTATCCGTTTCAAAAGTGGGCAATTAAAGTGTTGAATTTGAAATCCTAATACTATTAAAATATGAATTTAAATCTTATTACTGTACTACTAAAACATGAATTGTAAAATAAAAAAATTTTGTAACTACACATCTATTAAGTAATAACCTCCTTATAATAATAAAATTAATTAGTTCTACCATTATGATTATAGATAGGTTTTCCTGTATATAGTTTTATGTGAAACTCTTAACTTGTAACCTAGCCTTAAAGCAATTTAATGTAGCCTTAAACACTCATCTTTGACCAATGAGTACAACTTTATTAAGAGAATACACAAGCTATCACAAGCAATTACATTTCATAGAATTTATGTCATTCCTCTTAACCTCTAATAATAATTTTAATGAAACAAATTTTCATGGTTCCACTGTAAAATACATAAGAACCCCCTTTGAGTAGGTTACTATATAAGGAAACAAATTTCCTAAATAAACGATAGAGAAATTTATGAGTATCAATAAATAGACTATTTTGACAATTACCACTTATCTCACCCATAAATCCTCCCGATAGGAAATTCATGTATTTAACAACATGCCCATAAATTTACTTTAGTCATATTCCCACACATATATACAACTATTCATGTACGTATAATAATTATAATTATTATTATTATTATAATAATTACATAAGCTTTATATATATAGCTTCAGGATTCAGGACTTAAAATTACATAACTATATGTGCTCTAGTGTTTGTCAGTTTCATATTTGTTTTTCATGGTTTTTCTTATTTTCTTTTTTGGGGTAACATTTCCCAGAATGCTTATGTTTGAGTGTCATTGTACCATATCGCTTTTATAAAATAAGAATCACATGGCCGACCACCATTTCTCTCCTCTCTCCCACATGGAAATTTTTACCCATTTTATAAATTTATTAAACAGAAGAGATTCTTTGATATTACTAGATTTATGGTTACTCAATATATTGCCAAATCAAAGTATTCTCAGTCACTATACGTTAATTCATCGAAAGTTCAAAATCGATTATCAACTTTGAACTTGCCATATAACTCTTTATCGGTGAAGATTTTGTCATCCTTCTTGTTTTAAAGGCTGCAGTTCATCCATGCAACTGTTATTTGCCTTACTTTTTAGCTGGTGTGAACATAAGACTGCTGATGCAAACGTCTAAGTTATAAGAAAGTCTTTTTTAATTAAATAGGCGTACATAAATCATGTAAAATAGGTGACATGTAGAGATTGGACGAACGTGCGTTTCGCTGACTTATAGTTATATATATCAGGATTCAAAATAAACCTTATATTTAAACTGTATGCACAAGGACAGGGGTCAAAAGTTATATCAATTAATTAGGTTCAAAATTAAGCTTATAGTGGAGATATATCTGGGGTAGTAGTTGAAAAAAATGAACGAATCTTGCTTTCAAAGAAGGTTCACACAGACCAAGACAAAAATGTCTATTCTGATTACAATCTTGACCTTGTACGGATATCAATCTTGCTTAACTACAAAGGAAGACATGTTACTTTCCCAGGGCTTGATCAATCCTCTCTACTGTGATTGTTTTATTCTATTATTAAAAATTCTATGCAAGGCATCTCTTTAATAAATGTATTTATGAAGCGTTTGTCACTATATAGAATTGTCACCATTATTCAAGAACACACTTTATAAAATATTACAAAATCAAAGTATTCTCAGTCACTATACGTTAATTCTCCGAAAGTTCAAAAATCGATTACCAACTTGGAAGTTGGAACTTGCCATGGGACGGACTCTTAGTCAGTCAAGATTCTGTCATCGTTCATGTTTTAAAAGGCTGTGTAAGTAGAACAACTTAGAGCTGGTTCATCCATGCAACAGTTTTTTATTCGATATTTTCTTTAGTTTCTTTTTTTTTTTTTTTCCCTGAGTAAATTCAATAATTACCTCTCTCATAATTCGAACACAAAACCTCTGGTTATAATTAACCCTAATGACTAAGTTATGAGAAAGTTTTTTAATGAAATTGGTGTGCATAAATAATGTAAAATATATGACATATTGAGCGAAATATATGTGCATCTGTTTCATTGGAGCGTTTCACTGACTTATATATATGTCAGGATTCAAAACAAATCTTATATTTAAACTGTATGCACAAGGACAGGGGTCCAAAAATAATATCAGTTAGGTTAAAAATTAAGTTTATAGTGGAGATGTATCTGAGGTAGAATTTGAAAAGAAGAAAGAATCTTGCTTTCAAAGAAGGTTCACAAAGACCAAGACAAAAATGTCTATTCTGATTATGGTTTGTCTCAACTTATTAGAGGAATTTATAATTTTTATTAGTGGAGACTCATTTTAACCGATGACGTTATTAGGGGTATAAATAACTGAGGGAGGTCTACATTAATTAATTACAAATATAAGTCTTAGTATGTGTCACACATTTCCGGATTTACTGGGGGCTTTACAATGCTATATTATTATTATTATTTTATATCTTAACTTCCAGGTTACTTCTGCTGTGGCCTAAACTTTATGTAATGAAGGGCTCAACTTTACAAAACCATTTTGTCAAATACTGTATTAATAATCAAAAATCCAATTTTAATCAAGTTTCCTATGTGAATTATGTTATCCGTTTGTCAAAGATATAAGCAAATATTTGTCTTTTGGCCAAATGCAACAAAAGGGTAGGCTGTAAAGTTTAACCGGTCGGCGAAACTATGAAATTATAAACAAGGTTTAGTTAATTAATTAGAGACACTTCGTTTGACGGGGTGTTGATTAATTTCTTTAACTGAGGTAGGGTTCAACTATATATCCTATAATTTGTTTAAATTCCTTGAGTTTGTCATTAAACGTGCTAACTCTCTGAAGCATATAATCGATTTGGCGTTTCTTAAGTTTGATATTTCTTATCACATCTGATATCTGATTTTCTCCATTGATAATATTCCTCAATAGTTCATTAGTTATAATTTATTTCTCTAAGCCATTGCATGTTCTGCCATTGAAGTTGTTGTTAAGAATGCACATGCAATCTTCGACTTCTACTCGCAGTTGCGGAGCGAGCTTTGTAAACCTGTGAGATCTCAGCACTTGGGTTCATCCGATTAAAATTTGAACTTATTTTGTATTTGAATCAGTACCGTATGGCCGACACTACTGATCTGCATTCACAACAAAAGCAAATGGAGAATCCCAGTTTTTGTTTTCTTCAAAGATGCGAGGTAATAAATGATGAACTTTTAGTTTCCTGTATTTTTACATGCACGTAGATGACTAACAACCTGGAGATCTTATGTTTATAGTTTGTGTAATGTGATCATTTATGTAAAATCAGACTTGTGTTCAAGATGGATTCACTTGGTTTGGAGATAATTCGGATTGCACTTCCTGCTGCTTAGCTTTAGCCGTGATCCATCGCTTCTTGATTGACACAGCATTTATTGGCCGTTTAGGTCTGTTTTCTTATCTCATCCTCTTAATTTTAGCAAATTTATGAACATCTCTCAGTTTTTTTAAGTGAATTAATCAACATTTTGTGCGTCAATAGGCGGTGGAGCTTGCAGCCGGGGGAGTTTCAATCGCCATATTCAATCAAGCTTCAAGGATTACCATATTTCCACTAGTCAGTATCACAACTTCTTTTGGCGCTGAAGAGGAAACCATCGGCGAGTTACCAATGGTGAAGAACCAAAAGCTGAGAACTCCGAGAAGAGCTCAGCTAAAGATAGTGAAATGAAGCAATTGAAGCCAGAAGAAGCCATGCTTGAGAACTTGGAAAAAGGAGCTTCAACAAAACATACTACTGAAACAAAAGATGAATCTTCATCAGATAATATTCTATGCAACTTATACATGTAAGTCTCCTCTCTAATGGAAGCAAAGAGTTGAGTAAGGGGAAGCGACATATCCCTTCAGCATCAACTGCACTAATTATAGGCGCCTTTCTTGGTCTTGTCCAAGCTATATTTCTTGTATTCGGAGTCAAACTCTGTTGCATATTATGGGAGTGAAGTCTGTAAGTTCTTAATATTTCAGGATTTATTTTTGTTTTGATTTTGTGTTACCAAGTGCTGAGTAAGGAAATCTTTTTTCTTCGCGATTGATCAGAATTCTCCCATGATGAAACCTGCTCAGAAATACTTGACTTTAAGATCACTGGGTGCTCCTGCAGTCCCTTTCTCTAGCAATGCAAGGGGTTTTTCGAGGATTGAAGGATACAAAAACTCCTTATACGCCACTGGTAGCCGAAATTTCTCTCTTTTATCATTCAGAATTTTAGTTCATTTAGCGATATATAAAATCACATTTCCCGTAAAACAGTTGCAGGAGATTTAACAATACAACATTTGGACCCAATATCTTTGTTTGCCGTCTTGGTGTCAGTGGAGCCGCCATTGCACATGTTCTTTCACAGTAAGTTTTATCATTGCATGAATCCTTTAATAGAAGTCTAAATGATGTTCCTAGGCATCCTGTGTACTAACAAATGATTGATGATCCCCAGATACTTGATTTCATTCATCCCCTGGGGAGGTTGATGAAACAAGTCCATTCTTACCCAAGTCTAAGGGATTTGCAATTTAGTCGGTTTCTAAAAATGGTAAGGGGCTTAACTCCCTCTGTACTTTTTGAAAGTATCGAGTATAACATTCATGTTTCATTAGTTTAATTTCTGATTTTTGTATTTGGGCACAGGTTTTTATTTGTTAACCAGAGTAATAGCTGCGACTATCTGGTCACACTCGCAGCTTCAATGGCTGCACGCCTGGTTCAACACCTATGGCTGCGTTCCAAATTTGCTACAGGTCTGGCTCACATCATCTCTTCTGGCTGATGGATTGGCTGTTGCGGGACAGGTATTTAATAACTTCCAATTTTTCTCATGATTATGATTTCAATGAGGAGCATTATGAATTATGAACTTATCAGTAACATGTTTCCTCCACTGTCAGGCCATTCTAGCTTGTTCATTTGCTGAGAAGGACTATGAGAAGGCAACAGGTGCAGCAAACAGGTACTGCAGGTAAGCCATTATATTTTAAGGGAGCATTTGGTTAGGGGGTATTTGAGATTACTCGGATCAAGTCACTTATATTACTTAGATTATCATGTTTAGTATCAAGTAATATAAGATACGATAATCTTTAAGTACCAATAGTGGTACTATTGACAATATTTAAGGTAATTCGATTTTTCTATTTCTAGGTATTCTAAGATATTAGGGATATTTTTTATTACGATTCTATCTCTTATTAATAAAATTTTAGGACAATAATGCCCTTATTTTTAAATTTATTACATGAATATAGCTTTTACTATTTCACCCCAATAATTAACTTTTTTAACAAATTTACCCTGAATTAAAAAAAAAATTACAGCCCACACCAAACCACCACCCCAGCCACCTACCGCGGTAACCACCGCCGCGGCCAACCGCCACGGAACAATGCACGAAATGCCAAAAATGGCCAATATGGCCATTGCGAACTGATATCTGGTCGGAAATGGTTGACGGCAAATCTAATCAGGTCATCAAAGACCGATCCATCAACTAGCCGTTGAAGGCATATCGACGTACGGCGGCCATTTTTTGCCTTTTGTGCACCGTTAGGTTGCTGGCTGCCGATAGCCTATGGTGGGTGCCGACGATCGACAGTAGCTGGGTTGGTGGGGGTGTTTTGTTGATTTTCCAAACTTTTATTATGGGGTTTTTTTTTTTTTTTTTTTGCTAAGTTTTTAAATGTAAGGGGGCTTATATAATCTAAATACTATTAAATAATAATAATATTTAATTAGAGGACAATTCAGTAATTTAAATAACATATCCACCAATTTATTCCTCTCAACCAAACATATAATATAACATACTTACCAATTAACCAAACACATTTTCCTAAACATTCCCAATAATCTAAGGTAACTATCTTTCCAGTAATCCAAAATTCCTGAACCAAACGCCCTAGGGGGCGTTTGGAGGGCGTATATAACATAATGGGATAATCATCGTTATTTACAAGTTTCTACGTTTGGTTCAAGTAAAAATATTACAGTAATCTTATATTGCAAATAGTGTTATTTTTAGTAATGTGGGGGATAATCTTATTACCTTGTAAAGGGGTTATTAAAACATTATCGAGGTACTCTGATTTTCTACTCATTTTGCCTTAATTAAAAACCATTTCGGACACAATTGCCCTCAAATGTACAAATAACAATTAGTCCAGCCCTACATTTGAGAAATTAGCTAAACACTTCAACCACAAAAAAATTAAAAGTTAACAAAATACCCCCAGCCACCCAAGACCATCGCCGGCGCAGAAATCAGCCACATTAATGGTGCACGACCAACGAGATTTGGCCTATCATGCGCCAGAAAGCTTTTCCAACCATGGATCGCCAGATCTAGTGGTTCTATGGCCGTTTCCAGGCCACATATGGCCGTGAAATGGCCATTTTTCGGCCATGGATTTGCGATCCATGGCCATTTCTGCTTTGTAGCGCACAGCGGCTATATCAGCCAGTCATGCACCATTCCCAGACTGTCGACGACGAGCATTGGCAATGGTAGCTGACTCCGACAGCGACTTGGGGGCGGGTGAGGGTGATTTGTTACAAATTAAAGTTTTATATGGCTGAGGTGTTTTAGTAAAATTTCAAATGTAGAGAGTAAAAATATGATTTAAAAAATAATAATAAAATATTATTATATTAATATTAAAAAGGAGGGCAATTTATAATTTATATAACTACCCACCCATTACCTCCAACAAACATATTATTCACCGATTTATTTCAACCAATCAAACATATTTTCTAAATATTCCTAGTAATCTTTAAAATGATCTTTTTTTCGTTAATATAGGGGGTGTTTGTCTGAGTTTATGAAAATTAGCTTATAAGTAACAAGTTAGTTTATAAGCATTTGAAATGTTAAGCAAATATGTGTTTGATTAAAGTATTATAAGTGACTGATAAGTAGTTGGCGGGTTTGAAAATGTGGCTTATAAGTACATTTTATTATAAAATGACTAAAAAATGTGCTATATTAAACAAGGGTATACTATAGAATTTTAAAATTAAACAAGGAAATGTGGTAATATATTTGGTCAAACTAGCTATATAAGCAAAAAAAAAAAAAAAAAAAATACTCCCCTAACCCCCGCCCAAACTTTTTTTTTTTTTTTTTTCTTATAAGTTCAAAAAAATATAAACAAACAGTCAGCTTAATTTAGAGCTATAAGTAGTTTGACCGTTTATAAGCTTAGACAAACACTCTCATAATATACCCCTATAATAAAACATTATATGATTGAACGTTCCTGAGATTTACAATTAATGGTCTCATCTTTATTATGTTGATGAATGTTTAAAACAAGATCGTGAAAATTATCATATGTTGGTTTTGCAGATGGGTTTTGTTCTAGGCTTGGGGCTTGCTCTCTTTGTAGGACTTGGACTCTACTTCGGCTCTGGAATCTTTTCAAAAGATGTTCATGTTATCACTTATAAACATCGGCATACCGGTAATTCATACTTCCGGACATACGTGTATCATATTGGTAAATTAACTTAAAACTAAATACTCTCTTTTTTCACCCTTCAGTTTGTTGCAGCAACTCAACCCATCAATTCCTAGCTTTTGTCTTTGATGGTGTAAATTTTGGAGCTTGATTTTGCATTTCTGCATACTCCAGGTTAGTACACAGGCAGGCTCTTAAATGTTGAATTAATCTCAATCTCTTTCCAAATCTCTTCTGATAAATGTCAAAACTTCTTGTCAATTTCTTCAGGTTTTGGTGGCCATGGTAAGCATAGCAAGCTTATTTGTTCTCTTTAAGAGCAATAGTTTTGCTGGAATCTGGATAGCTTTAACAATTTACATGGGTCTCCGCACATTTGCTGGTGTATGGAGGTGACCAAAATAAACTAATACACAAAAAACTATCTTTGGAAACACTTTATTTAAGTAAAAAGCTTCAATTTTGCATGCAGGATGGGAGCTGGAACTGGACCTTGGGGATTTCTCAAAGCCCGATTGTTACCATAAGCTTTATATTATATAGCTTCAGGATTCAGGACTTAAAATACTTAACTATATGTTCTTAGTGTTGTCAGTAAAACAACTATTTTTCTTGGTTTTTTCTTTCTTGAGGTATCATTTCCAGATACACATATAAATGCTTCTGTTTGAGTGCTATGTACCAATAGCTTTTATAAAATAAAAATCACATGACCGACCACATTTCTCTCCTCTTCCACATAGAAATTTGATCACTTTAGTGATGAAAATCAGGCAATATTGTCAAGTGCATATTAGCCTTAGCATATATACTAATCACAAGCAACTAATCAAATAAAAGGTTATATAAAAGGAAGAAATATTAAAGCCGCCATCTTGAGAGTGAGAGGAACGGTGCCTAAGAAGCAAGCAATGGGGGATTGATTATAAAGAAAAGTTGATTAATAAATAATGTTAGAACCAAAACATTATACTTAGAAAGTAAGCAACCTACTCATCAACCGACCATAAAAAAGGCAAACCCTAGAAATCTTACAACATGAACTGACCCACCACAAGACTCAAATCACTATCAAAATACCCAAGTGAAAAATATTAACCATTTCTTATCCAACTTCAATAGAGGCTTGCCCACCCACCTTACTTTATGGGTTGAGTGGTTTGCATCAAAACAAAACAAAGGTACAAAATTGAAAATACCTCTTCCTCAATCTCAAAGTCAAGGACCAACACCACCATCTTTTAAAAGTTAGATCTCATAAATTCATTCCTTATTCAAGAAAATATTCCACTATCTTGTTTATCCACATGTGACGATCTCTTCTTAAAAGATTAAAAAGAATCTTAAACATATTCTATTCCTTTGTGTCTCACAAATAATGATAACCAATTAATAACCGAAACATCGGGATGGAGATACAATTCAATAATGACACCCAGATAACATATATATATAACTTGGCTTCAGTTTGATTGTATGTACATCCGAAATAAAGCGAGCAAAGGAATCAAGAAAAGATAAAGGAGGGCAAGATGGTTCAACTAAGGAAAGAAAAAAAAAAAAGGTATTCAAATATATTAATAATAAAGGAAACATATGGCATCTAATACATTGCAGCCATCAAAAAGAATTACCCTCCCCTTTCCCCCACTTACGTTTCTTTAGTCAATCAACTATCCAAGGAAAATATAATATTGGGAACTGAAAAAATGAGACATCAAAAGTACAAATAAAGGTCTTGTATCAGCCATTTCTTTGAAGAGAAAATTTAGCAGCAAGAATAATCCTACGAGCAGAAAATATTAGAGAGAGAGACCAAGCCTGGACTAAGTTTTCTTAATCAATGCAGAGAGAGGCTTCTTCCCACTTTCTTGATTTCTGTAATAAACATAAAAAATGGTATAAGAAAAAAAATTGAAAATTGCCTGAACTTTTCAGTCATTCTTTTAACACTTTAACTGTTGAACATCACCCTTTTGTTCCACCTTCACTACTGTGTGTCTTCCCAAAGCTTCAACCATCCCTAAAAATACCCAGCAAAATAATATGTACCTTGTGAAAAGTGCTTTACCTATCATCAATTTGAGTAATCAAGATGAAATTTATACTAGACAAGCTGATACAGCTGCATTGCTCAAGCCATGCCCCAATAACCGAATGATCAATGGAACAGTAGGAGAACTGAATTCAAACCTCACCAGAAGATGCGGCACCAGAGGCCAGAAATGTTGGTTTCTCTTTCATCATCTCAGGTGGTGATCCTTAACTAGAGACTGAACCCAAGTTAGATCAGGCTCCTCACCAATGTTCTTCCGAAGATCAAACGAATTTGATCTTCGCAAAAGTTCTAGTTCATCCCATTAACTGACCAGTCTACTTTTCCATTTGGAGAGACCACTTTAGACCAAGAATTTGCATACAGGAGAACCAACAGTTTGGATGGGATTATTGGATCCTAGGTCCCTCAAGCGAGGCGGTAGTTGTGGCTTTCCACGCTGCATCAATGCAGCTAGCCTAGAGCCCATTGGGGAAATTGGTCCACACTTCTTGGTGACATTCTTACGGGAGATCAACACAAATGAAGCTGCCTTAGCGGGTGCTCTACGTTTTTTGGAGAGAAAACATTTGTAAATGGGAGGATAGCATGCTTTGTTGGAGTTGTGAGAACAGCTGATTTGTGGCCAGGGGAGGAAACGGCGCTGATCAGAATACCTAGGAGATGAAGATACTCAGCAGAGTGAAAAGCTCCTCCAGATTTGAGGGATTCGTGTTTTAGTCGACCAGAGCGACTCAAAGACACAGGACTGTTTCGTGATTGAGAAAAACAGGTTAGATCATTTAAAATCTGTTTGTGGGCATCATGTTCTGACAAAATGCTAAAATCATCAGCAGGGATATCTCTAGCACTAAGGGAAGACCTCAAGCGACTGATTGAATGTTGTCTCCCGGAGATTAGTGTAGGAACATTGGTTGTGGCCACGCCATGCAGAGTGCATATTGCCATTCCCTGAAGGAGACATGGGTTGAGTAAAGGGATTAGGTGACATGGCAGAGATCGATGAGGGAGAACCAGGGAAAAGGCTCAATGTGGCAGCCATATCCATGACACCAGCACTGCTTACAGATGAGGTGGTGAAGGAACCACAGATCCAGAAGAGACAACAAGGGGCGAAGTTTCTTCAGCTGTGTGAGCGAAAAAGCAAACCCGCCTATTGCAACTTGTGCCATCTTTGCATAGCCGAGTTCTGTATTGAGCTGGGTGTAGCCAGCACTCAAACACTCCATGAGCATACTCACATATCACCACGCCTACAAGAACCCTTACGAAAATCAGGACAAGGCACACAGCTATAGTGAAACTTCCGCAGGATCTCTTGCCGAGCATTCTCCCCCGGGTGGACAAAAGGGCACTCTGTCCAATCATGGGAATATGCTCGGGAACAAGGACGGACCTTGAAGGAGAACATCCGAAACTCATCAGATGCATAAATGCTTTTTATGTCTGGGAGAGATGGATAATTGGGTACTCTTTCTTTTCAGCAACAGCACTGACAGATACATCAAACTTTGAGGATATTGGAGAAGATGCAACTCAGTAGGAGATGGTAGTGACCCATTGCCTAATACAGAGGGGATTGGGGAGTAGAACTAGAAGAACTAGTCGATATTGTCAAATTGCTCTCAACATCACGGCTAAAACCAGAAGCACAATTGCTTCCAAGAAGTTCTTCAAGAGCGATTCTCATGCTCTGCAGCTTGGTGGAACAGCATAACATCAACCGACGTCGACCACTGGGACAACACAATATGGATCCGCACCTGCAGCTAAGAGCAGTCTAACAACATCAATCATATCAGGTGAACCTCCAGAAGCAGACCAATGAAGGGCAGTGCTTTTGTCCGTGCCACATGAGAGATTTACATCAGCCATAGAATGCAGCAGTATAAGCTTAAGCACATCAACATACCATAGGTAGCAGCAACCATCAACGGAGTTTTAGCCTCGCGAACTATCTGTTTTGAGCCTTTTTGACGGCCATACACAGCCAACCTCGTCAACACAAGAAGGATCCCGCTCTAATACTCGCTAAAGCCTTCAACATCATTGTTAGAAGCAAGTTCAAGTAAGCTGGAAAAAGAATCTTCAGTCTCAACACTAAGGTATTCATATCTTCGGTGCTAGATTTTGATCGCTCTGGACCACCGCACAGCTTCAATTAGCTGGAGAATCAAGAACAAAAATTAAATGAATAAATAAACATACTAATTCTAGAAACCACAAATCCATAAAACGCATTCAAATTAATGACGACAATACCATAGAATAAACCAAAATAATGATATAATGAAATATCATAGAAAACCGTACTGAAACTTAGTAAAAACATCATTTATATTTATATTTTGAGATAGAATGAGAGCTACTTAATCATACAAGCAATACGTATAATTGCATAGAACTAACTTATAGACAAGAAAAATATACATATCTTGTAATGGATCGTCTACAAAAGATCAGCACAAAACTTTAAGAAGAAGATAGACAAAATCATAATACCAACAACAAGAATCTTAGTAAAGGTAGATCTGCAACTCAAACTCTAGAATTCTACACGACATACATATAATACTCGGGAATAATTAGATTACAATTTTTTTTTTTTTTATTTGGTAGAAGCATGAGGATTCTTACTCTAAAAATCAAAACTTTTTGCTATTCACTTAAAAAAAAAAAAAAAAAAAAAAACTAAAACTCTTTCAGGACATTCCATTTTCTCAGCAACACAAACAACAACGAAAACTTAAATACTAAAAAGAACTCACATACAAATTTGAAGCATGAGGTGAGTAGAAGAAAAGTCAACAGATCTAACGAAAGAGAGGAGACGAATCAGCATGGGGCTTCATGGATCTGCAGAGCAAAGATCAATGGCCGAAACTGCCTAAGTAAAGTGATAGAAGAAGACAAGCTAGAGAGATAATAGATGAAGGTGTGTTATAGCACAACTTGTAAAACATCTTCTTCAGGTCGATGCTACCGAGGAAACAAAAACTGTGCTGAACTGAACTACCAAGAATAAAGAAAGGATGTTTGGAGAGGAAGAAAGTAAAGCCTAGAAATGGAAATGAAAGATTAGATTTACGGACTGGATAGAGTTTAAGTTCAAAATAAAAATGAAGGAGAAACAAGAAGAAATGAAATGGTATTGAAATGCACGTTAAATGAAGTTGAAATGAGAGTTAAATTTAAAGTGAGGTGGGGGAAGATTGTGGGACGTGAAGTGGCGGATTAAAAGCTGGATTGGAATTGGAGATTTGGAGTCCGCAATCAAAGAGAATGTGTCAGGGCAATAGTCAATTTTGGTTTAATTTAGAGTCAAATCAATATAATATATATTTTATAAACAAATAAAAATGGTGTGTAATAAGAGTTTCTATTTTAAAAATGAAAAAATTATACAAAGAGTTTCTTAAAATAAATTTCTTTTATTATTACTATTATATTCAACCTTTTCTTTAATATTTTTAAAAGGAAACTGAAGTGATTTACTTACTGGAGAAATTTGATTCCAAAATTAAGAATAATAAAAATTAAAGTTGTTTAAGGTATATTTACTTTAGAATTTATCCTTATGCTTGTGATAAGAAAACAAATATTGACAAGATAATCCAAAATTAAGAATAAAAAAAAAAAAAAATGAGTTTGGGTAAAACCCACTCACAAAAACCAAATCAAAAAAGAAGAAAGTTCAACCATATATTTTATAACAATCTATCAAAATAACGATATGTTACAACTTTAACATCCTCTTTCATATTCGACGTGCATAGTCAAGGTACAAATCTATCAAAAACAACCATCGGCTCAAACAAACATAATTCTAATACCATTATAAACGAAATTGGCTAGAACTATTTCGTGTCATTTACCATATAAATAGTATTTAATGCATTATATTTAATTGCAATTGACTTTAAAATCAAATTATCTTAACAGTTGTGATTTCTTACCAAAGTAAGCAACATAATTACATATAGATTGAGTTAGGTTTGAAAGACATAGGACAACAATCGAAATTGTCTTGATTAGAAGAAAAGATTTGGTGAGGAGAAAAGTAGTTAGATTATGCTACGCCCATTTGAAAGCAATTAATATATTTTGTTAATAAATAACTATCACTTACTTATATTTATATATTAAAGAGGAATATAAGTTGTTGGTGACAAATTTTCACTTTTAATAACCATAACTAATCTTAATCAAGTTAGGCAACGTGTTTCCTTCCATATTTAAGGAATTATGTTGGTTCATTTTTACACTAATTAATACATTAAATATAACGAATTGAATTACTTCAATAGTATCACCGATTAATAAATACATATTGTATATTTTTCAACTTGATAATAACTAGTCACTACCAAAAAAATTTATAATGATATAAATTATTGTTTTATAGTATGGAAGATGTGTTATAGCTTCGATATTCTAAATTTTTTCTTCCAACCCTTTTTTTTTTTTTTTTTTAATGACAGAGTGTCTGAGCTAATTTGCGTGCATCTCGACTATTCTTCGAGATCTATTGGACACCTTACAAACCTAATAGATCTGGTAAGTTGTATTACTAGTACAAGCCTAATGGACCGATAAGTCATAAATGTGATAAGTGGCTACTTGATGGCCAACTTGAACAGACGACCTTTGGATAGCCTAAGGTTGTGTCATCCCGTCGGAGTCAAGTGGTTAATCCATTTTAGCTTTCTTTTGATAAATAATATTTTTGCTTCTATTATAATCCATGGTGGTGATTATTTTATAAAAAATTAGGGTTATCCTAATTGTAAGAATAAATGTCATGAATAGTGTTCCCACTCAAAGTCCTATTAACATATTCCAAATGTTGGGGACTTTTTTTATTATTTGAAACGTGAAGTCATAGGCAAACAAGAGATTAATTTAATATGATATAAGGTTAAAAATATTATATTTTGTATGGCTTAAGTATTGCATTATTCATGCTCAGAGAATTATTTTTGTCTCTCATGACCAAGAAGGATAAGTGGGTTATTAATCTAAGTTTTTAATTAATAGATAATATTATTTATTTATTTATTTGATGCCCCACTAAACTAAGTAATGGTGATAATGCTTTTGCCATAATAAGGCAATCCTATTGCAAGATTCGTTTTCTCTTTAATTGGTATTTGGATAATGGTTTCTTTGGCACATTATGAATCCAAAGGTTGACCTAAAAAAAAGTTTGTTCATTTAATTGATTTTCTAAATTCAAACCACTTAAGAATCACCTATTATATTTATGATTTATCTTAGAACATTGAATTTTTAAGATGTTCAATGGGTTCTGAGGATTTGACGAGATATACAAAAGCTGATCCGAACACTTCAAACATAAAAAAAGAAAAAGAAAAAATGATACATTATGATACTAATAAATAAATAAAAAGAAGAAAGATGAGAATATGGTAGAGGATCAATAGTATCTTAATTTTTTTTTTTTTATCTTTACAATTTGTATGATTAATTGAATACAATATAACATGATGTATTGATTCGTGATATCGTTAATGAGATATTATTTCTTTAAATAAAGAATTATTACTATTTGTTTAGGGGGAGGATAACTTAACAGTAACATAATTCATAAAGCATAAACATTATATTTTCTATTTTAAAAATTATATTAACTTAAAAAAGATGGATAATATAAAATAAAAAAAAAAAAAAAAAGGGAAAGCATATGGCCCATGCAGGTCTCGAACCTGCGACCTTCGCGTTATTAGCACGACGCTCTAACCAACTGAGCTAATAGGCCAACTGTTTTCAGTACAAAAGATATAATAGAAATCAAAAGCCCACAAAAAAAGGAAGATGTAAAATGTAGATATAGGTCTACTTTAAGGTTTATTGAAAACTCCATTCCAACAACCTTTGAGAGAAAAGCCAATGGATATTGATTTTGATTATCAAACAAAGCTGAATCGGTCCCATTTTGAAAAGCACTTCTTCTTGCTTGGTAACAACCTACTTTGGTCCCATTTTGAAAAAAACACTTCTTCAATCTTTTAGCTTCCTAACTATCCACATACAATGTCAAAACCACTTTGGCTCCCTTCAACGCCAACAAAACTATTTCATTTTCAACTTCTTTCTAAGTTTTAACTTATTCCCTTATCGCCCTACACGTGCCATTGCTTAAACCTTCTTTAAATTATCTTTATGACTTAAATACCCATTTTATAATTTTACATTTCTTTTTCTCCTCCCAATTTTATTATAAAATATTCTAAACTCCCAAATCTCTCTTAAAAGTGTTCAAGTGTCACGTTCGACTTTTTTTCAAGTCTATACCAGACCCAATATCCAATTAAAGAGACTTGATTTAGACTTGACCCATAAGCTTTTAGAATATTCCTTCACCAAAGCATTCTATTGTTTGTACACTTAATCCTAGTCATCTATTTCAATGAATATGTACGGATCTACACCGTAAGATCTAGGAGTATTCAAAAGAACTTATTGGAATCAGAACCGGCGGGTACCTGGGGTTTGGTTCTAGTTCTGGTTCCAACCCATAACCGATAGTCAACGGGTAGGTTCCGGTTCCAAATTTTTGGAACCGTTACTGTACGGTTCCGGTTCCTAACTATAGGAACCGGAACCAGAATCAGGAACCAGAAATCGAGACTAATATAAAATAAAATTAAAGATTAGGGGAGTAAATAAAAACTTTTGTAGAAAAAGTAACGTGAATATATTTATATTTATATCTTATAACATTTAAAGTAATTTGGTTTGACTTTTGAGAATCTACTTTTACAAAGTAATGGAGTTTGTAATTTTGAATTTATAATTTACAATTTTATTTTTGTTAACAATTTTATTTTATTTCAGGTACTTTATATTTTCAAAAAATATAAAGTACCTGAAACCAAACACCCCTAGCAAGATCTACTTGTTAAAATCCTATATAAAGCTAGCTAGTATTATGTTTATTCATTCATTCCAAGCATTATACTCAATTGAGAGCAATAAAATAAAGTTTTTCTCTTCCTCTATATTCTTCATATTCTTATTTATCTTTGAGAGTTTATGGGTGTTTTAAGCTTATTTAGTGTTCCATCTTGTGCTTGTGCACTAAGACCGCACTATACAAATAAGGTGGTGAAACAAGGCACCATAAACTAATCCAAATACAGATTTGAGGGATTCAGTGTTTAGTGTCGACCAGAGCGACTCAAAGACACAGGACTGTTTCGTGATTGAGAAAACAAAACAGTTAGATCATTTAAAATCTGTTGTTGGGCATCATGTTCTGAAACATGAAAATCATCAGCAGGGATATCTCTAGCACTAAGGGAAGACCTCAAGCGATCGATGAATGTTGCTCCCCGGGAGATTAAGTGTAGGAACATTTGGTTGTGGCCACGCATGCATGAGTGCATATTGCCATTCCCTGAAGGAGACATGGGTTGAGTAAAGGGATTAGGTGACATGGCAGAGATCGATGAGGGAGAAACCAGGGAAAAGGCTCAATGTGCAGCCATATCCATGACACCAGCACTGCTTACAGATGAGCGTGGTGAAGGAACCACAGATCCAGAAGAGACATACAAGGGGCGAAGTTCTTCAGCTGTTGGCGGAGCAAAAAGCAAACCGCCTATTGCAACTTGTGCCATCTTTGCATAGCCGAGTTCTGATTGAGGGGTGTAGCCAGCACTCAAACACTCCATGAGCAATCTCACACATATCACCACGCCTACAAGAACCCTTACGAAAATCAGGACAAGGCACACAGCTATAGTGAAACTTCCGAGGATCCTTCGCCGAGCATTCTCCCCGGGTGGACAAAAGGGCACTCGTCCAATCATGGGAATATGCTCGGGACAAGGACGGACCTTGAAGGAGAACATCCGAAACTCATCAGATGCTAAATGCTGTTTTTATGTTGGGAGAGATGGATCAATTGGGTACTCTTTCTTTTCGCAACAGCACTGACGATACATCATTAAACTTTGGGATATTGGAGAAGATGCTAACTCCGTAGGAGATGGTAGTGACCCATTGCCTAATACAGAGAGGATTGGGGAGCTAGAACTAGAAGAACTAGTCGATATTGTCAAATTGCTCTCAACATCACGGCTAACACCAGAAGCACAATGCTTCCAAGAAGTTCTTCAAGAGCGATTCTCATGCTCTGCAGCTTTGGTGGAACAGCAATAACATCAACCGCACGTCGACCACTGGCATCAAACAATATGGATCCGCACCTGCAGCTAAGAGCAGTCTACAACACAATATATCAGGTGAACCTCCAGAAGCAGCACAATGAAGGGCAGTGCTTTTGTCCGTGCCACATGAGAGATTTACATCGCCATGATGCAGCAGTATAAGCTTAGCACATCAACACTACCATAGGTAGCAGCACCATCAACGGAGTTTTAGCCTCGCGAACTATCTGTTTGGCCTTTTTGACGGCCAACCACAGCCCAACCTCGTCAACACAAGAAGGATCCCGCTCTAATACTCGCTTAAAGCTTCAACATCATTGTTAGAAGCAAGTTCAGTAAGCTGGAAAAAGAATCTTCAGTCTCAACACAAGGTTATTCATATCTTCGGTGCTAGATTTGATCGCTCTGACCACCGCACATGCTTCAATTAGCTGGAGAATCAAGAACAAAAATTAAATGAATAAAAAATCATACTAATTCTAGAAACCCACAAATCCATAAAACGCATTCAAATTAATGACGACAATACCAAGAATAAACCAAATAATGTAATAATGAAAATATCATAGAAACCCGTACTGAAACTTAGTAAAACATCATTATTTATTATATTTGAGATAGAATGAGAGCTACTTATCATTACAAGCAATAGTATAATTGCATGAACTAACATAGACAAGAAAAAATACTAATCTTGTAATGGATCGTCTACAAATAGATCAGCACAAAACTTTAGAAGAAGATTAGACAAAATCATAATCACCAACAACAAGAACTTAGTAAGGTAGATCGCAACTCAAACTCTAGAATAATCTACACAGACATATCATATAAATACTCGGGAATAATCTAGATTACAATTATTTTTATTTTTTTTATTTGTGTAGAAGCATGAGAGATTCTTACTCTAAAAATCAAAACTTTTTGCATTCACTTAAAAAAAAAAAAAAAAAAAAACACTAAAACTCTTTTCAGGACATTCCATTTTTCAGCAACCAAACAACAACGAAAACTTAAATAATAAAAAGAACTCACCATACAAAATTTGAAGCATGAGGTGAGTAGAAGAAAAATGCAACAGATCTAACGAAAGAGAGAGACGAATCAGCATGGGGCTTCATGGATCTGCAGAGCAAGATCAATGGCCGAAACTGCCTCAAGTAAGTGATAGAAGAAGAAAGCTAGAGAGAGATATAGATGAAGTGTTGTTTTAAGCACAACTTGTAAACATCTTCTTCAGTTCGATGCTACCGAGGAAACAAAAACTGTGCTGAACTGAACTAAACCAAGAATAAAGAAAGAGATTGTTTGGAGAGGAAGAAAGTAAAGCCTAGAAATGGAAATGAAAGATTAGATTTTACAGGACTGGATAGAGTTTAAGTTCAAAATAAAAAGAAGGAGAAACAAGAAGAAATGAAATGGTATTGAAATGCACGTTAAATGAAGTTGAAATGAGAGTTAAATTTAAAGGAGGTGGGGAAGATTGTGGACGTGAAGTGGCGGATTAAAAGCTGGATTGGAATTGGAGATTTGGAGTCCGCCAATCAAAGAGAATGTGTCAGGGCATAGTCAATTTTGGTTTAATTTAGGGTCAAATCATAATATAATATTATATTTTTATAACAAATAAAATATGTGGTAATAAGAGTTTCTATTTTAAAAATGAAAAATTTATACAAAGAGTTTCTTTAAATAATTTCTTTTATTATTACTATTATTATTCAACCTTTTTCTTAATATTTTTAAAAGGAAACTTGAAGTGATTACTTACTGGAGAAATTTGATTCCAAAATTAAGAATAATAAAAATTAAAGTTGTTTAAGGTATATTACTTACTTAGAATTTATCCTTATGCTTGTTGAATAGAAAACAAATATTGACAAGTATAAATCCAAATTAAGAATAAAAAAAAAAAAAAATGAGTTTGGGTAAAACCCATCACAAAAACCAAATCAAAAAAGAAGAAAGTCAACCATATATTTTATAACAATCTATCAAATTAACGATAGTTACAACTTTTAACATCCTCTTTCATATTCGACGTGCATAGTCAAGGTACAAATCTATCAAAACCAACCATCGTCTCAAACAAACATATTCTAATACCATTATAAACGAAATTGGCTAGAACTCATTTCGTGTCATTTACCATATACATATGTATTTTAATGCATTATATTTAATTGCAATTGACTTTAAAATCAATCTTATCTACAGTTTGAATTTTACCAAGTAGCAACAATAATTACATATAGATTGAGTTAAGGTTTGAAAGACATAGGACAACAATCATGAAATTGTCTTGTTAGAAGAAAAGATTTGGGTTTAGGAGAAAAGTAGTTAGATATTGCTACGCCCATTTGAAAGCATATAATATATTTGTTAATAAATAACTATCACTTACTTCATATTAATATATAGAGGAATATAAGTTGTTGGTGACAAATTTTCACTTTTAATAACCATAACTAATCTTAATCAAGTTAGGCAACGTGTTTCTTCCATATTTAAGGAATTATGTTGGTTCATTTTTACATAATTAATACATAAATATAAAGAATTGAATTACTTCAATAGTATCACCGATTAATAAATACATATTGTTTTTTCAACTTGATAATAACTAGTCACTACCAAAAAAATTTATAATGATATAAATTATTGTTTTATAGTATGGAGTGTGTATAGCTCGATATTCTAAATTTTTTCTTCCAACCTTTTTTTTTTTTTTTTAATGACAGAGTGTCTGAGCTAATTTGCGTGCATCTCGACTATTCTTCGAGATCTATTGGACACCTTACAAACCTAATAGATTGGTAAGTTGTATACTAGTACAAGCCAATGGACGATAAGTCATAAATGTGATAAGTGCTATTGTGGCCAACTTGAACAAGACCTTTGGATAGCCTAGGTTGTGTCATCCGTCGGAGTCACAGTGTTAACATAGCTTTAACAATTTACATGGGTCTCCGCACATTTGCTGGTGTATGGAGGTGACCAAAATCAACTAATTTACACATAAAACTATCTTTTGGAAACACTTTTATTTAAGTAAAAAGACTTCAATTTTTGCATGCAGGATGGGAGCTGGAACTGGACCTTGGGGATTTCTCAAAGCCCGATTGTTTCCATAAGCTTTTTATATATATAGCTTCAGGATTCAGGACTTAAAATTACTTAACTATATGTTCTCTAGTGTTTGTCAGTTAAAACAACTATTTTTCTTGGTTTTTTTTCTTTCTTGAGGTATCATTTCCCAGATACACATATATAATGCTTCTGTTTGAGTGCTATTGTACCATAGAGCTTTTATAAAATAAAAATCACATGACCGACCACCATTTCTCTCCTCTTCCACATAGAAATTTTGATCACTTTAGTGATGAAAATCAGGCAATATTGTCAAGTGCATATTAGCCTTAGCATTATATACTAATCACAAGCAACTAATCAAATAAAAGGCTATGTAAAACGTAAGAAATATTAAAGCCGCCGTCTAGAGAGTGAGAGGAACGGTGCCCTAAGAAGCAAGCAATGGGGTATTGATTATAAAGAAAAGTTGATTAATAAATAATTCTTAGAACCAAAACATTATACTTAGAAAGTAAGCAACCTACTCATCAACCGACCATAAAAAGGGCAAAACCCTAGAAATCTTACAACATGAACTTGACCCACCACAAAGACTCAAATCACTATCAAAATACCCAAGTGAAAAATATTAACCATTTCTTATCCAACTTCAATAGAGGCTTGCCCACCCACCTTACTTTATGGGTTGAGTGGTTTGCATCAAAACAAAACAAAAGGTACAAAATTGAAAATACCCTCTTCCTCAATCTCAAAGTCAAGGACCACAACCACCATCTTTTAAAAGTTAGATCTCATAAATTCATTCCTTATTCAAGAAAATATATCCACTATCTATGTTTATTCCACATGTGACGATCTTCTTCTTAAAAGATTAAAAAGAATCTTAAACATATTCTTATTCCTTTGTGTCTCACAAATAATGATAACCAATTAATAACCGAAACATCGGGATGGAGATACAATTCAATAATGACACCCAGATAACATATATATATAACTTGGCTTCAGTTATTGATTGTATGTACATCCGAAATAAAGCGAGCAAAGTGAATCAAGAAAAAGATAAGAGGGCAAGACGGTTCAACTAAGGAAAAAAAAAAAAAAAAAAGGTATTCAAATATATTATTAATAATAAAGGAAACATATTGGCATCTAAATTACATTGCAGCCATCAAAAAGAATTAATCTCCCCTTCTCCCCCACTTACGTTTCTTTAGTCAATCAACTATCCAAGGAAAATATATATTTTGGGAACTGAAAAAATGAGACATCAAAAGATACAATAAAGGTCTTGTATCAGCCATTTCTTTGAAGAGAAAATTTAGCAGCAAGAATAATCCTACGAGCAGAAAATATTAGAAGAGAGAGACCAAGCCTGGACTAAGTTTTCTTAATCAATGTCCAGAGAGAGGCTTCTTCCCACTTTCTTGATTTCTGTAATAAACAATAAAATGGTATAAGAAAAAAAATTGAATAATTTGCCTGAACTTTTCAGTCATTCTTTTAACACTTGAACTGTTGAACATCACCCTTTTGTTCCACCTTCACTACTGTTGTGTCTTCCCAAAGCTTCAACCATCCCTAAAAATACCCAGCAAAATAATATGTACCTTGTGAAAATGTGCTTTACCTATCATCAATTTGAGTAATCAAGATGAATTTATTCACTAGACTACAAGCTGATCAAGCTGCATTTGCTCAAGCCATGCCCCAATAACCGAATGATCAATGGAATCAGTAGGAGAACTAGAATTCAAACCCTCACCAGAAGATGCGGCACCAGAGGCCAGAACTGTTGGTTTCTCTTTCATCATCTCAGGTGGTGATTCCTTAACTAGAGACTGAACCCAAGTTAGATCAGGCTCCTCACCAATGTTCTTCCGAAGATCAAACGAATTTGATCTTCGCAAAAGTTCTAGTTCATCCCCATTAACTGACCAGTCTACTTTTCCATTTGGAGATCCCCATTTAGACCAAGAATTTGCATTTACAGGAGAACCAACAGTTGGGATGGGATTATTGGATCCTAGGTCCCTCAAGCTGAGGCTTCGTAGCTGTTGCTGCTTCTCACGCTGCATCAATGCAGCTAGCCTAGAGCCCATTGGGGAAATTGGCTCCACACTTCTTGGTGACATTCTACCGGGAGATCCAACACCAAATGAAGCCTGCCTTAGTGGGTGCTCTACGTTTTTTGGAGAGAAAACATTTGTATTAATGGGAGATAGCATGCTTTGTTGTTGGAGTTGATTGAGAACAGCTGATTTGTGGCCAGGGGAGAAAACGGCCTGATCAGAATACCTAGGAGATGAAGATACCTCAGCAGTGAAAAGCTCCTCCAGATTTGAGGGATTCAGTGTTTTAGTCCGACCAGAGCGACTCAAAGACACAGGACTGTTTCGTGATTGAGAAAAACAGGTTAGATCATTTAAAATCTGTTGTTGGGCATCATGTTCTGACAACATGCTAAAATCATCAGCAGGGATATCTCTAGCACTAAGGGAAGACCTCAAGCGACTCGATTGAATGTTGCTCCCCGGGAGATTAAGTGTAGGCACATTTGGTTGTGGCCACGCCATGGATGAGTGCATATTGCCATTCCCTGAAGGAGACATGGGTTGAGTAAAGGGATTAGGTGACATGGCAGAGATCGATGAGGGAGAACCAGGGAAAAGGCTCAATGTGGCAGCCATATCCATGACACCAGCACTGCTTACAGATGAGCGTGGTGAAGGAACCACAGATCCAGAAGAGACATACAAGGGGCGAAGTTCTTCAGCTGTGTGAGCGAAAAAGCAAACCCGCCTATTGCAACTTGTGCCATCTTTGCATAGCCGAGTTCTGTATTGAGCTGGGTGTAGCCAGCACTCAAACACTCCATGAGCATACTCACACATATCACCACGCCTACAAGAACCCTTACGAAAATCAGGACAAGGCACACAGCTATAGTGAAACTTCCGAGGATCTCTTCGCCGAGCATTCTCCCCCGGGTGGACAAAAGGGCACTCTGTCCAATCATGGGAATATGCTCGGGAACAAGGACGGACCTTGAAGGAGAACATCCGAAACTCATCAGATGCATAAATGCTGTTTTTTATGTCTGGGAGAGATGGATCAATTGGGTATTCTTTCTTTTCAGCAACAGCACTGACAGATACATCATTAAACTTTGAGGATATTGGAGAAGATGCTAACTCAGTAGGAGATGGTAGTGACCCATTGCCTAATACAGAGAGGATTGGGGAGCTAGAACTAGAAGAACTAGTCGATATTGTCAAATTGCTCTCAACATCACGGCTAACACGAGAAGCACAATTGCTTCCAAGAAGTTCTTCAAGAGCGATTCTCATGCTCTGCAGCTTTGGTGGAACAGCAATAACATCAACCGCACGTCGACCACTGGCATCAACACAATATGGATCCGCACCTGCAGCTAAGAGCAGTCTAACAACATCAATCATATCAGGTGAACCTCCAGAAGCAGCACAATGAAGGGCAGTGCTTTTGTCCGTGCCACATGAGAGATTTACATCAGCCATAGAATGCAGCAGTATAAGCTTAAGCACATCAACACTACCATAGGTAGCAGCAACCATCAACGGAGTTTTAGCCTCGCGAACTATCTGTTTTGAGCCTTTTTGACGGCCATACCACAGCCCAACCTCGTCAACACAAGAAGGATCCCGCTCTAATACTCGCTTAAAGCCTTCAACATCATTGTTAGAAGCAAGTTCAAGTAAGCTGGAAAAAGAATCTTCAGTCTCAACACTAAGGTTATTCATATCTTTGGTGCTAGATTTTGATCGCTCTGGACCACCGCACATGCTTCAATTAGCTGGAGAATCATGAACAAAAATTAAATGAATAAATAAATCATACCAATTCTAGAAACCCACAAATCCATAAAACACACTAAAATTAATGACGACAATACCATAGAATAAACCAAAATAATGATAATAATGAAAATATCATAGAAAACCCGTACTGAAACTTAGTAAAACATCATTTTTATTTATATATTTTGAGATAGAATGAGAGCTACTTATTCATTACAAGCAATACGTATAATTGCATAGAACTAACTTATAGACAAGAAAAATATACTAATCTTGTAATGGATCATGTACAAATAGATCAGCACAAAACTTTAACAAGAAGATTGGACAAAATCAAAACCAAATCATAATCACCAACAACAAGAACCTTAGTAAAGGTAGATCTGCAACTCAAACTCTAGAATAATCTACACAGACATATCATATAAGTACTTGGGAATAATCTAGATTACAACTACTTTAATTTTTTTCTTATTTTGGTAGAAGCATGAGAGATTCTTATTCTAAAAATCAAAACTTTTTGCTATTCACTTAAAAAAAAAAAAAAAAAAAACCAAAACTCTTTTTCAGGACATTCCATTTTCTCAGCAACCAAACAACAACGAAAACTTAAATACTAAAAAGAACTCACCATACAAAATTTGAAGCATGAGGTGAGTAGAAGAAAAGTCAACAGATCTAACGAAAGAGAGAAGACGAATCAGCATGGGGCTTCATGGATCTGCAGAGCAAAGATCAATGGCCGAAACTGCCTCAAGTAAAGTGATAGAAGAAGACAAGCTAGAGAGATAATAGATGAAGTGTTGTTTTATAGCACAACTTGTAAACATCTTCTTCACGTTCGATGCTACCGAGGAAACAAAAACTGTGCTGAACTGAACTAAACCAAGAATAAAGAAAGAGATTGTTTGGAGAGGAAGAAAGTAAAGCCTAGAAATGGAAATGGAAGATTAGATTTTACAAGGATGGATAGAGTTTAAGCTCAAAATAAAAATGAAGAAACAAGAAGAAATGAAATGGTATTGAAATGCACGTTAAATGAAGTTGAAATGAGAGTTAAATTTAAAGTGAGGTGGGAAAGATTGTGGACGTGAAGTGGCGTGTTAAAAGCTGGATTGGAATTGGAGATTTGGAGTCCGCCAATCAAAGAGAATGTGTCAGGGCAATAGTCAATTTTGGTTTAATTTAGAGTCAAATCATAATATAATATTATATTTTTATAAATAAATAAAAATATGTGTGTAATAAGAGTTTCTATTTTAAAAATGAAAAAATTTATACAAAGAGTTTCTTAAAATAAATTTCTTTTATTATTACTATTATTATTCAACCTTTTCTTTAATATTTTTAAAAGGAAACTTGAAGTGATTTACTTACGGGAGAAATTTGATTCCAAAATTAAGAATAATAAAAATTAAAGTTGTTTAAGGTATATTTACTTTAGAATTTATCCTTATGCCTTTTGAATTAAGAAAACAAATATTGACAAGTATAAATCCAAAATTAAGAATACCAAAAAACATGAGCTCGGGTAAAACCCACTCACAAAAGCCGAATCAAAAAAGGAGAAAATTCAACCATATATTTTATAACAGTCTACCAAATTGGTAATATATTACAACTTTTAACACCTTCTTTCACATTTGGCGTGCATAGTCAAAGTACAAACCTATCAAGGTACAAAAATATCAAGACTAACCATCGTCTCAAACAAACATAATTCTAATATCATCATAAACGAAGTTGGATAGAACTCATTACGTGTCATTTACCATATACATATGTATTTTAATGCATTATATTTAATTGCAATTGACTTTAAAATCAAATCTTATCTTCACAGTTTGAATTTCTTACCAAAGTAAGCAACAATAATTATATATAGATTGAGTTAAGGTTTTGAAAGACATAGGACAACAATCATGAAATTGTCTTGATTAGAAGAAAAGATTTGGGTTTAGGAGAAAAGTAGTTAGATTATGCTATGCCCATTTGAAAGCATATAATATATTTTGTTAATAAATAACTATCACTTACTTCATATTAATATATTATGAGGAATATAAGTTGTTGGTGACAAATTTTCACTTTTAATAACCATAACTATGCGGGTGAGGGTGATTTTGTTACAAATTAAAGTTTTATATGCTAGTGTTTTAGTAAATTTCAAATGTAGAGAGTTAATAATGATTTAAAAAATAATAAAAAAATATATTAATTAATATTTAAAAGGAGGGCAATTTATATTTTATATAACATACCCACCCATACCCTTCCAACCAAACATATTATTCACCGATTTTTTCAACCAATCAAACATATTTTAAATATCCTAGTAATCTTTAAAATGATCTTTTTTTCGTTAATATAGGGGTGTTTGTCTAGTTTATGAAAATTAGCTATATAACAAGTTAGTTTATAGCATTTGAAATGTTAAGCAATTATGTGTTTGATTAAATATTTATAAGTGACTGATAAGTAGTTGGCGTGTTTGGTAAAATGTGGCTTATAAGTACATTTTATTATAAAATGACTAAAAAATGTCTATATTAAACAGGGTATACTATAGAATTTTAAAATTAAAATAATGTGTAATATATTTGGTCAAACTAGCTTTATAAGCAAAAAAAAAAAAAAAAAAATACCTCCCCTACCCCCGCCCAACTTTTTTTTTTTTTTTTTCTTTATAAGTTCAAAAAATAATAACAAACAAGTCAGCTTATTTTTAGAGCTTATAAGCTAGTTTGACCGGTTTATAGCTTAGACAAACACTCTCTAATATACCCCTATATAAAACTTATATGATTCGAACGTTCCTGAGATTTACAATTAAGGTCTCATCTTTTTTATTGATGAATGTTAAAAACAAGATCGTGAAAATTATCATAATGTTGGTTTTGCAGATGGGTTTTGTTCTAGGCTTGGGGCTTGCTCTTTTGTAGGACTTGACTCTACTTCGGCTCTGGAATCTTTTCAAAAGATGTTCATGTTATCCCCCTTATAAACATCGGCATACCGGTAATTCATACTTCCGGACATACGTGTATCATATTGGTAAATTAACTTAAAACAAATATCTCTCTCTTTCACCCTTCAGTTTGTTGCAGCAACTCAACCCATCAATTCTCTAGCTTTTGTCTTTGATGGTGTAAATTTTGGAGCTTCTGATTTTGCATATTCTGCATACTCCATGGTTAGTACACAGCAGGCTCTTAAATGTTGAATTAATCTTCAATCTCTTTCCAAATTCTCTTCTGATAAATGTCAAACTTCTTGTCATTTTCTTCAGGTTTTGGTGGCCATGGTAAGCATAGCAAGCTATTTGTTCTCTTTAAGAGCAATAGTTTTTGCTGGAATCTGGATAGCTTTAACAATTTACATGGGTCTCCGCACATTTGCTGGTGTATGGAGGTGACCAAAATCAACTAATTTACACATAAAACTATCTTTTGGAACACTTTTATTTAAGTAAAAAGACTTCAATTTTTGCATGCAGGATGGGAACTGGAACTGGACCTTGGGGATTTCTCAAAGCCCGATTGTTACCATAAGCTTTATATATATATAGCTTCAGGATTCAGGACTAAAATTACTTAACTATGTTCTCTAGTGTTTGTCGTTAAAACAACTATTTTTCTTGGTTTTTTTTTTTCTTGAGGTATCATTTCCCAGATACACATATATAATGCTTCTGTTTGAGTGCTATTGTACCATATCTTTTATAAATAAACACATGACCGACCACCATTTCTCTCCTCTTCCACATAGAAATTTTGATCACTTTAGTGATGAAAATCAGGCAATATTGTCAAGTGCATATTAGCCTTAGCATTATATACTAATCACAAGCAACTAATCAAATAAAAGGTATATAAAAACGAAGAAATATTAAGCCGCCATCTAGAGTGAGAGGAACGGTGCCCTAAAAGCAAGCAATGGGGATTGATATAAAGAAAAGTTGATTAATAAATAATGCTTAGAACCAAAACATTATACTTAGAAAGTAAGCAACCTACTCTACAACCGACCATAAAAAGGGCAAAACCCTGAAATCTTACAACATGAACTTGACCCACCACAAAGACTCAAATCACTATCAAAATACCCAAGTGAAAATATTAACCATTTCTTATCCAACTTCAATAGAGGCTTGCCCACCCACCTTACTTATGGGTTGAGTGGTTTGCATCAAAACACAAAAGGTCAAAATTGAAAATACCCTCTTCCTCAATCTCAAAGTCAAGGACCCCAACCACCATCTTTTAAAAGTTAGATCTCATAAATTCATTCCTTATTCAAGAAAATATATCCACTATCTATGTTATTCCACATGTGGATCTTCTTCTTAAAAGATTAAAAGATCTTAACATATTCTATTCCTTTGTGTCTCACAAATAATGATAACCAATTAATAACCGAAACATCGGATGGAGATACAATTCATAATGACACCCATAACATATATATTAACTTGGCTTCTTTATTGATTGTATGTACATCCGAAAAAGCAGGCAAAGTGAATCAAGAAAAAATAAGGAGGCGAGGTTCAACTAAGGAAAGAAAAAAAAAAAAAAAGGTATTCAAATATATTAATAATAAAGGAAACATATGGCATCTAAATTACATTGCCCATCAAAAAGATACCCTCCCCTTCTCCCCCACTTACGTTCTTTAGTCAATCACTATCCAAGGAAAATAAATATTTTGGGAACTAAAATGAGACATCAAAAGATCAATAAAGGTCTTGTATCAGCCATTTCTTTGAAGAGAAAATTTAGCAGCAGAATAATCCTACGAGCAGAAAATATTAGAAGAGAGAGACCAAGCCTGACTAAGTTTTCTTAATCAATGTCCAGAGAGAGGCTTCTTCCCACTTTCTTAATTTCTGTAATAAACATAAAATGTATAAGAAAAATTGAATAATTTGCCTGAACTTTCAGTCATTCTTTTAACACTTAACTGTTGAACATCACCCTTTTGTTCCACCTTCACTACTGTTGTGTCTTCCCAAAGCTCAACCATCCCAAAATACCAACCAGCAAATAATATGTACCTTGTGAAATGTGCTTTACCTATCATCAATTTGAGTAATCAAGATGAAATTATTCACTAGACTACAAGATCAAGCTGCATTTGCTCAAGCCATGCCCCAATAACCGAATGATCAATGAATCAGTAGGAGAACTAGAACTCAAACCTCACCAGAAGATGCGGCACCAGAGGCCAGAACTGTTGGTTTCTCTTCATCATCCCAGGTGGTGATTCCTTAACTAGAGCTGAACCCAAGTTAGATCAGGCTCCTCACCAATGTTCTTCCGAAGATCAAACGAATTTGATCTTCCGCAAAAGTTCTAGTTCATCCCCATTAACTGACCAGTCTACTTTTCCATTTGGAGATCCCCATTTAGACCAAGAATTTGCATTACAGGAGAACCAACAGTTGGGATGGGATTATTGGATCCTAGGTCCCTCAAGCTGAGGCTTCGAGCTGTTGCTGCTTCTCACGCTGCATCAAGCAGCTAGCCTAGAGCCCATTGGGGAAATTGGCTCCACACTTCTTGGTGACATTCTACCGGGAGATCCAACCAAAATGAAGCCTGCCTTAGGGGTGCTCTACGTTTTTTGGAGAGAACATTTGTATTAATGGGAGATAGCATCTTGTTGTTGGAGTTGATTGAGAACAGCTGATTTGTGGCCAGGGAGAAAACGGCCTGTCAGAATACCTAGGAGATAAGATACCTCAGCAGTGAAAGCTCCTCCAGATTTGAGGGATCAGTGTTTTAGTCCGACCAGAGCGACTCAAAGACACAGGACTGTTTCGTGATTGAAAAACAGTTAGATCATTTAATATCGTTGTTGGGCATCATGTTCTGACATGCTAAAATCATCAGCAGGGATCTCTAGCACTAAGGGAACCTCAAGCGACTCGATTGAAGTTGCTCCCCGGGAGATTAAGTGTAGGAACATTTGGTTGTGGCCACGCCATGCATGAGTGCATATTGCCATTCCCTGAAGGAGACATGGGTTGAGTAAAGGGATTGTGACATGGCAGGAGTCGATGAGGGAGAACCAGGGAAGGCTCAATGTGGCAGCCATATCCATGACACCAGCACTGCTTCACAGATGAGCGTGGTGAAGGAACCACAGATCCAGAAAGACATACAAGGGGCGAAGTTCTTCAGCTGTGTGAGCAAAAGCAAACCCGCCTATTCAACTTGTGCCATCTTTGCATAGCCGAGTTCTGTATTGAGCTGGGTGTAGCCACACTCAAACACTCCATGAGCATACCACCACACATATCACCACCTACAAACCCTTACGAAAATCAGGACAAGGCACACAGCTATAGTGAAACTTCCGAGGATCTCTTCGCCGACATTCTCCCCCGGGTGGACAAAAGGGCACTCTGTCCATATGGGAATATGCTCGGGAACAAGGACGACCTTGAAGGAGAACATCCGAAACTCCAGATGCTAAATGCTGTTTTTTATGTCTGGGAGAGATGGATCAATTGGTTACTCTTTCTTTTCAGCAACACACTGACAGATACATCATTAAACTTTGAGATATTGAGAAGATGCTAACTCAGTAGATGGTGTGACCCATTGCCTAATACAGAGAGGATTGGGGAGCTAGAACTAGAAAACTAGTCGATATTGCAAATTGCTCTCAACATCACGGCTAACACCAAGCACAATTGCTTCCAAGAAGTTCTTCAAGAGCGATTCTCATCTTGCTCTGAGCTTTGGTGGAACAGCAATAACATCAACCGCACGTCGACCACTGGCATCAACACAATATGGATCCGCACCTGCAGCTAAGAGCAGTCTAACAACATCAAGGTTTTTATTTGTTAACCAGAGTAATAGCTGCGACTATCTGTGTCACACTCGCAGCTTCAATGGCTGCACGCCTTGGTTCAACACCTATGGCTGCGTTCCAAATTTGCTTACAGGTCTGGCTCACATCATCTCTTCTGGCTGATGGATTGGCTGTTGCGGGACAGGTATTTAATAACTTCCAATTTTTCTTCATGATTATGATTTCAATGAGGAGCATTATGAATTATGAACTTATCAGTAACATGTTTCCTCCACTGTTTCAGGCCATTCTAGCTTGTTCATTTGCTGAGAAGGACTATGAGAAGGCAACAGCTGCAGCAAACAGAGTACTGCAGGTAAGCCATTATTATTTTAAGGGAGCATTTGGTTAGGGGGTATTTGAGATTACTCGGATCAAGTCATCTTATATTACTTAGATTATCATGTTTAGTTATCAAGTAATATAAGATATCGATAATCTTTAAGTACCAATAGTGGTTACTATTGACAATATTTAAGGTAATCTGATTACTTCTATTTTCTTAGGTATTCTAAGATTATTAGGGATATCTTTTTTTATTACGATTCTATCTCTTATTAATAAAATTTTAGGACAATAATGCCCTTATTTTTAAATTTATTTACATGAATATAGCTTTTACTATTTCACCCCCAATTAATTAACTTTTTTAACAAATTTACCCTTGAATTAAAAAAAAAATTACAGCCCACCCAAACCACCATCCCCAGCCACCTACCGCCGGTAACCACCGCCGCGGCCAACCGCCACCGGAACAATGCACGAAATGCCAAAAATGGCCAATATGGCCATTTGCGACCTGATATCTGGTCGGAAATGGCCCTTGACGGCCAAATCTAATCAGGTCATCAAAGACCAGATCCATCAATCTAGCCGTTGAAGGCCATATCGACGTACGGCGGCCATTTTTTGCCTTTTGTGCACCGTTAGGTTGCTGGCTGCCGATAGCCTATGGTGGTTGCCGACGATCGACAGTAGCTGGGTTGGTGGGGGTGTTTTGTTGATTTTCCAAACTTTTATTATGGGGTTTTTTTTTTTTTTTTTTGCTAAGTTTTTAAATGTAAGGGGGCTTATATAATCTAAATACTATTAAATAATAATAATATTTAATTAGAGGACAATTCAGTAATTTAAATAACATATCCACCAATTTATTCCTCTCAACCAAACATATTAATATAACATACTTACCAATTAACCAAACACATTTTCCTAAACATTCCCAATAATCTTCAAGGTAATCTATCTTTCCAGTAATCCAACATTCCCTGAACCAAACGCCCTAGGGGGCGTTTGGATCGGGCGTATATAACATAATGGGATAATCATCGTTTATTTTACAAGATTTCTACGTTTGGTTTACAAGTAATAAAATATTACAGTAATCTTATATTGCAAATAGTGTTTATTTTTTAGTAATGTGGGGGATAATCTTATTACCTTGTTAAAGGGTGTTATTAAAACATTATCGAGGTACTCTGATTTTTCTACTCATTTTGCCCTTAATTAAAAACCATTTCGGACACAATTGCCCTCAAATGTCTACAAATAACAATTAGTCCAGCCCCCTACATTTGAGAAATTAGCTAAAACACTTCAACCACAAAAAAATTTAAAAGTTAACAAAATACCCCCAGCCACCCAAGACCATCGCCGGCCGCAGACATCAGCCACATTAATGGTGCACGACCAACGAGATTTGGCCTATCATGCGCCAGTAAAGCCTTTTCCAACCATGGATCTGCCAGATCTAGTGTTTCTATGGCCGTTTCACGGCCACATACTTGGCCATGAAATGGCCATTTTTCGGCCATGGATTTGCGATCCATGGCCATTTCTGGCTTTATCAACGTACGGTCGGCCATATATGGCCAGTCATGCACCATTTCGTCGACTGTCGACGGCGATTGGCAATGAATAGATAGTGGCAATACAATGGTCAGCTGAATACGGTAGCGACCTTGTGGGGTTGTGAGTTGAGGGTGATTTTGCTACAAATTAAAGTTTTATATGGCTAGGGTGTTTTAGTAAATTTCAATGTAGAGAGTTAAAAGAATGATTTAAAAAAAATAATAAAAATACTTATATAATAATATTAAAAGGAGGGCAATTAATAATAATAAACAACCCACCCATTACCCTTCTAACCAAACAATATTCACCGATTTATTCAACCAACCAAACACTATCAAATACCTAGAATCTTTAAAAGATCTTTTTTTTTTTTTTTTTGTTAATATAGGGGGTGTTTGTCTGAGTTATGAAAATTAGTATAAGCAACAGTAGTTTAAGCATTTAAAATTAAGCAATTAGTGTGTTTTAAAGTATTATAAGTGACTGATAAGTAGTTGCGTGTTTGGTAAAATGTGGCTTATAAGTACATTTATAAAAATAACTAAAATGTATAATTAAACAGTGACTATAATAGAATTTTAAAATTAAACAAGGATAATGGTAGAATATTTTTGTCAAATAGCTTATATAAGCAAAAAAAAAAAAAAAAAAAAAATACCTCCCCCCCCCCAACTTTTTTTTTTTTTTTTTTCTTATAAATTCAAAAAAATATATAAACAAACAAGTCAGTTAATTTAGAGCTTATAAACTAGTTTGACGGTTATAAGCTTAAAAACACTCCATATATACCCTTATAATAAATATTATATGATTCGAAGTTCCTGAGATTTACAATTAATGTCTCATCTTATTATGTTTGATGAATGTTAAAAACAGATCGTGAAAATTATCATAAGTTGGTTTTGCAGATGGGTTTTGTTCTAGGCTTGGGGCTTGCTCTCTTTGTAGGACTTGGACTCTATCGGCTCTGGAATCTTTTCAAAAGATGTTCATGTTATCCACCTTATAAACATCGGCATACCGGTAATTCAAACTTCCGGCATACGTGTATCAATGGTAAATTAACTTAAACTAAATCTCTCTTCTTTCACCCTTCAGTTTGTTGCAGCAACTCAACCCATCAATTCTCTAGCTTTGTCTTTGATGGTGTAAATTTTGGAGCTTCTGATTTGTATTCTGCATACTCCATGGTTAGTACACAGGCAGGCTCTTAATGTTGAAATTAATCTTCAATCTCTTTCCAAATTTCTCTCTGATAAATGTCAAACTTCTTGTCAATTTCTTCAGGTTTTGGTGGCCATGGTAAGCATAGCAAGCTTATTTGTTCTCTTAAGAGCAATGTTTTGTTGGAATCTGGTGGATAGCTTTAAAATTTCTGGGTCTCCGCACATTTGCTGGTGTATGGAGGAGGTGACCAAAATCAACTAATTTACACATAAAACTATCTTTTGGAACATCTTATTTAAGGAAAAAGACTTCAATTTTTGCATGCAGGATGGGATGGAACTGGACTTGGGGATTTCTCAAAGCCCGATTGTTTCCATAGGCTTTATTATATAGCTTCAGGATTAGGACTTAAAATATAACTAAATGTTCTCTATGTTGTCAGTTAAAAACTATTTCTTGGTTTTTTTTCTTTAGGTATCATTTCCCAGATACACATGTATATAAGCTTCTGTTTGAGTGCTATTGTACCATAAGCTTTTATAAAATAAAAATCACTGCTGACCACCATTTCTCTCTTTCTCCACATAGAAATTTTGATCACTTGTGATGAAAATCAGGCAATATTGTCAAGTGCATATTAGCCTTAGCATTATATACTAATCACAAGCAACTAATCAAATAAAAGGTATGTAAAACGGAAGAAATATTAAAGCCCCGTCTAGAGAGTGAGAGGAACGGTGGCCCTAAGAAGCAAGCAATGGGGGATTGATTATAAGAAAAGTTGATTAATAAATAATTCTTAGAACCAAAACATTATACTTAGAAAGTAAGCAACCTACTCATCAACCGACCATAAAAAGGCAAAACCTGGAAATCTTACAACATGAACTTGACCCACACACAAAGACTCAAACACTATCAAAATACCCGAGTGAAAAATATAACCATTCTATCTAACTTCAATAAGAGGCTTGCCACCACCACTACTTTATGGGTTGAGTGGTTGGAATCAAAACAAAACAAAAGGGACAAAATTGAAAATACCCTCTTCTCAATCTCAAAGTCAAGGACCCCACACACCATCTTTTAAAAGTAGATCTCATAAATTCATTCCTTATTCAAGAAAATTAATCCACTATCTATGCTTATTCCACATGTGAGATCTTCTTCTTCAAAGATTAAAGAATCTTAACATATTCTATTCTTTGTGTCTCACAAATAATGATCACCAATTAATAACCGAAACATCAGTGGAAATACAATTCAATAAGACACCCAAATAACATATATATATAACTTGGCTTCAGTTATTGATTGTATGTACATCGAAATAAAGAGCAAAGTGAATCAGAAAAAGATAAGAGGGCAAGACGTTCAACTAAGGAAAGAAAAAAAAAAAAAAAGGTATTCAAATATATTTAATAATAAGGAAACATATTTGCATCTAAATTACATTGCAGCCATCAAAAAGAATTAATCCTCCCCTTCTCCCCACTTACGTTTCTTAGTCAATCAACTATCCAAGGAAAATATATATTTTGGGAACTGAAAAAATGAGACATCAAAAGATACAAAAGGTCTTGTATCAGCCATTTCTTTGAAGAGAAAAATTAGCAGCAAGAATAATCCTACGAGCAGAAAATATTAGAAGAGAGAGACCAAGCCTGGACTAAGTTTTCTTAATCAATGTCCCGAGAGAGGCTTCTTCCCACTTTCTTAATTTCTGAAAAAACAATAAAATGGTAGAAGAAAAAAAAAATGAATAATTTGCCTGAACCTTCAATCCTCTTTAACACTTGAACTGTTGAACCTCACCCTTTTGTTCCACCTTCACTACTGTGTGTCTTCCCAAAGCTTCAACCATCCCTAAAATACCCAGCAAAATATTGTACCTTGTGAAAATGTGCTTACTATCATCAATTTGAGTAATCAAGTGAATTTATCACTAGACTAAAGCTGATCAAGGCTGCATTTGCTCAAGCCATGCCCCAATAACCGATGTCAATGGAATCAGTAGGAGGAACTAGAACTCAAACCCTCACCAGAAGATGCGGCACCAGAGGCCAGAACTGGTTTCTCTTTCATCATCTCAGGTGGTGGATCCTTAACTAGAGACTGAACCCAAGTTAGATCAGGTCCTCACCAATGTTCTTCCGAAGATCAAACGAATTTGATCTCCCAAAAGTTCTAGTTATTCCCATTAACTGACCAGTCTACTTTTCCATTTGGAGATCCCCATTTAGACAAGAATTTGCATTTACAGGAGAACCAACAGTTGGTATGGGATTATTGGATCCTGGGTCCCTCAAGCTGAGGCTTCGGAAGCTGTTGCTGCTTCTCACGCTGCATCAACGCAGCTAGCTAGAGCCCATTGGGGAAATTGGCTCCACATTCTTGGTGACATTCTACGGGAGATCCAACACCAAATGAAGCCTGCCTTAGTGGGTGCTCTACTTTTTTGGAGAGAAAACATTTGTATTAATGGGAGATAGCATGCTTTGTTGTGGGTGATGAGAACAGCTGATTTGTGGCCAGGGGAGAAAACGGCCTGATCAGAATACCTAGGAGATGAAGATACCTCAGCAGTGAAAAGCTCCTCCAGATTTGAGGGATTCAGTGTTTTAGTCCGACCAGAGCGACTCAAAGACACGGACTGTTTCGTGATTGAGAAAAACAAGTTAGATCATTTAAATCTGTTGTTGGGCATCATGTTTGACAACATGCTAAAATCATCAGCAGGGATATCTCTAGCACTAAGGGAAGACCTCAAGCGACTCGATTGAATGTTGCTCCCGGGAGATTAAGTGTAGGCACATTTGGTTGTGGCCACGCCATGGATGAGTGTATTGCCATTCCCTGAAGGAGACATGGGTTGAGTAAAGGATTAGGTGACATGGCAGAGATCGATGAGGGAGAACCAGGGAAAAGGCTCAATGTGGCAGCCATATCCATGACACCAGCACTGCTTACAGATGAGCGTGGTGAAGGAACCACAGATCCAGAAGGACATACAAGGGGCGAAGTTCTTCAGCTGTGTGAGCAAAAAAGCAAAAACGCCGTATGCAACTTGTGCCATCTTTGCATAGCCGAGTTCTGTATTGAGCTGGGTGTAGCCAGCACTCAAACACTCCATGAGCATACTCACACATATCACCACGCCTACAAGAACCCTTACGAAAACAGGGCAAGGCACACAGCTATAGTGAAACTTCCGAGGATCTCTTCGCCGAGCATTCTCCCCCGGGTGGACAAAAGGGCACTCTGTCCAATCATGGGAATATGCTCGGGAACAAGGACGGACCTTGAAGGAGAACATCCGAAACTCATCAGATGCATAAATGCTGTTTTTTTTGTTGGAGAGATGGATCAATTGGGTATTCTTTCTTTTCAGCAACAGCACTGACAGATACATCATTAAACTTTGAGGATATTGGAGAAGATGCTAACTCAGTAGGAGATGGTGGTGACCCATTGCCTGATAACAGAGAGGATTGGGGAGCTAGAACTAGAAGAACTAGTCGATATTGCCAAATTGCTCTCAACATCACGGCTAACCACGAGAAGCACAATTGCTTCCAAGAAGTTCTTCAAGAGCGATCTCATGCTGGAGCTTTGGTGGAACAGCAATAACATCAAAGGACATCGACCACTGGCATCAACACAATATGGATCCGCACCTGCAGCTAAGAGCAGTCTAACAACATCAATCATATTAGGTGAACCTCCAGAAGCAGCACAATGAAGGGCAGTGCTTTTGTCCGTGCCACATGAGAGATTTACATCAGCCATAGAATGCAGCAGTATAAGCTTAAGCACATCAACACTACATAGGTAGCAGCAACCATCAACGGAGTTTTAGCCTCGCGAACTATCTGTTTTAGCCTTTTGACGGCCATACCACAGCCCAACTCGTCAACACAAGAAGGATCCGCTCTAATAACTCGCTTAAAGCCTTCAACATCATGTTAGAAGCAAGTTAAGAGCTGGGAAAAAGAATCTTCAGTCTCAACACTAAGGTTATTCATATCTTTGGTGCTAGATTTTGATCGCTCTGGACCACCGCACTGCTTCAAT
This sequence comes from Pistacia vera, assembly GCF_008641045.1. NCBI lineage: Eukaryota > Viridiplantae > Streptophyta > Magnoliopsida > Sapindales > Anacardiaceae > Pistacia > Pistacia vera. The sequence goes on from NW_022196057.1 coordinate 396,139, forward strand.
TAGCTGGAGAATCAGAACAAAAATTAAATGAATAAATAAATCATACCAATTCTAGAAACCCACAAATCCATAAAACACACTAAAATTAATGACGACAATACCATAGAATAAACCAAAATGATGATAATAATGAAAATATCAGAAAGCCCATCTGAAACTTAGTAAAACATCATTTTTATTTATATATTTGAGATAGAATGAGAGCTACTTATTCATTACAAGCAATACGTATAATTGCATAGAACTAACTTATAGACAAGAAAAAAATACTAATCTTGTAATGGATCATGTACAAATAGATCAGCACAAAACTTTAACAAGAGATATGGACAAAATCAAAACCAAATCATAATCACCAACAACAAGAACCTAGTAAAGGTAGATCTGCAACTCAAACTCTAGAATACTACACAGACATATCTATATAAGTACTGGGAATAATCTAGATTACAACTACTTTAATTTTTTTCTTATTTGGTAAGCATGAGAGATCTTATTCTAAAAATCAAAACTTTTTGCTATTCATATAAAAAAAAAAAAAAAAAAAACCACAAACTCTTTTTCAGGACATTCCATTTCTCAGCAACCAAACAACAACGAACAAAATACTAAAAAGAACTCACCATACAAAATTTGAAGCATGAGGTGAGTCGAAGAAAAGTCAACAGATCTAACAAAGAGAGGAGACAGAATCAGCATGGGGCTTCATGGATCTGCAGAGCAAAGATCAATGGCCGAAACTGCCTCAAGCAAAGTAATAGAAGAAGACAAGCTAGAGAGATAATAGATGAAGGTGTTGTTTATAGCACAACTTGTAAAAATCTTCTTCACGTTCGATGCTACCGAGGAAACAAAAACTGTGCTGAACTGAACCAACCAAGAATAAAGAAAGAGATTGTTTGGAGAGGAAGAAAAGAAGCCTAGAAATGGAAATGGAAGATTAGATTTACAGGATGGATAGAGTTTAAGCTCAAAATAAAATGAAGAAACAAGAAGAAATGAAATGGTATTGAAATGCACGTTAAATGAAGTTGAAATGAGAGTTAAATTAAAGTGAGGTGGAAAGATTGTGGACGTGAAGTGGCGTGTTAAAAGCTGGATTGGAATGGAGATTTGGAGTCCGCCAATCAAAGAGATGGTCAGGGCAATAGTCAATTTTGGTTTAATTTAGAGTCAAATCATATAAATATAATATTTTTTAAATAAATAAAAATATGCGTGTAATAAGAGTTTCTATTTTAAAAATTAAAAAATTTATACAAAGAGTTTCTAAAATAAATTCTTTTTTATTAGTAATTATTATTCAACTTTCTTTAATATTTCTAAAAGGAAACTTGAAGTGATTTACTTACGGGAGAAATTTGATTCCAAAATTAAGAATAATAAAAATTAAAGTTGTTTAAGGTATATTTACTTTAGAATTTATCCTTATGCCTTTGAATTAGAAAACAAATATGACAAGTATAAATCCAAAATTAAGAATACCAAAAAACATGAGCTCGGGGAAAACCCACTCACAAAACCGAATCAAAAAAGGAGAAAAATTAAACAATATATTTTATAACAGTCTACCAAAATGGTAATATATTACAACTTTTAACAACTTCTTCACATTGGCGTGCATAGTCAAAGTACAAAACCTATCAAGGTACAAAAAATCAAGACTAACCATCGTCTCAAACAAACAAATTCTAATTCATCAAAAGAAGTTGGTAGAAGTCTCATTTCGTGTCATTTACCATATACATATGTATTTTAATGCATTATATTTAATTGCAATTGACTTTAAAATCAAATCTTATCTTCACAGTTTGAATTTCTTACCAAAGTAAGCAACAATAATTACATATAGATTGAGTTAAGGTTTTGAAAGACATAGGACAACAATCATGAAATTGTCTTGATTAGAAGAAAAGATTTGGGTTTAGGAGAAAAGTAGTTAGATTATGCTATGCCCATTTGAAAGCATATAATATATTTTGTTAATAAATAACTATCACTTACTTCATATTAATATATTATGAGGAATATAAGTTGTTGGTGACAAATTTTCACTTTTAATAACCATAACTAATCTTAATCAAGGTAGGCAAAGTGTTTCCTTCCATATTTAAGAAATTATGTTGGTTAATTTTTACACTAATTAGTATATTAAATATAACGCATTAATTGAATTACTTCGTTGATTTATCTCAATCAATATTAAAATACCAGACTACAAAATTGCTTTATTCGATTCTTCTTGTTGGTAGATACATAACCAACCGTGTCCCATTCAATAGAAAATTCATTTAATTTATGTAGTACGAGGTTTCTTTTCTCTCAATTTCCATTATTGGTTTTGTACTATAAAGTAAAGATCATGAAAATGGAAACTTGACGAATTGTTTTCATGAGAATTTATGATACCACGAACATGTTACATCAATAGTACCACCGATTAATAAATACATATTGTATATTTTTCAACTTGATAATAACTAATCACACTAACAAAAAAATGTATAATGATATAAATTATTGTTTTGTAGTATGGAAGATGTGTTATAGCTAAGATATTCTAAATTTTTTCTTCCAACCCTTTTTTTTTTTTTTTTTTTTTGTGACGGGGTGTCTGAGCTAACTTACGCGCATCTCAATTATTTTTTAGGATCTATTAGACACCCTACAAACTAAGGGTGTTTGGTTTCAGATACCCTATATTTTTTGAAGGAACTGGAACCGACAGTTCCTTGAAATTTGGAACCAAAACCGGAATCGACGGTTCCGGTTACTAGGTATCCAAAACTAGAACATGTAATAACAGTTCCGGTTTCAGTTCTAGATACCCTGTAAAATTACATGATCCCTCAAAAGTTTTAAAAATAGCAAAAAAATCCTTAAAAACTTACAAACAACCCCCCATCTGGAACTTGTTAACAAAAATAAAATTAAAAATTAAAAATTAAAAACTCCATTACTTTATAAAGATAGATTCTCAAAAGCCAAACCAACTTACTTTAAATGTTATGAAATAAAAATATAAATGTATTCACATTACTTTTTCTATAAAAGTTTTTATTAACTCCCTTACTCTTTAATTATATTTTGTATTAGTCTCGATTCCCGATTCCGATTCCAAAAATTTGAAACTGGAACCTACCCGTCGACGGTCGATTCTGCGTAGGAACCGGAACCAAACCCCGAATACCCATCGATTCCGGTTCTGGTTCCAATCGGTTCTGTTGAACACCCCTACTATAAACCTAATGGATCTTATAAGTTACATTACTAGTACAAGTCTAATGGGTCAGGTAAGTCACAAATGTGATAGGTAACCAACTTGAACACACGATCTTTAGATAACCTAAGGTCTTACCATCCGGCCACAGTCAAGTGGTTAATCCATTTTAGCTTTCTTTTGATAAATAATATTTTTGCTTCTATTATAATCCATGGTGGTGATTATTTTATAAAAATTTAGGGTTATCCTAATTGTAAGAATAAATGGCATGAATAGTGTTCCCACTCAAAGTCCTATTAACATATTCCAGATGTTGGGGACTTTTTTATTATTTAAAAAGTGAAGTCATAGGCAAACAAGAGATTAATTTAATATGATATAAGGCTAAAAATATTATATTTTTAATGGCTTAAGTATTGCATTATTCATGCTCAGAAAATTATTTGTCCCTCGTAAGTAACCAACAAGGATAAGTGGGTTATTAATCTAAGTTTTTAATTAATAGATAATGTTATTTGTTTATTTATTTGATGCTCCACTAAACTAAGTAATGGTGATAATGCTTTTGCCATAATAAGGCAATCCTATTGCAAGATTCGTTTTTTCTTTAATTGGTATTTGGATAATGGCTTCTTTGGCACATTATGAATCCCAAAGGGTTGACCCTAAAAAAAGTTTGTTTATTTAATTGATTTTCTATATTCAAACCACTTAAGGGTCACCTATCACATTGGTGACTTATCTTAGAATATTAAACTTCTAGGATGTTCAATGATTCTGAGGATTTGACGAGATACAAACAAGCTGATCCGAACACCTCAAATATAAAAAAAAAAAAATTAAAAATGGTACATTATAATACCAATAAATAAATAAAAAGAAGAAAGATGAGAATATGGTATCAGATCAATAGTATCTTAATTTTTTATTTTTTTTAATCTTTACAATTTGTATGATTAATTGTTCTTAAATTGAATACAATATAACATGATTTATTGATACCTGATATTGTTAATGAGATATTATTTCTTTAAATAAAGAATTATTACTATTTGTTTAGGAGGAGGATAACTTACTAGTAACTAGGGGTGTTCGGTTCCGGGTACCCTACACTTTTTGAAGGAACCGGAACCGGAACCGACGGTTCCTTGAAATTTGGAACCAGAACCGGAACCGACGGTTCCGGTTCCTAGGTACCTAGAACCAGAACCTGTAACAACGGTTCTGGTTTCGGTTCTGGGTACTCTGTAAAATTACATGGCCCCCCAAAAGTTTTTAAAATGGCAAAAAACTTTAAAAACTTACAAATACCCCCCCACCTGACACTTGTTAACAAAAATAAAATTACAAATTATAAATTCAAAATTCAAAATTACAAACTCCATTACTTTGTAAAGGTAGATTCTCAAAAGACAAACCAACTTACTTTAAATGTTTTGAAATATAAATATAAATGTATTCACATTACTTTTTCTACAAAAGTTTATATTAACTCCCCTAATCTTTAATTTTATTTTATATTAGTCTCGGTTCCTGGTTCCTGGTTCCAGTTCTGGTTCCTAACTATAAGAACCGGAACCGGAACCGCACAGTAACGGTTCCAAAAATTTGGAACCGGAACCTACCCATTGACGACTGTCTCGGGGAGGAACCGGAACCAAACCCAGGGTACCCGCCGGTTCCGGTTTCAACCGTTCTTTTGAACACCCCTACTAGTAACATAATTCATAAAGCATAAACATTATATTTCTATTTTAAAAATTATACTAACTTAAAAAAGATGGATAATATTAAAAAAAAAAAAAAAAAAAAAAGGAAAGCGCACATGGCCCATGCAGGTCTCGAACCTGCGACCTTCGCGTTATTAGCACGACGTCTAACCAACTGAGCTAATAGGCCAACTGTTTCAGTACATAACTGAAATATAATATATATATAAATCAAATACAATAGAACTAAATAGAAACCCACAAAACCCGGAAGATGTAAAATGTAGATATAGGTCTACTTTAAGGTTTATTGAAAACTCCATTCCAACAACCTTTGAGAGAAAAGCCAATGGATATTGATTTTGATTATCAAACAAAGCTGAATCGGTCCCATTTTGAAAAGCACTTCTTCTTGCTTGGTAACAACCTACTTTGGTCCCATTTTAAAAAAAGCACTTCTTCAATCTTTTAGCTTCCTAACTATCCACATACAATGTCAAAACCACTTTGGCTCCCTTCAACGCCAACAAAACTATTTCATTTTCAACTTCTTTCTAAGTTTTAACTGATTCCCTTATCGCCCTACACGTGCCATTGCTTAAACCTTCGTTAAATTATCGTTATGACTAAAATACCCATTTTATAATTTTACATTTCTTTTTCTCCTCTCAATTTTATTATAAAATATTCTAAACTCGCAAATCTCTCTTAAAAGTGTTCTAAGTGTCACGTTGGACCTTTTTTCAAGTCTATACGAGACCCAATATCCCATTAAAAAGGCTTGATTTAGACTTGACCCATACGCTTCTAAGGCTCCGTTTGACACATTATTTCTACCCATATTTCCAATCATATTCCCAAAATATTGTTTGTTTTGTTATTTGAGAAATATTAGTATATTTTTTAATTATTTTTAGACCCTTTATGTTTATTAATTTCATTAAATACCCCCAGAAAAAAGTTTAAAAATTAATAAAAACACCCTCATCCACCCATACTTGCCAGATTCCGGTAATCACCGCCGATGGTAGCTGGAATCTGTCACAACGGCCAACAAACGATTGGAACTGGCTGGTAATTCATAGATCTGGCCTTTTCCAACCAGATCCGTAGTGGATTTGGCCGAAAAATGCCATATCGATGCCCTATTCGCCAGATCCGACCGGTCTGTGTCGTAACGTCATTTTTCGGCCAGATTCCTGCAGTGGTGGCTGGAATCTGGCACTGTGGGTAGGTGGGGGTGTTTTTATCATTTTATAAATTTTTTATATACTGGAGTGTTTAGTTAAATTAGTAAACCTATGAGGTTTTTTTTGTAAATTTTTAAATTTTACCTCGTAATGCTCCCTTATTCAACTACTCAATATTATTCCCAAAATAATAAAACAAACGGACCCTATAATATTCTTTCACCAAATGATTCTATTGTTTGTACACTTAATCTTAGTAATCTATATCAATGAATATATACGGATCTAGACCGTAAGATATACTTGTTAAAATCCTATATAAAGCTAGCTAGTATTATGTTTATTCATTCATTCCAAGCATTATACTCAATTGAGAGCAATAAAATAAAGTTTTTATCTTCATCTATATTCTTCATATTCTTATTTCTCTTTAAAAATTTGTGGGTATTTTCATGCTTACTTTGAAAGTTTGTGGGCGTTTCAAACATACTTAGTGTTCAATATTGTGTTGTGTGCTAAAACCGTACGATACAAATAAGGTGGTGAAACAAGACACCATAAACTAATCCAAATCTAAAAACCAATATTCAAAGATTGAAAGAAAAAAAATAATAATTAAAAGGGTATTTTAGTCATACAACTAACTCAATAGTGAGGGTCTTAATTTTACCGATCTGGAGACGTGGCTAAATTTAGTTTTAAGATTTCTAAGATTAATAATAATTTTGAGGACCTTCCTTATCTTAAAAAGATAAAAATCAAGTGGTCCATGAACATTGGGGATTCAGAGCAGGACCCACATCATCATCAATAAGTGGAACCCACGTGAATGAAAGTTTCTTCAATAAGTTGCCGCCAGATGGGATGATGTGAGCCGTTGATCAAGCCGAACTCCTTAAATTATTGTACTATCAGATCCGATTAGATTATATGGGCCAGAATTTTCAAATGTAGGGCCCTCCTATCAGATACTACGATTGACCAAATCATAAGTACCATTATATCTCTACTCTCTAGTCTTGTCAATCTAGTAAAGCAATCTTATAATGTCAAAAAATTTTATTTTTTATTTTGGAAATATTATTTTATATGATGTCAAGATATGTCACACATTATTAATTATAAGTTTATAACACATTGTTTTTAGATTAAAAAATTTTTTTCTTTCTAATTTTTTCTTTATTTTTTTTCCTTCCATAAACTTTGAAAAAATTATTTTTTCATACATATATATTATAAGGTTAATATTACTTATACCGTTAAATTATAAATACATAATAATCAGTTTTACTAACTTAGAGATTAATCATTTAAATCTTCAATTTTAATAATTATACAATGATATTTCATTAAAATTGTATATTCTATGAAATTATATAAAAATATAATTTAAAAAAAACTGAATAATTGTAAAAAAAGTGAAAATAAAAAATTATAGAAAAAGCTGAAAAAAAAAAGTTAGCCAGACTCACAAGGTCCAGGTCCATTTATACTAGGAGTGTAAACGAGCCGAGCCGAGCCGAGCTTTTGGCTTATCGAGCTCGAGCTTGGTGAGCATCAAAATTGCGAACTCGAGCCGATTCGCGAGCTCGCTATCAAGCTTAAGCTCGATAAGGCTCGCAAGCCCTTATGTTTTACCAGAAAGCACATATCCAATTTTACTAAAACTCAGTTGAGAGAAAAAAATTGAAGACCAACTTAACTCAAGACAAATAATTGCTATAATCCAATTAAAAATTCTCAAATTCCACCCAAACTTAAAAATCTCACACAAATTTCATCAAACAAAACTCATAAAATAAAAGAACCAATCTTCTATCTTCCTTGCAGAAACCAAAGTTCAAATATCACCTGCACGTCAAGAAAAGTCAACACATCAATTATGACAAAAAGAAAACCTTAAATTCGTATTTATTATCATCGAAAAAACCCAAACAAAGAAAAATTAGTCTAAAAAGTCCAAGCGCAAATTGAACAAGCCGAAAATAGTAAGTAGTCAAAGAAGAAGATAGCAATCGAAAATTTGATAAGCAACGAACGAAGAAAATAGAATCCACTTACAGTCGAATCGATGCGAACTTACCAAGGCGGAGAAATTATTAGAACCAAAACCCTAAAAGACGAACAAAGACGAAACGAAAAGAAAGTGAGAGAAGATATAGGGAACTCATGCTATTTCAATTTTGCAGTTTGGGGGGGGGGGGGGGGGGGGGGGGGGGGGTTTTTTTGGGTTGGGAACTATCATTTTTTAAAACTTTTTTCACTGAAAAATATCAGTTTAATACCTAATAGTTTAAAAAATCACCAAAACACCTTATGAAGTGTACAGTGCTTAATCAAGCCGAGCCAGGCTCGCGAGCCCACGAGCCGAGCTTCACTGTGTTTGAACTCGACTCGGTTAATGAACTGAGTTTGAGTCGAGTCAAACCGAGCCTTATTGAGCCGAGCTCTAAATGAGCTTTTACCGAGCCGAGTAGAGCCGGCTCGGCTCGTTTACAGTCCTAATTTGTACCCCCTGATGCGGTTCTAGCCAACTTTTTGTTTCAAATTTTTTTAAAATTTGTTAACTCTAAAATTAATATAGACTAAACTAAACAAGATGATAACTAATAATAGGTTGGCCAAGTGTAAAAGTTTGAGGCCAAGGAGTTTGCTCTTTTTGTGGTCTTAGACTTTTAAATTGAAATTATAAGAACGATTACTAATATTGTTGACCACGGACAACAAGACTTACTCTTTTTATCGCAAAAAAGAGGGATATGAGCTGAACTAGAAAAACCAAGATCAGAAAAAAATTGCTGGAGCCAATTATTCTGTCTCTAAAGAAAACCTTGATACTGTAACTTGCTTCTTAGACTTCCAAGACAGAAGAGACTTTCCCAAAAATACACAAAAACCAGTGATTGATCTCCGAGTAATCAAACAAGAGGCCTAATTTGAATCACAATAAGCATTAAGCTGAACTGTGTTGTTAGATGACAAAAATAACCTTAAGCAAGAACGACTGTTAATATTATTGATTGCAGGACTTACCCTGTTTCCGTTGTTGGAATATTTTATTAAATTAAATTAAATAAATGGAATGAAAGTGGTGGTGTAAATTGAGAATTTGAAAGGTGAAAAGTTAGTAGGTTAATGGAGGAAGTTTTAAGAATTGGAAAGTGAAATGGTGGAATTCAATGTTTTGTCCCACTTTGAGTAGTATAAAAATATGTTCTTCCTCTCATTTCAAACACACCAAAAAAATAAAAATTGAGAGCTATTTCAATCTGTTATTTTCTTTATAGTTTTATGATTTTCTTTTGTTGGAGTTAAAACTTTATTCAATTCATTAGAATAGAAGAGTGGTGCTTCTCTTGCTATTCATCTGTCGTTGTATCCTGAGAAACAGACGCTGCTCAAATCCTTACACACCCGAGTGAAGGAGGCAAATATATTTTAAGAAAACTGTGTGTTACACAGGTCTCGACATTCTTCTTAAGGTTATATTATTCGGATCTCATCCTATCATTCTTAAAGGTGGAAAAGTAACCCACCCGGCCTGACCTGCGGCGGGTTACGTAGATTGGCAAGCCGGGCCTAACTCGCCTACCAACAAAGGCAGGTCGGGTTAGGCCCGCCATTATGGCGAAAATGGTTGGCCCAGCCCGGCCCGCCAACCCTAACTCGCCGGGTTAGGCGGCGGTCCGGGCCGGGTTAGCCCGATTTTCTTTTTTTTAATTTTTTTGTTTTTTTAATTTAACTTTTCAAATAAATAATTATAAATATAATTGTTTTTCGTTAACTTTTCAAATATCAATAATTCAATTCAATTCAATTTTTTTTTTTTGGTTAACATTTCAAATATTAATTCAATTTTAATACAATAAAATTGTAATATAAGAAAAATTAGACTTATAACTTATTCATTTATCAAAAAATAAAATAAGAAATTACAACAATTATTGCCTTGTTAAAAACCTCACCAAGAAAAACCCAATGGGAGAAAAACTTGGTAAAGAAAAAAGAGTGCAATAATTGACAATTTGTAAATTACATTTTACAAAACAACTAATTTGGGGGTGGTTCACTAGGACCTCCCTCATCTGTATCATCTATATTACAAAATTGAAATGATTCTACTAAAGTATTGTCGATAACCTCGTATTGATCTTGATGGCGCGATCGTTCCCAATCTCGAAGACATGTGAGGACTTCAATCATTTTTGGAGCAAGTTTAGTCCTCCTTTCATTTAAAATCCTTCCACTTGCACTAAATGTTTGTTCGGATGAGACGGTTGAGACAGGAACAGCGAAAACATCCAAGGCAAGTCTTGATAATACCGGAAAAATACATTTTCTGGCTCTCCAATACTCTAAGAGATCAAAGTGACCTGTTGAAAACATTTCGGGGGTTGCCAAATATTGTTGAAGTTCATTACTCTGCGACTCCATGGAGGACAGCATATTAGTTGTTGTTGTTGTTGGTGGTGGTGCTTCTGAAGAGGAGGCTGTGCTTCGGACTCGGGTCCTCTTCGGCCTATTCAGTGCATTCCAAGAGAATAAGTCTTCATTTGTTTCTTCTGCTACAGCTTCTCTGGATATTTCGCCTCTTTGCGACTGCGGGTTCCCATACCTGTTTTCATATTGGAAATATACTTCGAAAAGACTATTTTTTACCTCTCCTATTTGATTGACATATGATTCGGTTTGTAAATTTTCACTTAAATTGTCAAAACCATTTTCTAAACGTGCTAATTTAATTCTAGGATCAAATATAGCACCTAAACAATAAAGAAAAGGAACGGGTTTCCAATATTTCAAAAAAAAAATTTCCATTGCCTTTATTGGTGCATGTAAAATTTCATTGTCTTTGTTTTTTGTAAATAACTCGGAAATTTTTATAATTGCATGTATTACCAATGGACTAGTAGGATAATACACACCAGAAAGTTGTAAAGTGGCTTGGTAAAAACATTTGAGAAAAGAATGAAATACTTTAGCTATCTTCCAATCATTTTCTACCAAATGATGAGGACCTCTATTATTTGCTACAAAATAACTAATTATATTAGCATAAGGTAAACATGAATCAAGCATTAAATAAGTACTATTCCATCTAACAGGCATATCTAATGCAAAAGTTCTAGGAGACATATTTGATTTTATACAAGCTTCTTGAAATTCAGCATTTCTTTTATTACTACTAGTAATCCAAGCTAAAGATTCCCTAATTCTATCAATATTTTTTTTAATTGTTTTCATACCACTTTTCACAATTAAATTAATAACATGACATGCACAACGTTGGTGAAAAAACTTCAAATTATTATATAAAAGATAATTATTTTGAAAAAATTCTATAGCTTTACTATTAGAACTTGCATTATCTAAAGTTAAACTTATCACTTTATCAATAATATCATAATCTTCTAAAACTTCAATAATTTTATTATAGATTTCTAAACCACTATGATCCACATCCATTAATCTAAATCCTAATAAAGATTTATTTAATTTAAATTCATTATCAAAATAATGACTAGTCACACAAATATAATCTTGTTTAGCTCTACCACTCCAAATATCAGCAGTTAAAGCCACACTAATATGACAAGTATGAAATTTATTTTTTAATTCTAATTTCATTTTTTTAAACAATTTTATTAAATCATTTCTAGTTGCAGTTTTAGAATAACTTTTAAATCCTGGAAAAAATGAATTTTGAACAAATCTTTCAAAATATTTATCTTCAGCCATATTAATAGGTTGATCAGTTGCAGCAATATATAAAGCTAACTGTTCCCTATATACATCAGAATTATAACGCCAAGTAGTACCCATATTAGTTATTTGAGTTTGATTGCTTTCTCTATTTCCATGTTGATTAATATGTTTATTAGCATGCCTTTTTAAAGTACTAGTACCATTACCTGAATCAGCTTTATAAACATTTGCACAATATTTGCATCTTGCTTTCTTGACTTGAACGCCATTTTCTGTCTCGTAAAACTTGTCGAAATGCGCCCAAACGTCTGATGTGTGTCTGTTTTCGCTTTCGACGGCAGTTGATGATCCCGCCTCAGCTTGAGATGAAGTTGGACGAGGACGACGATTACGAGGACGACTTCTAGAACCACCGGGAGCTGTTGGAATCGACGGCATATTTTGAGGTGTATCGGATTCTGAGACTGGGATTGGGACAGCGGGACTATTTGAATCTCCTGCATTCATAGTAAAATCAGCGGGACTAGGACTAGGATAGTAGTTTTCTTCATCATTGAAATTGAGGGGAGAGAAATATCTATCCATTGTAGTTGAAAAAAAAATTGATGTAGAAGAAATAAAAATTAAAGAAAGAGAAATGGAATTTGGAAATTGGAATTTGGAAAATTGGAAATATGAATTGAAAATTGCAAAAACTAATAAAAATTAAAATAAGAGCAAATTGATAACAAAAAGATTAAGAGAATAAATGAATAATTGAGAGAATAGAGATTAGAGAATATGAGAGAATGAGAGAATTTGAGTTGTGAGAAAAATATGAGAGTTTAGGGCCAATTTATAGAAAAAAATGGGGAAAGAAAATGACGAAAAAGACCCCTCTAACAGCTATATTTCAAGGGTAATTTAAAAAAATAAATTAATTTTTTTTAATTTATTTTTCGGCCAACCCGGCGGGCCAACCAGCATGCAACCCACTGGGTTGGTGGGCCTCCTGCAGAGAAGACAAAATAGCAACCTGGCCCGCCCGGGGGTTGTTGGCGGGTTGGGCTCAACTCGACCCGCCATTAAGGTGGGCCGGTTTCAACCCTCTTTATTACAGGCCGGGTTATGGTTGACCTGCGCAACCCGGCCCATTTGTTCCATCTCTAATCATTCTAAATGATTTCTTACACGTGATTAAGTTGTTGATATTATTAATTTTATTGTATTATCTTTTTATTTTTTTGATAGTTAATTCTATTGTTTTATATTAAAAAAATTTATTATTTACTTTTGGTAATATAATAGTTGATTATTTTATAATAATATTTTTTTTATAACATTGGTTCGGGTTGAGAATGAAGCGATAAAAAATATTATAATCTTTTTATAGCTCTACCCTATCAGTTAACCGAATCCATTAACTTAGGTTAACAGGTGGAAGATTTATTTGTTTTCCTACGTTTTATGGGTGAAAAAATACGATAAACCTTGGGTGGGAAATTATCATTCACTCTTGTTCTTGTCGCAGTCTATCAAAATACAAACTTTACAAAATTCCCAAGAAAAGTTGAGAACCAAAAACACAATAAAGAAAAAAGAAAAAGCGAAATTGAAGATTTATATTAAGTGATTAATTCATCCTTGCTTTATCTTTGTGTTTTCCTTTGATAATTAGTTTAACAAATTGCTTTAGGCCCTTCTTTTTATGACTCCTTTTCTCCTCTTTTTCTTCTCCAATTTTCTCAGCTTCCACCGCTGCTTCCAACTGCAAACACAGCTGATACAATACATCAGACCCATCAGATTAAACTACCTCATCATCAAAAAATCAAACGGTTACAATTTCAATTGATGTGATTGATTACCTTGAATACACGGTATTCTACATGCTCAAGTCTCTCAATGAGGGTCCCCTTGACTCCAGTCTCCATGACCACACGATTAATCGGACGGCAATGCTTCTCTAGACTCTTTGGGGAGAAATCAACGGAGGAGGGAAGGCCATCACTATTTAGGGTCCCACTTGATGGAGTAGATGCGTATGAGCTCTTTGGTGACCTGCTACAGTATCTAATTTCTTCTAGTTGTCTCAACTGTTAACCACAACACAGAATTATAATCAACGAACAGAATTTGTCGATTATTATCTAGTTTTAAAGGACTTACCATGTTCTCTAAACGATCTAATCGAGAGAGAATCGGTGTATCAGCAACCGCCATTATTTTTCCTTGTTCTTTTCGCGGGAAACAAACAGTTACTATCAATTTGTAGCTCCTCAAAATTTTTTTTTTTTTTTTTATGTCAAAAGATTCGTGAATATGATTTGTTTTGGGTTCGGCGGGCAGAGAGGGTTCTTAAAGGAAGATAGAGATAGTCAGGAACTGTTGATTACGTCAAATATAGTTGCTTTAACCACGTGTCGAGCTCCAGGTCCTCCGCTGTGGCACAGCCTACACGTGTCATATATGTTTGATGATGCAATGCTTAGTTTATCTACTATTTCTTGACACGTTTACGAGTTCCATGCAAAGGACATCAAACCGCCACGTGTTTCTTTCATGATTGGTATATTTCACGTCTTTCTTTGGCTGATCTTCTATTCTCTAAACTTAAAGGGCCGTTTGGACAAGTGATATAGAATAACAGGTAATCTTTGATTATTTGTTAAGATTCTTGCTTTTAGTTTATAAGTAATAAAATGTTATAATAATCTTTTATTATATATAGTATTTGCTATTCGTAATATAAGGAATAATCTTATTACCTTATTAAAGAGTGTTATTAAAACATTAATGAGGTAATATGATTTTTTTACCTATTTTACCTTTAATTAAAAATCATTTCGGACACAATTATCCTCAAATGTCTACTAAATAACAATTATTCAGTCCCCCTACATTTAAGAAATCAGTTAAAATACTCAAGCCATAAAAAAGTTTAAAAGTTAACAAAATACCCCCAACGACCCAAGACCACCACTGGCTGTGACTCACCACCACCAACCATCGGAGTCAGTTGCCATAATGGTGCACGATTGACAGGATCTGATCAGTTATGCACCAGTAAGGTCTTTTTGGGAAATGGCAAGATCTGGAGTTTCTGCAGCTGTTTTACAACCGCATCTTTGGTCGTGAAATGACCATAGATCTGATAAATTTCTGGCCACGAATTTGTGATCCATAACCATTTTCGGCTTTCCCAATGCACGACCGGCCATATACGGCCAGTCGTGTGCCACTCCGTCAACTCTTGACAATGGCTTGGAGAGGTTGGGGGTGATTTTACTACAAATTAAAGTTTTATATGACTGGTGTGTTTTAGTAAAATTTCAAATGTTGGAGGTTAAAAGAAATAATAATAAAAAATACTATTAAATTAATATTATAAATGAGGACAATTTAGTAATCTATATAACATATCCACCCAAACAAACATATTATTCACTAATTTATTAGAACCAACTAAACACATTTTTTAAATATTTCTAGTAATCTTTAAAATGATATTTCTTTTCGCTAATATAATATACCCTTATCATAAAATATTATATAATCCACACGCTCTCTAAATATGTTAGAGCACCGTTTTCCAATTTCCTCTAATCTTGTTTTAATATGTCATGTGTAATGGTTGCCCAATCTTGAGGTTTTTGATTCCTCTAATTTGTGCTCAATTTTGGATTTAGAAATACGTGACAAGATTGCTTCCCAATTTGGCAATACATAAACTTGGAATGAATAAATATTCCAGCAGTAATCTCCATTAAGTTACATATATAAATGAACAAATCTTCCAAGCAGTAATCTCCATAAGTTATATCCAAAACTATGACGTTTCACTCGTGGAACAACAAATTTGATTTTTCTAGTTTTCAGTTTTCACCAACTATAATCTGCACATTATGTGAATTCACATAGACAAACAGGACATTAAAAAGCAAGGCAAAATCATGCGGTTTCGTGATTCCCACCTCTCAAGCTTTTTAGTTGGGTGAGGCCAAAACAGCACTTCTGAATTCCAGCAGTTGTTTTGGCTAACAGTTGATTCCACATTGCTCGACATCAGGACCCGTAACTCTGGTGGTAAAGGGATCAATCCGCACCCATAATAATGAGAAAATGGAAGCAAGGAGAATGGACCAAACCACGACAATGGTGGGTGTCCGGTTCTGGCGCCCCATCAAACCTTTGAGGAAGGGATAGAGATGGACGATCACCCAGAAGGCAAAGAATAGCTTGCCAAATAGAGGACCCCATGACTGATAACCGCTGTTAATGGCATAGGAGATTCCGGCAACCACTCCCACCAAGTTTATGATGAGAAGAGTCGTTGGTGGGATAAGCAGAGTTGTCCATTTGAACATATACAGTTCAGCATAATCCCCGTCTTCATCTGATGCCTTGGAGGTGACAGTGAAGTTTGTGTCAATTCCAGCAAGTACTTTCAGAAGACCTTGGAAAACAGCAAAAAGATGGGCTGAAACACCACCAATAACCCAAAATTGTTCGTTTCTCCACCATTCATCAATTCCGACACCACTCCATCTCATCTCTAGAATACCAGTTGCAAAGATGGACAGAAAGAGTGAAATGAACCATATACTGGCAAGGTTACTGATCTGCAATAAAATAAGCCAACCAAAAGAATTAGAATATTCTAAAGACGATATTAGACACAAAGAAAAGCAATGTTTTGATATAACAAACCTGAGGAATAATAAACTTGTTAGTTAGTAGACAGACGGCTGGCAGTGTACAATACATGAGAAGAGGAATGGCGGTGATGGGATAGATGGTGGTGTTTACATAAGCGAACCTCTCAAGCCATTTCAACCTACCACCATAACCATACCAGATAGGACAGTGACGACTGAGAAGAATTTCCACAGAACCTAAAGCCCATCGAAGCACTTGGTTTAGACGATCTGAAAGATTAATTGGAGCCGACCCTTTGAAGGCTGGGCGCTTCGGCATACAGTAAATTGATCGCCAACCACGGGCATGCATCTTAAATCCTGTAAGAATATCTTCTGTAACGGATCCATAGATCCATCCAATCTGCAAAAGAGACAACAAAGGGTAGGTGTCCAATCATGATTTGTAAGACAACAAAATGCATGGATTAGTAATATAAATATTATCCCCTTTGGGGTGGGAGGTGTCAAATCATTCCCGTAAGTGGAGCAAAATCAACTCGTGGATGCACTTCAGACAAGCAACAAGAATTCATTTCAGTTACTAGATTTGCTTAGTTATGCTTTACCCATATGCCAAACTTGACATTAGACAGTGCCTGTTTAATAGATAACATACCTCAGTTCCCCAGTCACTTTTGTCCTCGTATCCACAACTAATAACATGAATAGCCTCTTTAAGAAGAGTTTCAGGTGTTGCAGACTGTGGAACACCACCATTCTCCATAAGCGTGGAGGCGACAAAAACAGCTGATTGACCAAATCGTTTCTCCAGGCTCATTTGGGACATAAGTAGTGACTTCTCGTCATCAAATCCAGCACCTGATTGATGTGAGAGGGAAGATTAGTGTCAAACATCAGAAAAAGATGCCAAAAAAATTAGTCTCCCTTAGATGAAAAGAGTACACAGTTCAATAAATCAAACATCACATGACCTAAACAAAATTAAATGATATATCTATACCGAGTACCAAAGGAAGTGAAAAACATTAAAACAAGAAACAAACCTTCCACTCCCTCCTCAATGTCCTCTAGACTAAATATTGGCACAGTGGGGTCCATGTGCTTTCTGGATTTCTTCTTGTCTGAGCCCGTTTTACTTGATTTTGAACCCTTCTTCCGTGAGCCACCACAGAGTGAAGATAACACTCCTAGTTTCCTATGCTTGGGTTTAACCGGAGGTTCATAACCATATAAAGCTGTTCTGTTGAAGACACATCCAGTACCCACATAAACAGGACCTTGAATGCCATCCAAACCTCTCAAGTTGATCTAAAATCAAGAAGAAAAATTATGGTAAAAAAGAATAGTCACAAGAAAACATAACTGATACTTTCTCAGACATTTTCAAATGCTTAACAGATTGCTATTCCATATTAACATGAAGGAAATACATGATTAGTAAAAGAACGTAGAACTCACATCAAAGAAAACAGTGTTGCGGTTAGCATATCGATCGTTCCTATCAATACCATCAAATCTCTGGGGAAACTGAACATAACAAACATGTTTCCCAAGATTGGGATCCATCATAAAACACATAGCTTCCCTCAAGGCTTTGCTGTTGTTAATGTAGTGATCACAATCAAGATTCAACAAGAAAGGTCCGTTGGTAAGGACTGCAGACACCCGAACCTGCATTTGTATGGGCCACAAAGAGGTGAGACAAGACAAGAAATGAAGGGAAGAAGCTCAAATCATGTCAAATACTCACCAATGCATTCATAGCACCAGCTTTCTTGTGGTGTTGGAAGCCTGGTCGCTTTTCACGAGAAACATAAACCAAACGTGGCAGCTCATTTCCCTCAGCATCAAGACCTCCACTTTGCCCTAAGAACACCTGCAAATGAAAATATGTATATATATAATTAAGTTAGACAATGTTTATACTCCAAATAAACACAACTGAACCTCAATCCAAATCGGTTGGCATCCGCTCTATGAATTGTTTCACTACATTCCGACCTATCCAGGTCACAATAGAATGACCCCAATCCCGATTAACAGACTGTAAGGTTCAGCACCCAAATGAGTCTAAGTAACATAAATGAAAATCAAATGGGACAGGTATGAAGGCCAGAAAAGGACAATGGAATTGGCATAATGCATAGATATATGTATTTCTTCTAATGGCTATTGTAGGAAAGTTGTTCAACTCTAAAACATCCTCTGGATCTGAGAAGCCCTAACAAGTTTGTGTTCATCATAAAGAGATCTACTATGGTTTTACCTGGATCATTCCTGGATGGTCTCTGGTGTTATTTCCAGGCCATGGGGTGCCATCTTGCATAACCCATCCTTCTTCAGGAACTTTCTGTGCCTTTGCAACAAGCCCATTAACACGAATCTTAAACTCTTCATACTCTCTCTGCAACGTAAGGAAAGATGCAAGTGATCTTAAATTAGAGGAAGATCAAGTGATGAAGTATACTCATAAATAGAAAACCTCACCTTCATAGCTCTACGATCTTTGACAAATGAAGGTTGAACTTTATCCTTCAGGTAGTCGATTTTTTGTGCAAAGTACCATTCTGGAGCTCGGGGCTCAATGCTATACTTCTTGCAGAAAGGTACCCATTTTCTTGCAAATTCTGATGTTTCAGATAGAGCTTCAAATGACAACATAGCAGCACCATCATCAGACAGATAGCAAGAGACCTTGTCGACGGGATAGTCAACCGCAAGAATGGATAGCACGGTATTGGCTGTCACAAGGGGTGGCTCCTTCAATGGGTCGACAGTACTGACAAATATGTCAATGGCAGCTAACTGTGAAGGCTCCCCTTCACGATCGTACCTGTTACTCAGGAAAACAATTAACATTAAGACTCTAAACAGAAACAAAATACCAAAATTTAAGGGAGAAAGCTCCTTGAAAAAAGTGAATAAGGATTAACACTCATGAAGCTATATATGAAGATGGAGGGGAGAATTAGTCCTACCTTAGAGCCAGCCTGTCAAGATATGTCTCACGATTTACTGGAAGCCACTTGGGAAACTGATCGAGAATCCAAGATATTGCAAACCAAATTTCACATATCACAGATATCAACCACAGAGCATAGGCATTTGGCACAGGATTTGTTATCCGGTAATGCAAGAAAATGCTGAGAATAATCAGCCGCAGAACAATGACCATTCTGTAAGGGTTTATCCTAGATGATGGAATGGAAACCTTCCTTGAAAGAGGTTGCCGAGCTTCATCATTCCTGCAAGACAACAATCAGACAGAAGAAGGAATTTAGAAATGAATAACAAGAGAGTTATTAAAATTCGAAAAGTACTAATTCAGTAGTCATGCTATATTTACACTCATCACTAATACTAATGCCAAGATTCTAAGCATGATAAGATATGAAATTGCCTTATGGCCATTAAAAAGTTTAGACTTGCCAAGGATTAACAACAAGAACAGAAGGAAATATAATCTCAAAGTAACAATAAAAATTCACAAATTTCATCAAGTAAGAACCCACAGTAATGAGTCATCTACGAGAACATCTGTGCTAGCATCAATATCTCCACCACCCCTTTCAGATGTAGCCTGACCAGTGCTCATAGGAACAACATTCTTTTCCTGCTTCATCTTCCAGCCATCAACTCTCTCTTTCCAAGCAACATTGCCCAATCCAGGCGACCCAAACTCCCTCACTGGATCCACAACCCTAATATTAGCTGCAAAAAGATCATTTCCAGGAACCAAGAATTAAAATCAGATATTCAAAATGGTGACAAGCAGAAAAATAAGATATCACTTGAGGAAGGAGAGGCATACGTGATTGATTGATATCGCCAGAATAGGAGAGAGGGTGCATACGCTTGCCACCAGGAACACCAGGAGATGCCATAGAAATATGTTCAGGTGATGCAGCAGATAATTCTCCAGAAACCTAAAGTTAAGGAGGGGTAAAAGAGATAAATATGACTTCATTTATTAGCAAAAACGAACCACAACATACCAAAACTTATTGATGTACCTCCGTTCCACTAGTAAGACGAGGAATATGATTGTGAGAAACCTCATTATCATATTTTGGAGCTCCAACATCCTCCCCTTGTCCATATCTCATACGCCAGCTCAGCATACGCTCGGCAATTTTCTGCTTCTGATTTTGATTTTCTGAAGAGTAATTGAAATCACTGACACCATCACCAGCATCAGCGTCCCCTTCTTGGTCACCTAGAATAGCCGGACTACCTGAAATCACAAGAAAATAAGTAACAAAAATGATCCAGAATCATCCGCTTCAGGATTTTGAAAACAATTTATCAAGTCATGAAAAGAAAGTAGTCACCATGTGATCACAAACAACAGTAGTAAATCCATGTTTCTCTCAAGAAAAGATAACAAATGACCAATAAGAAAAAATTAAATCCTCAGGTGTTTTACATTCTGTGATATTAAGAAAATTCTGTCGACTTGCAATGCTGTGTCTAGCAGAACAGTTTCAGGATTCATATCAGTAATTTTGAAACACTCATAACAATTGTCAAACTGATAGATAACGTGAGTAAACAATAACAAACCTTTGTGCCTCTTGTATCTAGTTTTGCATTGAGGGCAAGACTGATTCCCATCCTTCCTCTCATACTCATAGCAGGGCCTGCAGACAGGAAACGCACAAACATCGCAAGCAACAAATGGTTCCCCATCCACAGTTTTGCCAACATTATCACCGCAGATCTGGCACACCTGCCCGCCCAAGTTCTTCATGGACTTCCCCTGAGCATTCAAATATTAGAAATCTCTCAATTCCAACAACCCAATAGAGCGACATATATTAATTAACACCAACCACTGAAAATCTTGGCCAAACCAGCAAACATAATTACATACGATATGTATAATGTACCACTTGGTTGCTAAACAATAGGGAAATCCATAAAAACAAAAGCAGAATCTAATGTACTTGTTGATTTGGGACCTAAGATGATATTAGTGAAACTCAACCTCTTGCAAATAAAAATTTATTCAACACCTTATTTCCTTCCTTATTTTCTCAATTTTCCAATCAACTAAACACAAAGAATGAAAATCATAAACTTCAAAAAAGAAAAAATTGTATACACGAATAAATAAGTATATATGCGATAGTTACCGCAGTTTCCCCTTCAGATTCCATCTTGACTTTCTTCTATTGGTTCAGATTTGAGCAATAAATTGAAGCTTCTGGTTCAGTCTCAGCAAGATCTCTGCATCTCCAGTGGTTTAAGTGTCGAACAGGATTAAAAGAATTCTCTATATTCTTATAAACAGTTCAAGTGAAAGCTCAGATCTGCATGAGAGAATGCGAATCAGATTGTCTCCTTAAACAAAACAATTCACATAATTCAGCTAACCAAATCCACTTTCTTCACTTTTCTCAGCAAACAAACAGAAACAATAGTGAAACCACTTAAATCAACACAAAGTCAGACACAAATTAAAAAATTAAGCTAAAATAAAACAAAATCAAAACTACATTCTCTGTCGCTTCCCTGGATTTCCTCGACTTTAAAATAGAAAAACAGATCTCACAAAAAATATATCATAAAATAAAATAAAAACGAAATTCGAGAACCACCAAACTACTTCAAATTATTCTACTATATTCTAAATCAAAATGAACAGTTATTTCTCTATTTTCAAAATATTGCTTTAAATTATTCAATTATTTTTAATAAATCCTGTCTCGTAAAAAGCATCAAACTATCATGTAATAATTACTAACTCTATCTAATAATAATATTTTAAAAATATTATTTCAAATAACTAAAATACGTATTTGTTTCTTTATCGGTATATATGTTTGCTTCCTTAGTCTCAATTATTCAATAATTTTTAATTTTCAAATTCTAATAATCATCCAACCTTACTTAATAATGGTATTTTAAAAATACTATTCAAAATATCTAAACAAAAATAATCATTTTATAGCTTTACCCTATCAGTTAACTGAATCCATTAACGTAGATTAACAGGTGGAAGATTTATTTGTTTTCCTATGTTTTATGAGTGAAAAAAAAAATGTAATTACCATAAACCTTGGGTGGGAAATTATCGTTCACTCTTGTTCTTATGGCAATCTATCAAAATACAAACTTTATAAAATTCCCAAGAAAAGTTGAGAACTAAAAACACAATAAAGAAAAAAGAAAAAAGAAAAAACGAAATTGAAGATTTATATTAAGTGATTAATTAATCCTTTCTTTATCTTTGTGTTTTCCTTTGATAACTAGTTTAACAAATTGCTTTAGGCCCTTCTTCTTATGACTCCTTTTCTGCTCTTTTTCTTCTCTAATTTTCTCAGCTTCCACCTCTGCTTCCAACCGCAAACACAGCTGATACAATACATCAGACCCATCAGATTAAACTACCCATCATCAAAAAATCAAACTGTTACAATTTCATTTGATGTGATTGATTACCTTTAACACACGGTATTCTACATGCTCCAGTCTCTCAATGAGGGTCCCCTTGACTCCAGTCTCCATGAGCACACGATTAATCGGACGGCAATGCTTCTCTAGACTCTTTTGGGGAGAAATCAACGGACGAAGGAAGGCTATCACTATTTAGGATCCCACTTGATGGAGTAAATGCACATGAACTTTTTGGTGACATGCTGCAGCATCTAATTTCTTCTAGCTGTCTCAACTGTTAACCACAACACAAGTTATATTAATACATTATAATCAACGGATAGGATCTGTCGATTATTATCTAGCTTTAAAGGGCTTACCATGTTCTCTAAACGATCTATTCGAGAGAGAATCGGTGTATCAGCAACAGCCATTGTTTTTCCTTGTTCTTTTCGCCGCGGGAAACAAACAGTTACTATCAATTTTGTAGCTTCTCAAAATTTGTTTTTCTTTTTTATGTCAAAAGATTCGTGAATATGATTTGTTTTGGGTTTGGCGGGCCGAGAGGGTTCTTAAAGGAAGATAGAGATAGTCAGGAACGGTTGATTACGTAAAATAGGGAGAACGATATTGTCCCACCCAAGGTTTGGCAAAGCAATTGTTGCACCCATCAAGTTCTAAAATGACACTTTCCCATCCTTTGTTAGGTTTTATTATGTTTTTCATTAATATTTTACTGAAAAAACAGAAATACCCTTAAATATTTTACTTTATAAATTTTTTATTATTTTTTAATTAACCAAAAAGTCAAATATTAAAATTCAAAAAAGAAAAAATAGTTAACCCTACTTAAAAAGTTAGGAGTAATACTATAAAATTATTTAAAGTTAAAAAATCTTAATATTTATTTATAAAGTCATCAATATCACATCACTATTATTTATAATGTTTTTCATTTTTAGTAAAACATAAAAAATCAATATTCCTAATTAATTAAATAAATAAAAAATTTTATTTTTATACTTGGACTAATAGATAATCGAATAAAGACTTTGAATTAATTAAATTTTAATTTATAATAAATTAATTAAGAAATAAATTATTTAAGAGTATTTTTATATTTTTAATCAAATATTAATAGAAAATACTAATAGAACCTAGTAAAGGGTGTGAAAGTATCATTTTGAAACTTGATGGGTGGGGAATTTGTTTCATCAAATCTTGGGTGGGAAAATGTCGTTCTCCCACGTAAAATATAATTGCTTTAACCACGTGTCGAGTCTCTAGGTTCTCCGCTGTGGCACATGCCATGCTTAGTTTATCTACTATTTCTTGACAAGTTTACGAGATCCATGCAAAGGACATCAAACCGCCACGTGTTTTTTTCATGATTGGTGTATTTCACACCTTTCTTTGGCTGATCATCTCATCTCTGAACTTTAATGCCCGTTTGGACAACTGTATAAAAGATCACGGCTATAATCTTTATTTATTTTATAAGTATTTTGTGTTTGGTTTATAAATAATAAAATATTATAATAATTTTTTATTATAAATAGTATTTATTATTAGTAATGTAGGGAGTAATCTTATTATCTTGTTAAGAGGTATTATTAAAACATTAGTAAGGTAATATGATTTTTCAACCTATTTTATTTTTAATTAAAAATCATTTTGAACACAATTGCTCTCAAATGTCTATTAAATAACAATTATCTAGTCCCCCCTACATTTGAGAAATTAGCTAAAACACTCCAGTCATAAAAAAGTTTAAAAGTTAATAAAAAACCCCCAGCTACCCAAGACCACTGCTCGCGTGACTCACCACCACCAACCGTCGGTGTCAATTGCCATAATGATGCACGACTGACAGGATCTGACCAATCGTGTGTTGGTAAGGTCTTTTTGGGAAACGGCCAGATCTGGAGTTTCTGCTCCTGTTTCACAGCCACATCTTTGGCTGTAAAATGACCATAGATTTGGCCATTTTTTGGCCATAGATTTGTGATCCATGACCATTTTCGGCTTTGCCAACGCATGACCGATCATATATGGCCAGTCGTGTGCCATTCTGTCGACTCCTAGCAATGACTTAGAGTGGTTGGGGGTGATTTTACTACAAATTAAAGTTTTATATGAATGGTGTGTTTTAGTAAAATTTCAAATGTTGGAGGTTAAAAAAAATCATTTAAAAAATAATATTATAAAGGAAGACAATTTAATAATCTATATAATATATTCACCCATTCATCCTCCAAAACAAATAAGCATATTATTCACCAATTTATTTGAACCGAACAAACACAGTTTTTAAATATTCCTAGTAATCTTTAAAGTAATTGATAAATTGCATAATTTGAGTGTTTTTAGGGTTGTTTTGATGTTAGTTTAGTTAACTTCTCGTTTGTTTTCTTTGTTTTTATGTTTGTTTTTGTTAAGTGTGAGATATGAATGGTTACCTATTGATTTGGATAACTTTTATGTTTTTTTGGGGCCTTGATTGAGTAAATTGGAGTATTGGAATGAAATTGGGACTTAAAGCTTGAAGAAGTTGAGATTACCTAACATTCTTGAAGGTCACGACCATGCCTTGGTGGTTCACCATGGCCATGGTAGTGGAACAAAGAGAAAATGAAGAGACTAGGAAACACCACGGCCTAGGTTGTGGTAACTTAAATTTGGCCACGGCCAGGATTGTGGCGGAAATTATTAGGGCATTTTTATCAGTTTTTCTATCCTTTTTCACTTAGGACTCTTTTGGGTATTTAATTATAATTGGATCAGTTGTCAAGGGATGAATTTTGCATATTTTTGAGAGGAGAAGATGCATTCTTGGGGCTTGAAGACTGAAGATCAGATTTAAGAGTTTGATTTTTATTTATTTTCAAGTCTGATTATGTTTTCTTTATTTTTTCTTAGGATGGAGTAAATCTCTTTTGTTAAGGGAGGATGAAACCCTAATTATGTTTTGAGCAATTTTTATTCTTAATACCAGATTTATGTTTATGAATTTGTGCAAGAGTTTAGGTTTAATGCTTTATGAATGTTGGATTGATTCAATTACCTTAATGATGTTTTGAACAGAGAAGTTAGGGTTTATTGCTTAATTCATATTCATAATTGTTTTATGGGGATAACATTGCACAACATATTAAAACTAGAATTAATCGAATAGATATTCTAAGATTAATTTGTGGTCCATCTAATTCATAACCGAATAGGGTGAATTAGTCGTAAGAGATTGATGAATTTATGCTTCTTAATTTCAGAGTAACTGAATAGGGATTTGTATTAAGTTGAATATTATGCATAAATAAGGATAATTAACCTTAGAAGAATCCTACCAATTCATAGCACAAACAGGTATTAAGAGTGGTTGTTAAGCATAATTAGGGAGAAATCTGTACCCTAACTTCGTTAATATTGCAAAGTTCATTGCATTATTTATTTGTTTAATTTAGTTATTTTTAATTTGTTACTTTTATACTCTAAGATTTACTTTTACACTATAAGATTTTATTTTCTCAAATAACGTGTAAGTGGTATTAAGAGTGGTTGTCAAGCATAATTAGGGGGAATCTGCACCATAACTTCATTAATATTGCAAAGTTCATCACATTATTTATTTGTTTAATTTAATTATTTTTAATCCGTTACTTTTACACTCTAAGATTTCGTTTTCTCAAATGTGTAAATAGATTTAAGCAATTATAAATATTTGCTTTCTCAAATGTGTAAATAGATTTAAGCAATTATAAATATTTGCTTTGATATCTATAGAACGATAATCAAACTCACCACTTTATTACTTAAACACAACTAGTGTACTTGCTAAGGTTGATTTAATCGCATTAGTAATCTTTTTTCCATTAATATAATATACCCTTGTAATAAAATATTATATGATTTAAACGCTCTCTAAAGATGACATACACCGTTTTCCAATTTCCTCTAATCTTGTTTTATTCTATCATGTGTAATGGTTGCCCAATCTTGAGGTTTTTGATTCCTCTAATTTGTGCTCAATTTTGGATTTAGAAATAAGTTACAAGATTGCTTCCCAATTTGGCAATACATAAACTTGGAATGAATAAATATTTCAGCAGTAACCTCCATTAAGTTACATATATAAATGAACAAATCTTCCAAGCAGTAAACTCCATAAGTTATATCCAAAACTATGACGTTTCACTCATGGAACAACAAATTTGATTTTTCTAGTTTAGCTTTCACCACCTATAATCTGCACATTATGTGAATTCACATAGACAAACAGGACATTAAAAAGCAAGGCAAAATCATGCGGTTTCCTGATTCCCACCTCTCAAGCTTTTTAGTTGGGTGAGGCCAAAACAGCACCTCTGAATTCCGGCAGTTGTTTTGGCTAACAGTTGATTCCACATTGCTCGACATCAGGACCCGTAACTCTGGTGGTAAAGGGATCAATCCGCACCCATAATAATGAGNCATGTTCTCTAAACGATCTAATCGAGAGAGAATCGGTGTATCAGCAATAGCCATTGTTTTTTCTTGTTCTTTTCGCGGGAAACAAACAGTTACTATCACTTTCGTAGCTTCTCAAAATTTGTTTTTCTCTTTGATGTCAAAAGATTCGTGAATATGATTTGTTTTGGGTTCGGCGGGCCGAGAGGGTTCTTAAAGGAAGATAGAGATAGTCAGGAACAGTTGATTACGTAAAATATAATTGCTTTAACCACGTGTCGAGTCTCCAGGTTCTCCGCTGTGGCACAGCCTACACGTGTCATATATGTTTAATGATGCAATGCTTAGTTTATCTACTATTTCTTGACACGTTTACGAGTTCCATGCAAAGGACATCAAACCGCCACGTGTTTCTTTCATGATTGGTGTATTTCACACCTTTCTTTGGCTGATCATCTAATCTCTAAACTTTAAGGCCGTTTGGACAGGTTTTGGGTCATATAAAATAATGGCTAATTTTTGTTTATAAAATTCTTGTGTTTAGTTTATAAGTAATAAAATATTATAATAATTTTTTATTATAAATAGTATTTATTATTGATAATGAAGGTGATAATCTTATTATCTTGTTAATAAGTGTTATTAAAACATTAACGAGGTAATATAATTTTTTTACTTATTTTACCTATAATTAAAAATCATTTTGGATACAATTGTCCTCAAATGTCTACTAAATAATAATTAACCAGTCTCCCTATATTTGAGAAATTAGCTAAAACACTCTAGCCATAAAAAAGTTTAAAAGTTAATAAAATACCCCCAATGACTCAAGACCACCATCGGCTGTGACTCACCACCACCAACCGTCGGAGTCAGTTGTCATAATGGTGCACGACCGGCAGGATCTGATCAATCGTGTGCCAGTAAGGTCTTTTTGGGAAATGGCAAGATCTGGAGTTTCTGCGGCTGTTTCACAACTGCATCTTTGGTCGTGAAATGGCCATAGATCTGGCCATTTTCGGGCCACGGATTTGTGATCCATAACCATTTATGGCTTTCCCGATGCAGACCGTCTATATAAGGCCAGTCGTGTGTCATTCTGTCGACTTCTGACAATGGCTTGGAGAGGTTGGGGATGATTTTATTACAAATTAAAGTTTTATATGACTGATATGTTTTAGTAAAATTTCAAATGTTGAAGGTTAAAAGAAATAATAATAAAAAATACTATTAAATTAATATTATAAAGGAAAACAATTTAGTAATCTACATAACATATCCACCCATTTATCTTCCTAAACAAATATATTATTCACTAATTTATTTGAACCAACTAAATACATTTTTTAAATATTCAAAGTAATCTTTAAAGTGATATTTCTTTCTGCTAATATAATATACCCTTATAATAAAATATTATATGATTCAAATGCTCTCTAAAGATGATACACACCGTTTTCCAATTTCCTCTAATCTTGTTTTATTCTATCATCTGTAATGGTTGCCCAATCTTGAGGTTTTTGATTCCTCTAATTTGTGCTCAATTTTGGATTTAGAAATACGTTACAAGATTGCTTCCCAATTTGGCAATACATAAACTTGGAATGAATAAGTATTCCAGCAGTAATCTCCATTAAGTTACATATATAAATGAACAAATCTTCCAAGCAGTAATCTACATAATTTATATCAAAAACTATGACGTTTCACTCATGGAACAACAACTTTGATTTTTCTAGTTTTCACGACCCATAATCTGCACATTATATAAATTCACATAGACAAACAGGGCATTAAAAAACAAGGCAAAATCATGCGGTTTCGTGATTCCCACCTCTCAAGCTTTTTAGTTGGGTGAGGCCAAAACAGCACTTCTGAATTCCAGCAGTTGTTTTGGCTAACAGTTGATTCCACATTGCTCGACATCAGGACCCGTAACTCTGGTGGTAAAGGGATCAATCCGCACCCATAATAATGAGAAAATGGAAGCAAGGAGAATGGACCAAACCACGACAATGGTGGGTGTCCGGTTCTGGCGCCCCATCAAACCTTTGAGGAAGGGATAGAGATGGACGATCACCCAGAAGGCGAAGAATAGCTTGCCAAATAGAGGACCCCATGACTGATAACCACTGTTAATGGCATAGGAGATTCCGGCAACCACTCCCACCAAGTTTATGATGAGAAGAGTCGTCGGTGGGATAAGCAGAGTTGTCCATTTGAACATATACAGTTCAGCATAATCCCCGTCTTCATCTGATGCCTTGGAGGTGACAGTGAAGTTTGTGTCAATTCCAGCAAGTACTTTCAGAAGACCTTGGAAAACAGCAAAAAGATGGGCTGAAACACCACCAATAACCCAAAATTGTTCGTTTCTCCACCATTCATCAATTCCGACACCACTCCATCTCATCTCTAGAATACCAGTTGCAAAGATGGACAGAAAGAGTGAAATGAACCATATACTGGCAAGGTTACTGATCTGCAATAAAATAAGCCAACCAAAAGAATTAGAATATTCTAAAGATGATATTAGACACAAAGAAAAGCAATGTTTTGATATAACCAACCTGAGGAATAATAAACTTGTTAGTTAGTAGACA